>NC_092134.1:83075918-83375918 GCF_043159975.1 Macaca nemestrina | reverse complement strand
GCTGTCACGCTGTGCAACCTCAACGAGTTCCGCTTTAGCCAAGTCTCCAAGAATGACCTGTATCATGCCGGGGAGCTTCTGGCCCTGCTCAACAACAGGTGGGTGGCTCCCACCCTCCCTCAGCTCTGCTCCTGGAGTTGTGTGAGTTCCAGTCAGGGTGTCTGCCTCCCTAACCCACCATAGAGGCCAGTCAAGCCTGCCCTTTAACCCACCCCCACCCCGAAACCTGCCACTCACAGCAGAGGAGTTAGGGTGCTGCTGAGCACCCAATTAAGGACACCCAGCCTCTGATCCCAGCATAGTCCAGAACAGCTTGACCCCTACCCAGCCTGAGATATGAGACATTGTCACCTTCTCTGGAGTGAGCTTTACCCTTATTCTGGCCACTCTGTCTTGACCTTCTCGTCAGCTGGCGGATGGGCACAGACCATCTTTAAAGGGTAGAGACTATAGTATAAAAGCCACAGTCCCTGCCTTGTCTCTCTGCCCACCTTATCCATGCTTCCTTTCACCCATATACTGGGATGCCCTGCCCCTGGGCAGCCACTACAGATCCTTCTGTCATTTCAGACCCATGTGGTAGATCCTCTGCATGCCCAGCTCTCCTTCCTTGCCTATACCTGGGCCTGATCCCCAGGGCTGGAGGCTGCCCCCATCACCCAAGTTGGGTGTGGGACACTGATGGCTGTACTGACCCGAGTGCCATTCACCCCCGGGCCCCAGGTATGAGATACCAGACACACAGATGGCAGACGAAAAGCAGCTGGAGATATTGCAGGACAAAGCCAACTTTCGCAGCTTCAAACCCAAACCCTTCAACATGCGTGAGTTCTATGACCGAGCTGGGCACGACATTCGAGACATGCTGCTGTCCTGCCACTTCCGGGGAGAGGTCTGCAGCGCTGAAGACTTCAAGGTGGTGAGTCCCCTGGTGTGGGGTGTGAGTCAGCCTGGCCCACAGAGGAGGAGGAGGAGACAAGGAGCAGGCTGGGCCTCTCCAGGTGCTTGCTACTCTGGGAGAGGAAGTTGTGTGTCCTGGGGTTTGCTTCTGGTAGAAGGGGAGTTTGTTCAGCATAGGGACACATTTACACTCACTGAGGGCCTGAGTCTCAGCCTTGCAGCCATGATGGCAGGAAAGAGAGCCTACAGTGCACAACACACACATATATGCACAAACGTGGCCTGACATAGCCACAAACCCACCAAGCTTACCTTCTAGGCCACAGGTGTCAGAGCTGAGCAGAGAGGTGGGTAAGCTACAGCCTTGTTACTTGTAGTGAGGTCCAGGACCATCAATTGGGAGCTTGAAAGGAATGCAGGACTTTGCCACCCCACTTCCCAGACCTACTGAACCAGAATCTGCATCTAATAAGATCCTCAGGTGATTGGAGTGTACACTAAAGTTTGAGAAGCACCGTGAAGGACAAGTAAGGGAAACCTTCTCTTAAATAGCCTGACAGTAACTCCCTCTGTGCCATCTGCACCCCATACATAGACACATACACTGGTTAGGTTCCCTGCTTACCAGGAAGAGCCACAGAGCCAGGGTCTGAGGAAAGGAAGGCCATCAGGACACCCAGTCATGGCTGCCCTGGAGGCTTCCTTTGCATCTTAAAATGGAGATACCCCACAGATGTGGCTGCCTCAGGCCAGCACCTCAGGGAGGGCGTAGGGAAACTGATTTTGGCATCTGATGTGCTGGGCGACCCTGGGCAAGTCACACAGATTCCTGAGGGTTAAGACCTGGACCCGGATGGCAAAGAGACCAGAGGCTCTGGAGCCATGTAGAAACAATAACACCAAATGAATGGACAATGTTCATAACTCTTTCATGTGCTTTCTAGGCTCCCCTCAGTTGCCTTGATACATAATCACATTAGCTCTATTTTACAAATGCATGAACTGAGACACAGAAAGGCAGAATGATTTACCTAAGCTCACACAGTTAGTGACAGGTGACAGGTTCAGGATTAGAACTCATGTCTCCTTAAGCTGAAAATGTCCTTTACTCTTTTAATTAATATTATGGACCCTGGAGTTATTGTGTCCACTTCACATTCTTTTCAAGGACCCTTTTCTCTCCATGCCTACTCAGCTCTCAGATCCTCTCCCTTTTTCCTGCCCATTTTCTCCCTGTTTGCTTGCTTCCTCCTGCAGTATGGGAACATGAACTGTATTTGTGCAGAAAGGATGGCACCATGGTCACGTTTAGTGTTTCTTGCTGTGCAAGACTTCCCAATCTATTTAAGCCTTGCTCTGCAGACCAGTTTCATGGGCCTTTGTCAATCCTGCTGGACAAAGTTTACCTGATCGCACTCTTTACTGAGCCAAGCTGATGGGGAGCTTAGCCAAGATGCAAGAACCACTTCCTTCCCTCTCTTACTTCTTCATAGCAGGAGAGTCTTGGATTCCCCAGAGCTCGAGACCAGAGGGTTCCCAGTCTCACAAGTGATGCTCCCAAGAGTAATAGGACTGTAGGTGAAGGTGGAAGCAAAAGTCAGAGCCCCCTTTCTCCAACACACCCAACATACAAGCAGGAGGGACCCCTGAGAAAGATGGAGAAAATGTATTTGTTTGAGTGGTTTGTAGTGTTGAATGAGGGAGGGAAGTGCTTGGCTCAATCTGAGGAGGTGCTAAGATATAAATCTGGGCACAGTTAGTCCATAGAAAGTGTTCAGTTGAGGCTCCATCTGTCCATCATGTCCAGAAAGATTCCAAGTGGTGATGCTAAGATAACGTTTGGTCAATAATGGAGATGTTGAGATGTGATTGGTCCATGCCGTCTGAGGGGACCATTCTAAG
Organism: Macaca nemestrina; assembly: GCF_043159975.1. Taxonomy (NCBI): domain Eukaryota; kingdom Metazoa; phylum Chordata; class Mammalia; order Primates; family Cercopithecidae; genus Macaca; species Macaca nemestrina. The sequence goes on along the minus strand of NC_092134.1, from coordinate 83,373,116 downwards.
TAGTCAGATGGAGATGTGATTGGCTCACAAAGTTCTGGAGCAGTCTGAGTTGTTCCTCTTACTCTGGGGGAGAGACACACAGGCTAGCACCCTGCAGCCCCAGCTGTGCCCCTTCTTGCTTCTGGGTTGTCAGGGAAGACCAGGTTTTTGCTGTTTTGCAGCCCGTATCAAAGACCTGACCCTGAATTTTGCTGGACCCGAAACTCTCACCCCTCCCTCTGCTCTCTTTAGTTGATTTCATTGCCAGCCCCTCTCCATGTCAAGAGCTCTACCCATAGGGATGTTCCCACACAGATGGGCGTCTGGCCGGAGTCCATGTCTGACACCTCCCCACTGGAGAAGGGCCTGGCAGGCTCTCTCCTCCAGCTCCCCAGTCCTAAGGGCTCCCACACTCCTTGCCTGATGCTCCACCCTCTCCCTTCTCTCCTCAGTCTTGTGATTAACATCCTTGACATTCGCTGCTAGGCTCAGAGGTGTGTTGGGAGTGTGTCTCCAGCCCTGGGCAGATGTAGCACTGACAGAAAACAGCTGTCTATAGGGTCAGGGTCTAAGGGAAACCATCTTGGCATCTTCTGCAGCCTTCAGAGCAGAGGTTCTTCACTGAGGAAAGGAGGTAGTGATGGAAGAGAGACTTTGTGGTTAGGGCTTTGGTTGCTCTTTCAGTGGCTCAGGAAGAAGCTGCTGGGGCCCATCCAACAGGATTGCTGTGGGGATACCACCCCCCACTGTCCAAGACCTTGCTCAACACGTTTGTAAAATATAGTGTGTGGGAGCACGTGTGGACTCTTTTGTAGATTTCTAAGGGCAACCCTCATCTCAACAATAAGAACCCTGTTTCTAAAGGCTGGTTGGAGGAGGCATAAGAAGACAATTCAGGGAGGCTGCTCTGGTCACTCAAAGACCCCAGCTCCCCTGATGAGGATCTGCAGTAACAGGCATATCTCCAGATGTGCTCCTGGATCCAGCTCAACCCCAGGGAGTAGTTGGTGGTCACAGAGCATTTGGCCAGGGTCCATCCCCCAGGTGTGGCTGAGTCAGCTTGGGAGGGTGGGGGTGAATATGGGGAGCCTGAGCTGAATCTGGGAGGGACTGGTTTGGAAATCTTTCAGGATTGAAGAGACAGAAGGGCAGGGCAGGGAGTATCCCCACAGCAACCTGGCTGGGAAGGTCTCAATAGCTGCCTCCTGAGCAACCATAGTGACCCAACTACAAGGCCCCCTCTTCCCGGCCACCTCCTTTTCTTCCTGGTAGGGTGCTTTGTTGCCAAGGCAACGGGGTCTGCGGCTCCTCTCTCCTGCCCCACCTTGAGGCCAGTCAGGCCAAGGCAGGGCAGGGGTTCCATGGAGGGGGGCTGGGGTGCAGCTGTCTGCTGGTGTCTGGGTGGGGGCCAGGGGAGTGAGCACAGTCGCAGCTGGTGCCAGCCTCCAGCTGCACCTTATCTGTCCCTGGCAGTGGGAGCAGCTGATGTGGCCGGAATGCTGAGCAGCAGCAAGGGGAGGGGGCTGGCAGATGGTCACCCAGTCTGCCCTATGCCACCCCCTCCTCCGCTGAGACCTAGACCCTTTGCCTAGGGGAGAGAGAAGCAGGAATTCATTTCTGGGGCCTGAAAGAGAAGGAAGAGGAGGGCAGAGAGTGGAAATGCTGGGGTGGGCGTGTGGTGTGGCTCATAATCTCTCTCAGGAGGGTGAAACTGGGGGACAAGAATCCCTGGGAGGGGTCCACAAGAGTACTTCTCAGGACCCTGGATTGGAGACCAGAATCTCCCAGGGAAGAGGTGGAGTGAATGAGCACAGAAGCCTCCCCCGCAACCCACTGCAAGGTTCCGAAGGGGCCTGGGCATCCCCTGGAGCACCTAGGGAAGTAAGATCCTGCAATGAGAGGTGGCTGTGGGTGGCTGATCCTGGGACCCAAAGTGGGGAGAGAGAGGTCATCTAAAAGCAGGAGAGCCAGGGATGGCAGCGCCTGGCAAGAGCCAGGACTAGCACGGAGCTTCTTCATCTCCAGGTTTCACCCCTCATCCCCACACCCCATGCTGCCCCATAGAAGCTCAGACCAGAAGTCCCTTGGAAGGGCCTGACCTTACTGCCAGGGTCTGCACCCTCCAGCTAGGCAGGGAGTGGAGGGGCTGCTGAGGGGAGAGGCTGCCCAGACTGCTGTGCAGAGAGGGGAAGAGGGGTCTTGGGCAGCCCCACCCAGAGGCCTGGTGGTCTTCAGGGGTGGGAAGGGGGAACATGTACAGATTGCAGAAGGATAGAAGAGGCTGACCTGGAGACAGTAACTTTGGAGGAGGGGTTCATGGGCTTCATGAACTTTGGGGGAAGGGTTCCTGCCCTAGGTGTTCGTGGCTACTGCCTCCTACCTTATCCTTCTCATCTGTTCCTCCCTCCCAGAAAGTGCCTAATCTGAACACAGGCGGATGGAGAGAGGAGACGGGAGCAGAGCCCATTGCAGTTGCAGGAATCCAGTGGGTGGGCCCTGGGTTGGGGTCTCAGATGGCTCCTTTTCCCTCTGTCTCAGACACAGATACACACAAACATCCTTCAGGTAGCCCAGTTTTCTCTCTCACCTCTTCCCCTTCTCCCCAGACCCCAGCCATTTCTGACTCCACCCCTCTCTCAGACTGGCTATCAGCTGAGAGCTACTCTAAGCTAATTGATCTCTGGGCTGCTGGCTAAAGTAATAGGGAATTCAGTAACTAAGTGCCTCTGGGGGCCAAGCCTGGAAGTGGAGGGCTGGTCTTGTGCCTTTGTCACTGCCCAGCCAGTGGAGAACTGGGGTGGCCACTGCATGCCCAGTGTGTCCTGGAGACAGAGGGGGAGGCCCACAGAGAAGCTTGGAATGTTCTGCTGTGGGTGGAGGTTGCTTCTGAGTGTGCTTCGGTTTTGTGGAAAGTAATTTCAAATCTCAGGGGATGGCGAGGGAGACAGAATATTCAGAATGAGAAGCTGGGATTAGGGGAGTGTTAAGCTCCACTGGATTCATTCCCATAGCAGACAGTGCCACTTCCGTGTGCCAGGTCCTGCACTGGGGCAGTGAAGTGCAGCGTGGGAGGTTCAGGGCTGAGAGCCATGGGGGTGATACTAAAGGAGGCCAGGTGGGGTGGGCTTCAGAACAAGGGGGAACATGCTGGGGATGAGCAGACTCTCAACATCCAAGGGGAGTCCTCCCAATCTCCCCAGCCAAACTCAGCCTCTCGGAGAACGCCAGGTTCATAGAATGTGTTGGTGTCTCCCCAGCTAACTAAATCAACCGGCCAATTCTCTCCGGCAAGGGCCATTCTTCAGAGCCTTGGCCAGCCCCTGCCCACCCCCACCCCCAAGCTTTCCCTCACTTGTATGTTTGAGGTGGCCAATCTAGAAGCCTCTACCTTCTGACCTATGACGTCCCAGTCAGGACCCTTGGGTGCACATTCTGGGAGGCAAAGCTGGAAGGAGACAGCAAGAATGAGAAGGGGTGCCTAGCTGGGTGGAGGATGGGACTGGGCATTAGGGCTCCTGGTCTCTATTTTGGGCAAAGTTCCACCTGGCCCCACTTCTTAGCTTCTAAGCCCAATCTCCTTTAAGGAGGTTGTAAGAGTATTCTCTATCGAGGGGCAGCCCTTCCTCTGGGACTCTCTGGCCAAGTGCACACTGCCCCATGTGTAATGGATGTGCAGCGCCAGCCTACCTGGACACAGGAATTGGACATCTTCCTCACAGAATATTTAAAGATGAGCATGAAGCTGCTGTGTATTCACCTTAAAGGGAAGTTCCCTTAAGGAACTGTCAGGACAGACACTCTGCCACCCCAGGCTCTCCAAGGCCACTCTCCAGGGAGAGACAGGGCCAGTTGTGATCTTTCTGAGATCCCATGAGTTCTTGGATAGAAAATGCTTTCCCACCCTTCTGCATGCCCTCTGTGTGACTGACAGTCCTGTGGGCCCAGGAGGTTGGGCTGTGCAGCTTAGTGCTTTGTGTCTCTAGTTGGTGTCACACCAGTATGCCAGGCTGAGAACATCCCTGGGGGTGAGACTGCTGCAGTGGCCTTGGCCCTGGACAGCAGCCGTCTCAGACTTCCTCACAACACCCTCATCACATGTGCGCCCCAAGCGTGCAAGCACACATGTGCACCTCTGTGTGTGTCTGGGGTAGAGTGTGGATGTACAGTGTGAAGCGGAAGCATGTGGAGATATATGGGGGCCCATGCAGCTTGGTGTGTGTGGCTGTGGGAGAAAGCTTTTGTGCAGGCAAACCTCTGGTTGCATGCAGAGCACATACCAGCAAAATTAATCATCTCTTTCAGTTGTGCTTTGCAATTTACAGATTCCCTTTACTTTAGCTCATGTGAGCTTCATAATTCTTGTAGGTAGGAAATTGTTAACATCTTCATTGGAAAGATGAGAAAAATGAGGCTCAGAGGAGTTGTGTGACTTGCCTGAGGTCACACAGCTGGGAAATGACAGAGTGGGACCCTGACTTCAGATCTTCTGAGTCCAGGTTCTTTGTGTATGACTGTAGGAGCAGGAACGTGTTTAGAAGAGGGTGCTCTGTTGAGAAGCAGTGTGGGGAGGCAGGAAGGGCAAGAAAGGGTGCAGAGAAGAGACCTTAGGAATCCCGTTCCCAAGTTGAGTAGGCCTAGTTTTTTGATGCTTCTGTCTTTTCATTGCACCATCAGGCCAAGCGCCTATCTTGGGTGAACCCACCACTGGCTTTCCCCAGGGTCACACCAGGGCAGCCAGGACCTCCCTGAGGAACTCACATACCATTGCATTGCGTACATGCTCAACATCCTTAAATGGGCGTGCAGTGCTGCCTGGCAACCCCACTGCGTTTTCCTGGTCAACTTGCTCTCCCTGATGACTACTGCAAACTTCTCCACTCTTCTCAGTCACCCTTCCTAGCTCCTCTCACCCTCAGCAGATGACCTTGCCTCCCACTTACTTCACTGAGAAAATAGAAGCCTCAGACAAGATCTTGTCCTTCTTCTGGGTACCAAGCCCTAGAAGGGAACATTCATCTTATCTAGGATAAAGTCTCAACCTAGAATTTTCATCTTATTCCCTTCTGCCTTTTTAAGATCTTTCTCTTGCTAATTCTGTCTCTCCCTGCTCTACAGTTGGTCGCTCCTTCTCAAGTGGAACCCCATTGACAATGAAACATGCTGAAGATGCTCCTGTCTTAAAATACATAGCTGTAACGACAGCTAACATATACTGAGCACTTGCTATGTATTGGTCTTTGTGCTAAGATAAAAACTAAAACATATGTGTCTCTCATCTCCACAGCACCTGCCAGCTCCTATAGTGTCTCTGCTTCCCTTCACAAAGTTCCTAAAAGTGATGTGTTTATTTCACTGTTTTCATTTCCTCATCTCTAACTCACTTTCTGATCCAGGCTGCTTTCTTCCCCTGTCATTGCCATTCCTCCTAAATGGTTCTAGCTAAAGCCAGTGGTCACCTTCATGTTGCCAAATCCAGCAACTATATATTTTTTAATTCTTGATCTCTCAATAGCATTCAAAATAGTTGCCCACCACCTCTTTTTTTTTGAGACGGAGTTTTGCTCTTGTTGCTCAGGCTGGAGTGCAGTGGCACCATCTCGGCTCACTGCAACCTCCGCCACCTAGGTTCAAGCAATTCTCCTGCCTCAGCTGCCTGAGTAGCTGGGATTACAGGCGCATGCCACCATGCGTGGCTTTTTTTTTTTTTTTTTTTTTTGTATTTTTAGTAGAGACAGGGTTTCTCCATGTTGGTCAGGCTGGTCTCAAACTCCCGACCTCAGGTGATCCGCCTGCCTTGGCGTCCCAAAGTGCTGGGATTACAGGTGTGAGCCACTGCGCCTGGCCCCCACCACCTCTTTTTTGAACTACTCCCTTTCCTGACGATCATACTCTCTTTGTTTTCCTTCTCTGTCTACCCACTCCTCTGTCTCTTTGCCAGTTCATTTTCTTCTGCTTGGCCATTTAGTGTCATCACTACTCAAGGCTCAGTCCCAAGCTTTAATCTTCTTTTAAATCACAAGAGTACAATGCACCGTATTGTAGCTTGAAGAATTTTTACACTGGTATGTCTTACAGTGTAGTATTTTGCATATTACACTGGTATGTATTTACATTGGTTTAAAACATTTCCAGTAGCCCAGAAAGTTCCTTCAGGCTGTTTCCTAGTCAATGCTACCCCACAAGAGTTAACCACTATTCTATCAGTATAGACTAATTTCACTCGTTCTTGAACTTCCTGGAGTATATGTATCCTCCATACGGTGTATACTCTTTTGTGTGTGTTTGTTTTGTTTTGTTTTGCTTGTGATTATGTCTGTGAGATTTAGCCATGTTGTTGTGTGTGGCAGTGGTTGGTTCTTTTTTGATGCTATATAGTATCTCATTATATGAATATGCCACAATTGATCCATTCTACTGATGCTAGACATTTGGGTTGTTACTAGTTTTTGGCTCTTATCTATAAAGCTACTATGAACATTCTTGTTCATGTTTTTTAGTTGACATATACACTAATTTCTCCTGGGCATATGACTAGCTATGGAGCTATGGTTAAGTCATAGGGTATGATTCTGTTTAGCTTTAGTGGATACTGCCAAATCAGACCTTTTTTCTATTTTTTTTTAACTTTATATTCTATTCTTGGGCAGTCTCATCTTCACTCATGACTTCAATTACCATCTACACACTGACAACTGCCAAATTTATGTCTCAGCCCAGCTCTCTCCTCTTAGCATCAGCTCCAGTCGCCAATTTTCCACTTAACGTCTCTACTTGGATGTCCCTAAGACTCCTCAAGACCAGCATGTGCAAAACCAAAGTCATCATCTTACCTCCCAAACTAGTTCTTTACCTGTGCGCCTGATCTAGTGAGCCACCCCACTGTTCACCCCATCATGCAAACCAGAAATCATCCCTGACACTCCATCTCCCTCACCTGCCTTGACAGGATCTACCAATTTTGCCTCATAAACATCTCCACTCTACCCCTGTTCCAGGCCGTCCCACCACTGCATGTCTCACTGGGCCACTGCAATGGCTCCTCCACAGGCCTCCCAGCAGTCCCTCTGTAGCCTTCACTCTGCAGCCATAGTTGTCTTTTCAAATCAAAGCTCTGATCACGTGAACTCCTTCCATGGGGAGTCTTTAATTGTCCCTGAGCCAGAATCCTCACTGTGGCCTTTAAGACCCTGAGTGACCTGGGTTCTCCCTGCCTTTACCCACCTCTCCAGCTACGCTTGCCCCTTCTCATCTCTGTCCTTCAGGGCCCTTGCACACACTCTGTTCTCTCTCTGGAATATCCTCCCTCCTCCACGGGGGCACGTGCGCACGCACACACACACACACCATTACCTAATTACTCCTCTTTATTTATTTATTTTTTATTTTATTTTATTTGTATTTATTTTTTTGAGACAGAATCTCCTTCTGTCACCTGGGCTGGAGTGCAGTGGTGCAATCTTAGCTCATTGTAACTTCCACGTCCTTGGTTCAAGCAAGTCTCGTGCCTCAGCCTCCTAAGTAGCTGAGATTACAGTCATGTGTCACCATGCCTGGCTAATTTTGTATTTTTAGTAGATATGGGGTTTTGCCATGGTAGCCAGGCTGGTCTTGAACTCCTGGCCTCAAGTGATCCACCCACCTCGGCCTTCCAAAGTGCTGGGATTACAGGTGTAAGCCACTGTGCCCAGCCTCCTCTCTATTCTTTAGACTGTAATTCAAACATCATTTCCTCAGAGAAAGCTTCCTTGATTCCCCAGTCTGGGTCAAGTCCCTCTGCCATTCACTCTGATAGAGCCATATTTTTTTTTATAGCACTTACCATGGTTTGTAGTTAGATATTTATTTTTTTCATTTTTGAATTGATGTCTGTCTCCCCTCTTCGACAGTAAGCTCCTTGAGGGCAGGTCCATGATGTGTTCTCCACTGTGGCAATGAGTAAATGAAAGAATGAAGAAGCAAGGGATTTGGAGACAGATGACCTCATTCCAGCCTCCAGCCCACTTCTTGCTCTCCCTGAGACTTGAATAGGCTGGTGTGGCTCAGTTTTCTCACTTGTCAGATGGGAATGAAGTTTCTCATACCTGCTTATTTCACTGGGTTGTATAAGGATCCCATGAGATAACAATTGAAAACCATGGGCCGAGCATGGTGGTTCACACCTGCAATCCCAGCACTTTGGGAGGCTGAGGCGGGTGGATCACCTGAGGTCAGGAGTTCGAGACCAGCCTCAACATGGAGAAACCCTGTCTCTACTAAAAATACAAAATTAGCCGGGTGTGGTAGTGTATGCCTGTAATCCCAGCTACTTGGGAGACTGAGGCAGGAGAATTGCTTGAAACTGGGAGGCAGGGGTTGCGGTGAGCCGAGATCACCGCACCGTTGCACTCCAGCCTGGGCAACAAAGAGTGAAAAACTCTGTCAAAAAAACAAAACAAAACAAAACAAAAAACACCATGGAGCATTACACAGATGTAAGGGGTGGCTGGAATGAAGAAAGAGATACAGAAAAAGTCAGAAACCACTCAGCACACACTGCTGAAGAGAAGGTCTGGATGGGGAGGGCTGCATGTTTGGACAGAGGGTTCAGAACTGAGTGCAGCTCTGTGTGTGTGTCTGCTTGGGCACCTCTCCAGGGGCCCTCTGTATATGCCCTTTGACATTTTCCTCATCCTCCAATTACTTGAACAAGATGAAGACGAGAAAGAACGTTAGAAGAATAAGCATTTGTTTGAACAAGCATACAGGTGATGGAGGAGAGAGGACGTGCAGTGGGGGGGTGTGTATGTGTCTTGGTGTGTGTGTGTGTGTTGGGGTGTATGTGTTGGGGTTTGTGTGTTGGGGTGTGTGTGTCGCCCCACACCAGGGCTGTGTGTCTGTGTGGTAATGTGCAAGTGTGCAGTGTGGTCTTGGTTGCTGTAAGGGAAGAGGTATTCAGTTGCACCCAACTTACTGTCCTTTGGCGCTGTCTGTGTATGCACACCCTTCTCTTTGCTGGGGCTCCCAAGCTGGAAGCTCTTATTGCCTTTGCTGCTTCCTTCTGGAAATCAATCTACTTCTCCTTCCAAAATATCTGAAGGAGAGGGACAGTGCCCTCTAGTGGGAATGCATGGGCAGCTGCAGCTTCCTCAGCCCAAGCCTCAGCCCACTCCACTCAAGTCTGGAAGTCCTCTCTGAAGCACTTCCTGGGGAATGCAAAGGAGGAGGCCCCTACCCTCTGAGAGCTCAAGATCTGGCAGGCAGGAAAAAGATGCACACAGGAGAGGACACACAGGTTCATGCAGGAGAAGCCTGAGGACAGCAGCTCAAGGTGGGGGGGGTCTCTCCTCATCTCTGAAATGACTTATCTCTGGTTGCCCAGGGTGTTCCTGGCTTTCCTTGCTTCCTGTTCCCGCACATGGTCTCTTGGTCCTGCTCTTTTACTCTTGGTCTCATAGCTGTAGGGCCTTGAGCAGAACTGGACCCTTCAGTCTATTCCCTGGGTGGGCACTCACAGCGCTCTGTGGAGTTGGGGGAGGCTTCTTGGAGGAGGTAATATGTGAGTAGGGTCTTGAAAAATGAGTAGGAATTCTCCAGATGGAGTCCAGGGAAGGCACAGGACTGTGGATGAGCCTTGTGTGTCTGGGGATGGGTGGTGGCGGCTGGATGCTGGCCTGAGGTGGAGGGTACATTGCTTTCAGCTTTGTGGGGCCACAAGAGATGCCTAAATTTTCACAGGAGGCAGTGGGAAGTGAGAGAAGATCTTTACTTTTTTGAGACAAAGCCTTGCTCTGTCACCCAGGCTGGAGTGCAGTGGCACGATCTCGGCTCACTGCAATCTCCACCTCCCGGGTTCAAGCGATTCTTGTGCCTCAGCCTCCCAAGCAGCTGGAACTACAGGCATATGCCACCACGCCTGGCTAGAGAAAAGGTCTTTAAGCAGAATGGTCAGAGTCACAAAACATGGACTAAAGGTGGGGAGAAACTGCAGGGAGGCAGGGAGACCAGTTGAGAGGCTGTTGTTTAGGCAAAAGAGCAGGGCAGTGGCAGAAAGAGGAGGGCAGTGGCTGTTGTTTAGCCCAATCTGAGGGCAGTGGCAGAAGGATGGAGGGGGCGAGAGGTCAAGACTCCGATTCTGGGGCCTCTTTGTCCCTGGCAGCAAAGCTGAGGCCAAAAGTTCCACATCACTCAGTTCTGCTAGAACCTGGCACTCTGCCTCCCATCCCCAACACACTCTAGGGTCTCTGCAAATGGAGAAGGGAAGATGGTGGGAGCAGGGAGGGAGAAGAGAGGAGGAGGAGGGGGAACACAACCTGGGACTAGGGGATGCTTAAGGAATGGGGAGGCCCAAGCAGACCCACCTAGCCCCAGTCTAGCCCTACTGCTCCTCCTCTGGCCCTGCAGAGAAAGAGTTAATCTGCTATACCTCCCTCCCCAACCTTCCCCTCCTCCCCTCAGGTCACCTTCTTGGCCCTGGAGACTTGGCTGGTGGCTCAAGTTCCTCAACCAGTGTCCCTGAGTAATCAGAGCACATAGAGGGACCAGGGGCCTGGGGGCAGGGAATGGTAAATTAGGGGCAGGGGAGCCTCAGAGACTGAGGCCGGGAGTCTGCAAGGCTGAGGGTTTGGCGGGAACCCCAAGTTGGTTCCCAATACTGTCTACCTGACCCAGGTCCCCCTGCCCCACCCCCAGCACTGATCTCAATTTCTTCCATCCACCAGAGAATTCCTCGAACTCCTAAACTGTTGAGGGCTGCAGGGGGCAAGCTGAAAGGGGTAGTGGTGATCTGCCAGGAAGCTTTCCCACTGCAGGAGACAGGGTCCCTCCCCTTAGTGCCAGGAACTGGTCAGAAATGAGTCTGTGGTCAGTGAGAGACTGCTGCTAATGGAACCTGGGCTGGCCCACAAGCCACAGGAGAGTAGGGGAGAGGAAAGGAACCAAAATACAGCTCAGCATAGGGGGTGGGACTAGGGCTGGTAATGCTGTCCTGAAGTAGAGCTGGGGCCAGGGAGGGAGGGGAAGAGAAACAGGGTCGGGGACTGGAATTGGAGGTCTGAGAGAGTGCCTGGTGGTGGGGCACGGAGGGGTTAAGGTATCCCAGAGGAATAACTGGATGAAGGGAGAATAAGGGAGAGGACCCAGAATTGGGATGCGGGCACTGAGGGACATGATGAGGAACAGACTGGAGGATGACAGAGAGCATGAGTATGTGTTATGTGTGTCCTGGGGGGTGGGGACTGTTGTCACTGCAATCATCATGGCAGTGGGCGCAAAGGATGGTGCCGGGTCCCTCCTCACCGGCAGGGGTGGGTTCCAGGAGTCCCAGCCCTAGGCTTTTCCAGGGTTTCCACTCTGTCCTAAACCCTCTCTGTGCTGCTGGAGCGGGTGACAGGAAAGGGGCTCCAGCCCCCTGCTCTCCATCAGCCCTCCCTTTCCCACTGCCATCAATTATTCATCAGCCCAGACACCCGCCCTCCCTGGCAGGGCAGGCTGGTCCTCCTCCCATGCCCCGCCCCAGCCACACTGCCACAGAGGCCCTGGTGAGGAAGGACAGCCAGCCAGGCTGTGGATACCTGACTGACAAGCTGGGTGGCTAGCTCTGCCAGACTCTGCCTGGGGTCACATAGCCTTCCCCTCTGGCACCTTCCCCCTTCCTCCTGCCAATCCCTGGCACCAGGAAGCTCCTGGAGAAAATGCCCATTCGGATCTTCTGCTCTGTGTCATTCTCCTCTGGAGAGGAGGCCCCAGGGCCCTTGGGAGATATTTGGGGTCCCCACCACCATCAGCAGCAGCAGGACATCTCAGAATCAGAAGAGGAGGAAGAAGAGAAGGAAAAGGAGGCAGTGAGGAAGGAGGCCAGCAAGAGGCATTCACCCATGGACTTGGTGGCCTTTGCCAACAGCTGCACCCTCCACGGCACCAACCACATTTTTGTGGAGGGGGGTCCAGGACCAAGGCAGGCGCTGTGGGCGGTGGCCTTTGTCCTGGCACTGGGTGCCTTCCTGTGCCAGGTAGGGGACCGCGTTGCTTATTACCTCAGCTACCCACACGTGACCCTGCTAAACGAAGTGGCCACCACGGAGCTGGCCTTCCCGGCGGTCACCCTCTGCAACACTAATGCCGTGCGGCTGTCCCAGCTCAGCTACCCTGACTTGCTTTATCTGGCCCCCATGCTGGGACTGGATGAAAGTGATGACCCTGGGGTGCCCCTTGCTCCACCGGGCCCTGAGGCCTACTCTGGGGAGCCCTTTAACCTGCACCGCTTCTACAATCGCTCCTGCCACCGGCTGGAGGACATGCTGCTCTATTGCTCCTACCAAGGGGGGCCCTGTGGCCCTCACAACTTCTCAGTGGTGAGTGGGGCCCCATGCCTGCCACAGTACCCCAAAAGTGTCTGCCATGGCTCTCCCTGACTGTCACCTCCTGGGGTTGGGGCTGGGGCTGGGGCTGATGACTGTGCTGCCCCCTCCTCACCTGGCTGACCCAGGCCAGAGCTTACCCAGGAGTCCAGGGCCTGAAGCTAGGCTGATATTCCCAGGTCCATACCAGCACTGCTTTTCCCGTTAGAATCTTGAAACACATCTGTCTTAGTTGGTGTTTCCTCCCTACATGTCCTCCAGTCTCACCTGCCCTTCCCAAGACCTCCTCATGGTCCAGCAGGGCCTGGGACCTTGCTCCATCTGTGAGGTCAACCTTTGATCTGTGGTGGACACCAATGCCTGGCCAGTTGCTCACTATTTTGACTAGCACCCGCGGACTGAAGCTGGGGTGGGTGCTGCCTGGTTTCTGGTGGTACAAGAGAAGGGAGTGAGAGGGAGACAGTAGAGGGGTGGGGACATCCCCCACCACCCCCACCTCACCATGCTGCTTGTCAGCAGCTCCCACAGCAGGGACTTCAATGCATCTTTGCTTGGTCTTCCTGTGCCCTCCTACGGGTGCCCCACCCCCACCAGCTCTGTGTGTGTGTGTGTGTGTGTGTGTGTGTGTGTGTGTGTGTGTGTGTGTGTCTCTGAGGGTAAATAACAGGTCTTTAAGTCATATCCCTCTCCCCAGCTTTAAGTGGCCAGCGACCCTCTTCCTAGGGGAAGCTGTCACTGGGAACTGTCCTCCTGCTTGGCCCCCCACCCAGGGGTCTAGGGCCTTCCCTGCTGGAGGGTCACCTGGCACCCCACTGTCTCTCCTAAGTTCATCTTCCAGGTCTGTCTGGCCTGACTGCTCTCCTGCTCCACCAGCTCCCAGGTACCAGGCCTTCCCTGCCCCACACACCCATCCCTCAGTCCTCCACCCCCTCCCTAGTGTAGGGGCAGGGGGTGTCATCATACCAGTGCATCATGGGATGACTGCAGGCATACAGGGGCCTGGGGGTTTGGACCACTGGGCCTCAGGGAGGCCAGGAGCCATAGGAACGTGGCTTCCTCTGGGCCTGAGGGTAGAGCAGACACTTCTCACCCAGGCCCACCAGGTGGCAGCAGCAATCCACTGTACAGCAGCCCAGTCCTCTGAGCCAGCGCAAGGCAGGGCTGCTAGCCGGCCTCAGACACCTCTAATCCCATACAGCTCTGGATGGAGTGTAGGCATGAGTGTATGTCCAGCCTGGAGCCTGTGGCTGGGTGCCGCAAGAACTGGTCATGGGGCTGGGGATTAGGAGCCCTTGGAGTTCTCTCTTTGCCTCATCCCTAGACCTCACCCACAAAGTGGGGAGAGCAGTATGTTTCCTTTTCTGGAGGGCAATGGAGGAGGCTGTTCTAGGAAGGGGGAAGGGGACAAAGACCCTATTCCCTAGTAACCTACTGCCATTGCGGCTTCAGTCTGGCCTGAAACTCTTTTGTCTGTCCCCTGCTCTGGGCTGTGTTGACTCACCTTATGACTTGTTTTGTGGACTTTGTCACCATCCAGCAGTAGTAAAAGCACGGCCACCCCAACCTGGGGACATTCAAGGAGGCTGTGGGGAAAAGGCCAAGAATAACTGGTTTACTTTTCTCTTTGCAGCTTTTTAATCAGCACTGTGACCAGGGCTGCACTGGGGCATGGAGCGGGGAGAAGACTGGGGAGACAGCCCCCAGGGCTGAGATATCTCCTGAGGCCCTCCTAGTTTTGCAAAAGCATTAACACACGCACCATGCCCTGGGGGCTCAGTCCCAAGTGCTGGGAGAAGAGGTGCTGGTGCTTGGTTGAGCGTGGTCCTTGGCATGGCAACTGGGTCTACTTTCAGGTTCTGCTGATAATAGAATAATGATAGACCCAAGGGGCTAGGGGCTGAAGGAAACCAAAAAACTGAGTTTGGCTGGGCACGGTGGCTCACGCATATAATCCCAACACTTTGGAAGGCTGAGGCAGGCGGATCACCTGAGGTCAGGAGTTTGAGACCAGCCTGGCTAACATGGTGAAACCCCGTCTCTACTAAAAATACAAAAATTAGCCAGGTGTGATGTTGTGTGCTTGTAATCCCAGCTACTTGAGAGGCTGAGATGGAGGTTGCAGTGAGCCAAGATTGCACCATTGCACTCCAGCCTGGGCAACAGAGTAAGACTCCATCTCAAAAAAAAAAAAAAAAAAAACCGAAAAAAAAACAACAACAAAAAACTAAGTTTGGGTCTTGGGGAAAGCAGAATTTTAGATTCCCAGAGTGAAATCTAGGAGAAGAGAAGGTATGTCTCAGAGGCCTCAGGAGCTTGGGCCTGAGGAAAGGGTCCCAAGGAGGGGCCAGGGATCTGGCTATGTTGGGATCCTGGTGATGAAAATGCATATGTCAGGTTCCTGGCAGGAAAAAGACAGCTACCTGATGATTTAGTTGAAGACTTTAACAAAGGGACTGCTGACAGATCTGTGGGCAGGGTTAAGAAAACCAGTGAGAGGGGCTGAGGCAGCGAGCAGTACTATGAAATCGTTATCACTCCTAGGCCAAAGAAGCACAAAAGAAGACAGTGCTGTGTAGGGAGCCCTGACCAGATTTGTAATCATGGAGAGCGTAAGCCACTACTAGAGCTACAGAGGGGCGAGGGCTGGAGAAGGATTCATACCCCAATCTTTCCTCCTGCCTTCTGATCCATTACCAATACCTCCCAACTGTGAAACCCAACTAGAAGCCCATGCAGGTGGCAAAGGAGCTCAGGCTATGCACCCTACCAGGAACAGTTTTCCAGGGCACACAGAGGGCAAGGAAGGGCGGGAAACAGGTGGGAGAGGGGAGCAAATGGAGAACAGGCTGCACAGGAGGAACCGTTCCCAAAGGGTGTTGAGATTCCAACAGCTGGGGTGACTAGGAACAGCCCTTGGTGAGTAGAGGGTGCTGGCAGGACTCAGGCTCTCCACTCTACCCCCGCCAGGTCTTCACACGCTATGGAAAGTGCTACACGTTCAACTCAGGCCGAGATGGGCGGCCGCGGCTGAAGACCATGAAGGGTGGGACAGGCAATGGGCTGGAAATCATGCTGGACATCCAGCAGGACGAGTACCTGCCTGTGTGGGGGGAGACTGGTATGTCACCCGCTTCAGGGGCCCCTCTGCATGGCTCTAGGCCCCAGCCTCTGCCAGGGGATTCCTGGGCTTCTCTGTGAGACCCGGGCAGGGCCCGGGCTTTCCCCTTTCCCCTCTCCCCCCAGCATCTCACCATCTCCATTGCTGACTCTACCTGACTTCCACACTCACATCTCTCTGGCTCCCCATTCCTGGCTCAGTTACTCTCCAAGGTAACCAGCCATCCTTTTCCATCAGCGCCACCACCACTCTATAAATAACTCCCTCTCTTCTCAGGCTGCCTGCCTGTCTGGTCTCGGGGGGCCTTGGGGCAGAGAGAGATGGGGGAAAAGGGAGAAAGGGAGGGGGATAAATGGAGAGCATCTGAAACAGTGACACTCTGGGAGAAAGTATTTGAAACACCAAGATGCAGCGCAGAAGCCAGGTAAGAAAAGAAGTGTAGAGGATGCAGGGGTCGTCAGAGCAGCTCAGAGCTGGTAAACCCAGAAGGAGGCTGGGGGATGGGCTAGGACCCTATAGACTTCCCCCACCCCAGTCCCAGTGTATGCTGTGCTTATTCCCAGGAGATGTAGGATGCCCCCAGGTCTGAGGCGGGTTAGGGAGTCAGGAGTCCTCCCAACTCACACACCCCTCATTCCCCTAGACGAGACGTCCTTCGAAGCAGGCATCAAAGTACAGATCCATAGTCAGGATGAACCTCCTTTCATCGACCAGCTGGGCTTTGGCGTGGCCCCAGGCTTCCAGACCTTTGTGGCCTGCCAGGAGCAGCGGGTGAGAGGGCCATGGGAGGCTGGTCCTGGGGTGGGGTGTTGAGGGGTCCAGATGGAGTGGTGGGCAATCAAGCATGGGAAGGACAGGTGAGTGAGGACCTGGGTGGTAGTCTGGCTAGTCCGAAGCATGAGTGATCGAATGAACAAGAATGCTCTGTAAACTCTGAGACCTTCAGAGGCTACAGAGAGAGAGAGGGGCAGAACTCCAGAGATCTGCATCTTGTCAGAGGAGTCCATCAAGCTGATTTGGGGAGAAGTCCCTGCACTCCCCCAGCTCCCCGGCTTTCCCAGCAGCTCATCTACCTGCCCCCGCCCTGGGGCACCTGCAAAGCTGTTACCATGGACTCGGATTTGGATTTCTTCGACTCCTACAGCATCACCGCCTGCCGCATCGACTGTGAGACACGCTACCTGGTGGAGAACTGCAACTGCCGCATGGTGCACATGCCAGGTCAGGCCCAGGGCTCCAAGCATACTCCTGGGGTCCCTGGGCCTTTACTGCCCCTCACTAGCTCCCCATCCGTATCAATCTCCCAACCCCAGTTCCAGCCCACTCCATTCCACACCCATCTGGCTCTTGTCTCTCTGACCTCAGTTCCTGCCTGCACCTCCAGGGATGGGTGGGAAGGGTCTAGAAGGTATAGACTGGGAGTGAGTCACTTCTGGGGCAGCGTGGGGGCCCACCAGTCCTCCCCTCCCATCCTCTCCCAGCTTACACCTTCTAGGCCTTTGGTAATACCACCATCACCAGACCCCTTGAATCCCCATCCTGTATCATTGTCTTTTCTCCTCTGTAGGGGATGCCCCATACTGTACTCCAGAGCAGTACAAGGAGTGTGCAGATCCTGCTCTGGGTGAGCGCCCCTGGCCTGGGGCAGTCTGGGGGAGGGAAAAGGTGCTGCCAGCCATGTGCACAGGAGTTTCAGGTCAAGCTCCCAGAAGTCTCACATAACTCCTGGACTGGGCTGCACCCGCTCTTGTGTCTGATACTAAAGCTGAGAATGGTCAGGCATGGTGGCTCACACCTGTAATCCCAGCACTTTGGGAGGCCGAGGTGGGCAAATTGCTTGAGCCCAGGAGTTCGAGACCAGCCTGGGTAACATGGTGAAACCCTGACTCTATGAAAAATACAAAACAAAAATTATGTGGGCATGGTGGCATGTGCCTCTAGTCCCAGCTACTCCGGAGGCTGAGGTGGGAGAATTGCTTGAACCTGGGAGATGAGGTTGCAGTGAGCCAAGATTGTACCACTGCACTCCAGCCTGGGTGACAGAGCAAGACCCTGTCTCAAATTAATAATCATAATCGGCCAGGCGCGGTGGCTCACGCTTGTAATCCCAGCACTTTGGGAGGCCGAGGTGGGTGGATCACGAGGCCAGGAGATCGAGACCATCCTGGCTAACACGGTGAAACCCCATCTCTACTAAAAATACAAAAAAATTAGCCGAGCATGGTGGCAGGCGCCTGTAGTCCCAGCTATTCAGGAGGCTGAGGCAGGAGAATGGCGTGAACCTGGGAGGCGGAGCTTGCAGTGAGCCGAGATCGCGCCACTGCACTCCAGCCTGGGTGACAGCGAGACTCTGCCTCAAAAAAATAATAATAATAATAATAAATAAAGTTGAGAAAAGCATCTTCAGAGGACCCTATGAAAAATGAACAGAGGTCACCTTGGAATGGCCTTCATCTTCTTTCATCAGCCCCTCAGCTGGTTGACCCTGGAGGGTCCTGAGGAAATGAGATATAAGAGTAAGAAATATCCATGGTGAGGCTTGGTGAGAATTAGCTCAAGGTGGACACAGCTGTGAGGGGGCAGCTGGGGTTCTCCTCACTCTTCTAGTTCTCTCCATCTACATCGTTGGTTCAGTGGCCTGCAGGGTTCAGCAGGTAAAGTCCTCAAACATGCCTCAGGCTGGATGGTGAGGTAGGATGTTGACAGAGTTTGGCATCCAGGCAGGTCATGGAAAAAGAAAGGGGCCCAGGGTTTCTCTGGGCAGAGCTAGGATGTGCATGCGGGAAGGTGCTGGCAGAAGGGCACCACTCAACTGGGACCTCTCACCTGGCTGAGTGCAGACTTCCTGGTGGAGAAGGACCAGGAGTACTGCGTGTGTGAAATGCCTTGCAACCTGACCCGCTATGGCAAGGAGCTGTCCATGGTCAAGATCCCCAGCAAAGCCTCAGCCAAGTACCTGGCCAAGAAGTTCAACAAATCTGAGCAATACATAGGGTAAGGGCTCTGACTGGGTACAGCAAGGCCCTTGGGTTGGGACTGTGGAATGGATGAGTGGGGTTTGATGGGGGCGGGGGCTGGCAGGCAGGGGGAAGTTGAGATAACACGGGGAAGGTCCAAAAGGCAAGCAAAGAGTCTAGGGTGGGTATGCAGGGAAGATCAGGCCAGAATAAGCAGGAAAGCACCCCTTTCTCTTCCCTCTTCATCCTCATTGTTGTAACAGTAGTCACTTTATACTTAATACATACTGCATATGGTACAGAACATTTCTCCCTATATGCCATCTCATTTAATCCTAAAAGGCAGGTATCTCCATCAGCATCTCATTTTATAGATATGGAAACAGATTCAGAGAGGCTGCCTTGCTAAGGTCACCTGGTTAGTAAGAGACAGAGATATGACTTGAACCTAGGTCTCCTCCCCCAACCCCTGTGCAGGGAGAACATCCTGG
This sequence comes from Macaca nemestrina, assembly GCF_043159975.1. Taxonomy (NCBI): domain Eukaryota; kingdom Metazoa; phylum Chordata; class Mammalia; order Primates; family Cercopithecidae; genus Macaca; species Macaca nemestrina. The sequence goes on along the minus strand of NC_092134.1, from coordinate 83,354,236 downwards.
TGCTGGACATTTTCTTTGAAGTCCTCAACTATGAGACCATTGAACAGAAGAAGGCCTATGAGATTGCAGGGCTCCTGGGTGAGCTGCTGATGGCACCTGTCCCCTTCCCATGCCATGGGCATGGCATGGCTCCCTATCATCCAAAAGCAGGGTGCTCACTTCTGTCCCATGAGGGTCCTCCACCCCAGAGGCCCTTCCCTAAACCCTGTTGTCTTGGTAAGTGGTGAGGGAAGGGAACTGAGCCTTCTCTTAGGGCAAAGTGGAAAAGAGAAAAGACAGGACTGTGGTCATGAGGGAGGCGTAGGCATGGAAGTGGAGACTATTTTATATGCTCCTAAAATCGGCCCAGAAATTAAGAGTTTTGTGGTATTTTGTAAACGATTATTTTTCTTGAAAAGCACCTGCTCGTTTTAGAAAGGTAGAAAAACGCAGAAAAGCATAGAGAAGAAAATAAAACTTCCACCCGAATCTGGCTTTGCGATCCTTCTGTGCGAAGGCTGCCAATCTCTTTGAGAATACAACTTGCCTGCCCCAGTCCCAGTAAACCCTGCTGCCCCCACGGCGTCCTGACCCCACTGACCCCCCTGGCCCCTGCCCCCGCAGGTGACATCGGGGGCCAGATGGGGCTGTTCATCGGCGCCAGCATCCTCACGGTGCTGGAGCTCTTTGACTACGCCTACGAGGTAAGCGGGGGCGGGGCCCGGCGCAGGGCCACGTGGGGGCAGGGTCCAGCCCGCCCACCTGCCCCGTCCCGGTCCTAGGTCATTAAGCACAAGCTGTGCCGACGAGGAAAGTGCCAGAAGGAGGCCAAAAGGAGCAGTGCGGACAAGGGCGTGGCCCTCAGCCTGGACGACGTCAAAAGACACGTGAGGGAGCGAGCGAGGGCGCCCTCCAGCCCGCCCCTGCCTCCACCGCCCCAGGAACCCCTGTCAACCCCCGCCCACCCGCCTCTGCCACCACCTTCTCTCCTTTGTCTCCTGAATGCCCCAGCACTACCGGAAGCCCTTCCGAGGGATAACCCATCCCTGTCCTGTGCCCTTCCCCTAGAACCCGTGCGAGAGCCTCCGGGGCCACCCTGCCGGGATGACATACGCTGCCAACATCCTACCTCACCATCCGGCCCGAGGCACGTTCGAGGACTTTACCTGCTGAGCCCCGCAGGCCGCTGAACCAAAGGCCTAGATGGGGAGGACTAGGAGAGCGAGGGGGCCCCCAGCTGCCTCCTCACATCTGCCCTGGGGACTCCCCACACTCCGGGGCAGATCTTTCCTCTTGTCTGTGGTAAGGAAGGAGTCTTGACCATAGAGTCCTCTCCCTGCCTCTATCCCATTCTTTTTACGTTTAACAAAACTAATCTAAGAAAGAACTAAAAAGGGAGAACGGGGCAAGGGACCTCAGGCTGCCCCTCTCTCCATGCTGCCTCCCCTAGCTCCCAGCCTGAATTCTGTCTGTCTAGCTGTCTGTCATCTGAGTGTCCACCTACATTCTGCTGCCACCAGTCACCAAAGGCCCTTCCCAGTGAGGGGTGGAAGGGATCCCTGGGGTCTGGAATTTGGCCCCAAACCAGAGAATGTACCTTAAGGGGGAGGGCTAGTGTGGGGGAGGGAGGCTTCCCCAGCCTTAAGAGACCCTCTCAGCCCAGTGACTGTCCCCAAACCCAAGTCTCCTGGCAGGAACTAAAACCTCTGCCCCACTCTTTCACACCATGTGGAATCTCATGGGGGTTGGGGATCCCCTTAAGAAGTGGTAATGGGGTCAAGATGCGGCCCTGGTGCTGTAGGCGACATCCTGATACCTATAAGTTCACCCCCACCCCACAGCTGCTGGAGAGAAATCCCAAGAGGCAGCCCTCCCTCACCATCCCACAAAAGACCTGGCTGGTTAACATCCAGCTCAGGGAGAAGGGCACTGGTGCCTAACCTCACTAGTCCCTCTCCCGGAGGCCCTTGTAGAGGGCCACGTCCATAAATTTTCTTATGGAACTCTCCCACATCCTCTTCTCCAACTTCATTTGCTTCTCTCAACAACCTCATCTGCACTTTCTATTTCTATATGATACAGACTCTATATTGCTATATCTCTGTATATACTTTCCCCAGCCCTGTATGTCTCCACCCCATCCCCTCTTGTCTCTGAGAACCATTCTCCCACCCCAAGTTCCACCTTCTATGTTTCTGCCCCCTCCCTGGTCTCTGAATGCCTTCGCCTGTATAAAGAGTTGGACTCTCTCCCCTGGTGTCTGTACTGTGTACACACATCCCTCTGAGAAGCACAAGGAGACGACACGCGCATTGTAACCTTTGCACTGTCTCAGTGGCGACAAAGGAAGCTGTGAATCACAAGCTCTGCCTCTTTCTGGCCTCACCCTCTCCCCCAACCCGGGCACCCTCGACCCTCCCTGCAGCCTTAACATTCTCTTCCCCTGCTCCTCCTATCCCATTGCCCTTTGCCCAGCTGACAGTAGCATCCCCAGGGAAGGGGTTGCTGTAGAGATAGCCCCCACCCAGGGGATGGAGGTCTGCCCTGGACACTAAGCCAAGTGTGTCAGAGACAGAAGGGAGCTGGGGATTGGTGACTTCTAAAGCTGGGGCAGTGGGATGCTAACAGGCAGAAGCTGAGGTCCTCAGTCAGTGGCCTTTCCTCCTTCTGGGTGCCCAGCCCCCTTTCCTCACCTGATACCCAAGCCCACCACTTTTATTTTCTGGTGAGGTGGGTTTGGTAGGAAAGAGAGGCCTAGAGGAGGAGTTGAAAGCTCTGCTGTTGTCCCTCCCTATCTTAATGAGAGACAAGTGAGGTGGAGGGCCTGCCCCCTCCCTCCACCAGACACTCCTTCCAGGCCTAAGCCCCAGCCCCTCTCCAGGCCTTCCTTCCCCAGCTGTGTCTTGGTCTTCAATCCCAGAACAGGACCTGTGAGCAGGTCACCTGTGCATTGGCCTGGAGCTGGAGAGTAAGGCTATAGGATCTTTGGAATCTCTTGGTTCCTGGGAGTTCCTCAGAGATCATACCTCCCCAGAGGGAAGCAGGAATGAGGCCAAAAAGTGTGCATTGGATAGGGGAACAGCAGGCAGGGCTTTGGGTGACGCATGCCTCTGGTCTAATAAACTGGGTTTCAACCATCTCCTCTTCAGTGTTGTTCACTTATTTGAAAACATATTTAGGTATTCTCACTAAGTGCCTAGAGCTGAGCTTGGTTTGGGGCCAAACAATTAAGGGATGAGTAAGGAGAAGGTTTGAGTAGGGAGACTGTGGTCCTCCTGGGATGGGACGGCTGACCATCGTATCAGGAATAGTTTGAACCACTGGGCAGGGAAAGAGGGAGGAGTCAAAGGCAACAAAGGTCCAAAACAGAATCCCCATCACAAACAATGCTTTAGAGAGAGAGCAGAGTCAAAATTCAAGATAAACTGGAACTTATTATAAAATCTGGAAGCAGGCTGGCACGGTGGCTCACGCCTGTAATCCCAACACTTTGGGAGGCTGAGACAGGCGGATCACTTGAGGCCAGGAGTTCGAGACCAGCCTACGCAACATAATGAAACCCCCATCCCTATTTTTTAATATTAAAAAAAAATCTGAGGCCAGGCACAATGGCTCACACCTGTAATCCCAGCATTTTGGGAGGCTGAGGCGCGCAGACCACTTGAGCTTAGGAGTTTGAAACCAACATGGGCAACATGGTGAAACCCTGTCTCTACCAAAAATACAAAACAGCCTGGCATGGTGGTGCATGCCTGTGATCCCAGCTACTCGGGAGGCTGAGGTGGGAGGATCACTTGAGCTTGGGAGGCGGAGGTTGCAGTGAGCTGAGATGGTGCCACTGTGACAAAGACAGACCTCATGTCGAAAAAATAATAATAATAATAATAATCCGGAAGCAGGTTAGGTCGGAGACAAAGTTAGGTTGAAGTTCCCACGTGAGGTAGTTATTGAGGCACTTTATCTGTGGAATGAGTCCTGGGCTATGAGCAAGAAGACCTGGAATCTTGGCTTCGGCTTTATGACTAACTTGCTGGTTGACCTTTGCCAAGTCGTTCACCTGTGAGTTCAGCTTTCCTATTTGGAAAATGGAATAAACTGTGTTTCCCTCCTCAGCCCCTGATAGTTATAGCAGTAAGAAAATGAAACGAAAAGCAATCAAAGCGTTTTGGGAAGTTAATGCCATGCGCCAAGATGAAGCTATTACTCCAAGCACCTCATCATCAGCGGGCTGGAGTCGGGGTTGAGACTGGGGCTGAGGCTGTGGTCCGTCCCCCTTTCCAGGTCCTTGTCTACCTCCCGTCGGCCTGGGGGCGCCCGCTCACGGGGCCTCTCTATCCCAGAGTTCTTCTCTATGGTTTTCCCTCCAGGACCGTGAAGGCGGGAGGGCGTGGCCAGCACGCCTTTTCCGCTACTCTCTCCTCTCTAGGCGACAGTCTCGCTGCCCTGAGCCTCCCGTGCCGGCCAGCCGGCCGGGGGAACAGGCGGGCGCTCGGGGGGCGCTCAGGGGGCGGGGGGAGTTCCGGTTCCGGTTCTTTGTGCAGCTGCATCGGCGGCTCCGGGAAGATGGCGGCCCGGGCGGGTTTCCAGTCTGTGGCTCCGAGCGGCGGCGCCGGAGCCTCGGGAGGGGCGGGCGCGGCTGCTGCCCTGGGCCCGGGCGGAACTCCGGGGCCTCCCGTGCGAATGGGCCCGGCTCCGGGTCAAGGGCTGTACCGCTCCCCGATGCCCGGAGCGGCCTATCCGGTGAGTGGGGCAGGAGGAGGGACGCGCGGGCCGGGGGCGGGGCCGAGCGGGGACGTGGGAGTGACAGGGGTGGGGGGAGAAGTAGGAGGGACTCCCTTGGGAGGGGTTCGGGCTCTGGGTGGGGGTTGGGGGAGGCAGTGCGCAGGAAGAGAGGGGGAGGCAGTTGGCGTCCACACCTGCTCCTAGGGGCATTGTTTCCGTGGGGAGTCGGTAGAGAACCAGGGTGGGTGAAGTGGGTCCAGGGATACCTATACGAGGGCCGGAGTGCAGAGGGGCTTGAGCAGCTCCATTGATCAAAGGAACACAGAACGTGTAGTTGACAAATTGAGGTCAGCTTCTAAAGAGATAGTAGCTAGCAGAGTAAATGTGGAACTGGCGATGTCCGATGTGTCCGATCCAAAATAGACCGATAATTTGAGTATAATCTGGCTCTCGCTTAGCTTTTGGACTCTTATTTTTCTGTGGAGTCACTGCTGGAGCAGAGGGTTCTCGTCTCATTGTCCTCCATTCCATCCGTAAACCTTACTTCATTCAAAGAACTCAGGCGTTCCCTGCTTTTCTTTCTTGGTGGGGTTTAGCAGGTGAAACCATGACATCTCTGGGTCCTCTCCCCTCTGTAGAGACCAGGTATGTTGCCAGGCAGCCGAATGACACCTCAGGGACCTTCCATGGGACCCCCTGGCTATGGGGGGAACCCTTCAGTCCGACCTGGCCTGGCCCAGTCAGGGATGGATCAGTCCCGCAAGAGACCTGCCCCTCAGCAGATCCAGCAGGTCCAGCAGCAGGCTGTCCAAAATCGAAACCACAAGTAAGATGATCCTGGGGCAGAGGGAGGGAGGGAGGGAGCCTGGGAGTACACAGGTGGTGGGATTACCTGAACCAAGAAGTGGTGGTGCTGTGTCAGCAGATGGTGCTACAGGATGATTGAGAATGCTTGGTGGTGGTGGTGGTGGTGGTGGTAGTTCTTTGATTTGAGAGAAGCTTTGCAATCCCTTCACATTACTATAAATGGACATGCTGACAGCTTATTTTCACGTTCTGACTAGTTCTGTCCCAACCTGATAATAGTGTTTATTCCCAACAGTGCAAAGAAAAAGAAGATGGCTGACAAAATTCTACCTCAAAGGGTGAGTCCAGGCTATCTGTTTTCTGGAAAGTGTGGTAGGTTTGAGTATAGAGATGAATCATCCTAGATTTCAATTAATTTTTCTGTTCCTAAGATTCGTGAACTGGTACCAGAATCCCAGGCCTATATGGATCTCTTGGCTTTTGAAAGGAAACTGGACCAGACTATCATGAGGAAACGACTAGATATCCAAGAGGCCTTGAAACGTCCCATCAAGGTAACACAGGAAGTTACTAAGCAGAGAGCCAAAGGAGAGGACCCAGGAACCTTCAGCAGGCTTAGGATGAGAAATCAAAGGCACAGCACAACTCTCCTTGGCATTTAAATTGTATCTTTCCCTTCCGCCTACAAACTGAGAATTACATTAGGAGGATAAGAACAGAATGGCAAAGGGGGAGGGGCTCTTGATGTCTCTTGCACTACAAATATACCCTTGTCCATGTTTTTGCTGTAACTGCTCTGCTACCTTGGGAACCTGGCACCTTGCATGACTTTGTCCACCTGGCATCCCACTGTATGCACTTGTACTTAGGCTGATGGCCAGTACTCCTCTTCTAAATGGAATCTTCATCCACCCACCCAAGGGACTGGGTAGACAGTAAGCCAGTCTGTTAGGAATAATTTTGGGGTTTGGGGAGACTCTTGTCTTCAACATTAGACCACTGAAGCCCCACGATCAATCCTGTTTCTGCCTTCCTCAGCAAAAACGGAAGCTGCGAATTTTCATTTCTAACACTTTCAATCCGGCTAAGTCAGATGCCGAGGATGGGGAAGGGACGGTGGCTTCCTGGGAGCTTCGGGTAGAAGGACGGCTCCTGGAGGATGTGAGTTCAAGGTCCACAGTGGTTGGCCTCTAGGGTGGGAGCTGCTGGGAATGAACAGTGTTGTCTGGTCAGCAGGAAGCCTAACTGGTGCTCACAGCTCCTTTTGGGAGCAGTAGGGAGAGGGACACTGTTCCCTGCACTGAAAGACAATGGTCCTTTGTGTTTGCCCCCACACCTTTGGCCTTCACTGGTATCATATGGAGAACCTTATTGTCCTGGGATCTGATTTGTGATTTACCTTCCTCTTGGTGCTGCTGGCCATTGGATTTAGCCGTATCTGTAGATTATTTAGTTTTTGTTTTGTTTTGTTTTTAGTCGAGTTTGCACTTAATTTGAGGCCGTGTTTCCTCTCTGAGTTCTTGTGGTATCTCTATCTTCTCAACTTTCATTGGAGGCACCCCATAGTTTAAGTAGGATAGATTTCTCTTGACAGGCTCTTTGTTGCTTCCTGGGGAGCATCAGCTGACAGGTGATAGCCCCCAAACTTCCCAACCCAGAAGCTCCTCGGGGAAGCTCACCTTTCTCTCATTCCCTTACATTCTCTTGCTCTATTTTTAGCTGCTCGCAGGAAGCTAATTGGAATGCACTTTTGCAGGAGAACCAGGGCTCAGTGTCAGAGCCTCCTTCTCTATATAGGTCCGGTCCATCTGCTGGTGGTGTCATTCTGTCCAAATAAAGCTGTTTTTGTTCTGGCTGCTTATTGCCTGTGATTCATTTCCCCTCTAGAGTCAGACTTTTCTCTGCTCAAACTCGCTTAGTTATATGCAATGGTTTGCTTAACTTGCCTCATTTCCCTTGGGCAAATGAGGTGGGTAAAACTGACCCTGTATGTGTTCTAGGCTGCTTCTTCAGGGTTCTGTTGTTACCATGACTGGTTTAATACCTGCAGCTGCCTACTTTGCCTATCTCTCCTAAGAGATATTCAGAAAATATTTTTTGAGTTTTTTCTCATTGTGTTGGGGTTCCTTTTTCATAGGATTTTGTCTTGGGAAGTTTCTTCTGGCCTTTCGTAACATGATTTTTCTTTTCTCTCCTCTAGTCAGCCTTGTCCAAATATGATGCCACTAAACAAAAGAGGAAGTTCTCTTCCTTTTTTAAGTCCTTGGTGATTGAACTGGACAAAGACCTGTATGGGCCCGACAACCATCTGGTAGAAGTGAGTAGTTCTGCCTTCTAGGCTTTGACTCTGATTGGAGGATGATGGACTTGGGAGCCATGTTTTAATGTCTAAGGAGAGGGGGAGGTATAAAGTGGTCACTCTAGGTGTACACAGTACCACTCCAGGTGTACAGTTTGCACGTTGACCTCTAGATGGCACTAGCATGTTTAGTTAGGACCAAGGGCTCTTGTAATCTTAACTTGTCCCATCTTTTTAATGTTACTATCCTGGTCACTGCCGCCTCTTTCAAGGGAAAGTCTACTGGTGGCCTCTTGTACGTGCCATGCCATCTCTGCATCTTGCTTGTTAATAATGGTGAGATGTGGTTACCCATGCACCAATCATACTTTTTCCTGGTAGCAGTTGCTGTAATGAGAGGGATTGACTGATAGGGTACCAGTACTTGCCAAGGTTACCATTATAGATCTGGGACTTCCTCTTGGTCTGTGCTCCATTTACATTTACATTCCAATTCAGCAAAAATCCTTTATTATGATGCCTGATTGCACACCATTTTGAAGCCCATGTTAGCAACAGTATTCTTTGGGATACAGGCAAAACCAGAAGGACAGTCCAGCCAGCACGCCAAGTGAACTTAACCTGCTCCTTTCTTTGCCAGTGTAGCTGCAGCCCCTTAACCTCAACTACTAAGAGACATGGGAAGGTCTTTACCATCTAATAAGGGAAGTAAGTCATAGAATCAATAGAAACTTGTAAATATATTAATTTAATTTTATAGCAGTAGAGTATAGTGGCTAAGAATGTGGACTATAGAATCAAACACACCAGAGCTCAAATGGTGGCTCCGCCACTTATTGGCTGTTTGACCTAGGCAAGTTACTCTATTCTGCTGAGCATCGTTTTCTCACCTGTAAAATAAGTATAATTGTGCCTATCTTGTATAGATGTTTGGGAAGTGAGATAATCCAGGCAAATGTCTTAGAATACTCTCACACGTAGTTAAGTACTCAGTAAATGATAGCTATGTTATGTTACTGTTCACATGTGTATTATCCATTTTGTGGATAGAATTATCACTGGACATTCAGGCTTATTTAAATGCAACCACAAACAGAATTAAAAGGTTAATCTACTTATACACAGACAGTAATCCCAGAGCCATATGCAGTTTTTTAAAATGCCTCATGCTATTGCTCTTCTCCAGTAGCCTCAGTAATCAAAGTTGAATATTCAGTCATTACAGAAGCTCTTCCCTCCCACCCCAGCTCTTCCTCTGGGAGAGCACCCCCTGACATCTTCCTCTCTGTAGTGGCACAGGACCGCCACTACCCAGGAGACCGATGGCTTTCAGGTGAAGCGGCCGGGAGATGTGAATGTACGGTGTACTGTCCTACTGATGCTGGATTACCAGGTATTCTGTGGTGGTATGAGGGGGTCCAGCTTTTACAGCCATATCCTGTCAGTGAGCTCACTTTAAAGGGTTTATGTCTAGTTGTGAATAATTTGCCACTTTGTCACAGAGATAGAGTCTTAGTCATCTCTGAGTTCTTCCTAGAATGTTTCTGTCCCAGAAAAAGCACTACATTGTTGTTGAATAGTTTGAATGTATTGCTGCATAGAGACCCAGCTAACTAGCTTCATCCCCTATACCCTTTGGTTCCCTGCAGCCTCCCCAGTTTAAATTAGACCCCCGCCTAGCTCGGCTCTTGGGCATCCACACCCAGACTCGTCCAGTGATCATCCAAGCACTGTGGCAATATATTAAGACACATAAGCTCCAGGACCCTCATGAGCGGGAGTTTGTCATCTGTGACAAGTACCTGCAGCAGGTAAGTAATGGACCCATTCTTTTGCTAGAATCCATTAGAACACTAGCTGCACTCAAAATGCTAACCTCGTGCTTCTCTCCTTTGCCACAGATCTTTGAGTCTCAACGTATGAAGTTTTCAGAGATCCCGCAGCGGCTCCATGCCTTGCTTATGCCACCAGAACCTATTATCATTAATCATGTCATCAGGTAGGCCTGTGTGTGGGAGGCAGTGCTGTGCCGGAGCTGCCTTGTACCAGTTTGCACAAGCTAGTTGTCAAATTTTCAGGAATTTTGCAAATAGGTTGTTAAACACAGCTGTTACTTACAATTAAATTACATAAACTTATAATTAAATATATTAGTCTAAAAGTGGGTAACATATACTCAAAATGTATTACTTTCTCATTATTACATTTTATTGTATTTGTGCTCTTGAGGTTATTTTTGCCTGTTGTATACATCTGGTGGAAATATGATAAAATGATATGATGTGCTTATATGTTATTGTGCATCTCTTCTCATGAACAGTAATGTAATGTTGGTAGCTTGAAATCAGAATTTTTTTTTTTTTTTGAAATGAAGTTTCATTCTTGTTACCTATGCTGGAGTGCAGTGGCGCAATCTTGGCTCACCGCAACCTCTGCTTACTGGGTTCAAGTGATTCTTCTGCCGCAGCCTCCCACATAGCTGGGATTACAGGCATGTGTCACCATGCCTGGCTAATTTTGTATTTTTAGTAGAGATGGGGTTTCTTCATGTTGGTCAGGCTGGTGTTGAACTCCTGACCTCAGGTGATCCGCCCGCCTTGGCCTCCCAAAGTGCTGGGATTACAGGCGTGAGCCGCTGTGCCCAGCCTTTTGTTTTGTTTTGTTTTGAGATGGAGTTTCGCTCTTGTTGCCCAGGCTGGTGTGCAGTGTCATGATCTCGGCTCACTGAAACCTCCACCTCCCGAGTTCAAGCGATTCTTCTACCGCAGCCTCCCATGTAGCTGGGATTACAGGCACCTGCCACCATGCCCAGCTAATTTTTTTATGTTTTTAGTAGTGATGGGATTTCACGATGTTTGCCAGGCTGATGTCAAACTCCTGACCTCAGGTGATCTGCCCGCCTTGGCCTCCCAAAGTGCTGGGATTACAGGTGTCAGCCACTGAGCCCGGCCGAAATCAGATTATTTAAAGCCCAAAGATCAGCAAATGCACATATCTGGGCACTTCCTCCTGCTCTCCTTTGGAAGATCAGTTGTTAAACATTTACCAGCTCTTCATTGATGGAAGAGCTCAGTGGCCATCTTTTCTCTGGATGGTACAGCATTCTATTCTGAGCCTCCAATTCCATTACTTCTATTCACTTTTTTGTTTAGAGGATGGAGAGCAAGGCATCTCTAGGCAGATAGGAAGTGAAGAAAATTCCTTCTCAAAGAAGCATGTCTCTGTAGTTGGATATAGTCTCTTTGCCTTTCTTCCTTTATTCCATATTAATTCCAGTAAGGACTTTTTTTTCTTTTTTTTTCTTTTCTTTTCTTTTTTTTTTTTTGAGACAGAATCTCATTCTGTCGCCAGGCTGGAGTGCAGCAGTGCAATCTCAGCTCACTGCAACCTCCACCTCCTGGGTTCAAGCGATTCTCCTGCCTCAGCCTCCTGAGTAGCTGGGATTACAGCATGCCAGTACGCCCCGGTGATTTTTTGTATTTGAGTAGAGATGGCGTTTCACAATGTTGGCCAGGATGGTCTCGATCTCCTAACTCTGTGATCCACCTGCCTCAAGCCTCCCAAAGTGCTGGGATTACAGGCATGAGCCACCACGCCTGGTGGGCTTTTTTTTTTCTTTTGACCCTGAACCTACAAGATGACAGAGAGGAAGAGGGGAGAAAAAGAAGAAAGATAAGACCCTGAACCATTACTTACGCAGTAGTAACTCCTCGACCTATAAATTAGGTCAGTAGAAGTTGGTCTGTCCTGTATTCCTATGCTTAAAGTTAGACCACTTTTAATTTTGTGTTTGACTTTATTTTTGGGGTCAATTTTAGTTTAAAAGGGAGAAAGCCAGGCACAGTGGCACGTTCCTGTAGACCCAGCTACTCCAGAGGCGAAGGTGGGTAGATATTTGAGTCCTGGAGTTCGAGTCCGGCCTGGGCAACGTAGCAAAATCCTGTCTCTGAAACAATGAAAAAAAGTTTGTTTGGTCAGGTGTAGTGGCTCACGTCTGTAATTCCAGCACTTCGGGAGGCCAAGGCGGGCGGATCACAAGGTCAGGAGTTCAAGACCAGTTTGGCCAATATGGTGAAACCCCCATCTCTACTAAAAATACAAAAATTAGGTGGGTGTGGTGGTGGGCACCTGTAGTCCCAGCTACTTGGGAGGCTGAGGAAGGAGAATCGCTTGAACTTGGGAGGCAGACGTTGCAGTGAGCCGAGATTGTGCCACTGCACTCCAGCCTGGGCAACAGAGCGAGACTCCATCTTAAAAAAAAAAAAAAAAAGCTTCGTTTGTTTAAACATATATAGAGTCTCGCTCTGCCAGACTGGAATGCAGTGGCGTGATCTTTGCTCACTGTAACCGCTGCCTCCCAGGTTCAAGCAGTTCTTGTGCCTCAGCCTCCCAAGTAGTTGTCATTACAGGCATGCGCCACTTTTTGTATTTTTAGTAGAGATGGAATTTCACCATGTTCGCCACACTGGTGTTGAATTCCTGGCCTTGAGTGATCTGCCCGTGTTGGCCTCCCAGAGTGCTGGGGTTACAGGCATGAGCCACCACACTTGGCCAAAAAAGTTTTAAAAATTATTATTATTTTTTTTTTTTTTGAGACAGAGTCTCTCTCTGTTGCCCAGGCTGGAATGCAGTGGTGTAATCATGGCTCACTGCATCCTCGTCCTCCTGGGCTCAAGTGATCCTCCCACCTCAGCCTCCTGAGTAGCTGGGATCACAGATGTGTGCCACCTAGCCCAGGAATTATTTTGAAATTTTTTGTAGAACCTGGGGTCTTACTGTGTAGTATAGGCTGGTCTCAAACTCGTGGGCTCAAGCAGTCCTCCTACTTCAGCCTCCCAAAGTGTTAGGAATTCAGGCATGAGCCACCATGGCTCGCCAAATTTTTTTTTTTTTTTTGAGACCATCTCACTCTGTCACCCAGGCTGAAGTGTAGTGGCATTAACTTGGCTCACTATAACCTCTGCTTCCCAGGTTCAAGAGATTCTCCTGCCTCAGCTTCCCCAGTAGCTGGGATTACAGGCATAAGCTACCATGTCTGGCTAATTTTTAGTAAAAATGGGGTTTCACCATGTTCCTGACCTCAGGTGATCGCCCACCTTGGCCTCCCAAAGTGCTGGGATTACAGGCGTAAGTCACCATGCCTGGCTGCCAAAAATTTTTTTTAAAGGGAGAAAGATATATAGGAGACTGTAGCAGTGATTTCCTTTGGAGAGGAAGGAACTGCTTTTCACAGGATACCTTTTGTACTGCTTGAATTTTTTTTTTTTTTTTTTTTTTTTGAGACGGAGTCTTGCTCTGCCGCCCAGGCTGGAGTGCAGTGGCCGGATCTCAGCTCACTGCAAGCTCCGCCTCCCGGGTTTACGCCATTCTCCTGCCTCAGCCTCCCGAGTAGCTGGGACTACAGGCGCCGGCCACCTCGCCCGGCTAGTTTTTTGTATTTTTTAGTAGAGACGGGGTTTCACCATGTTAGCCAGGATGGTCTCGATCTCCCGACCTCGTGATCCGCCCGTCTCGGCCTCCCAAAGTGCTGGGATTACAGGCTTGAGCCACCGCACCCGGCCACTGCTTGAATTTTTACCATTGACTTTTTAAATAAATAACTTTATTGAAGTATAATTTATATATAACAGAGTATACCAATTGAAAGTGTAGTCTGAAGATTTTTGCCAGATCTGTATACCATGTAGCTGCCACAATAAAGTATAGAACATTTCTGTCACACCCAGAAGTTGTTGGGCCCTTTTGCAATTAGCCCCTTTTCTCTTCATCCTGGGTCATCTTTTTGACCCTGTGTAATTAGGTCTTAGGGGACAAGCTCTTTACCAGGCCCCTTTGGTTTCCTGTCCAGTGTTGACCCGAATGATCAGAAAAAGACAGCTTGTTATGACATTGATGTTGAAGTGGATGACACCTTGAAGACCCAGATGAATTCTTTTCTGCTGTCCACTGCCAGCCAACAGGAGATTGCTACTCTAGACAACAAGGTAGGGGTCTGTGCCCTGGACGGTTGGGTACCACCAGCCCCTATCACAGCTTCAAGGCCTCCTTTTGATTTTTAGTGTTCATTCAAAATATGGCGACACCCAGTATATGTCAGGTACTGTGCTTGGTGCTGGTTTGAGCCAGACTCAAATGAATTCTGATTGTGGGGATACTCTCAATAGCGCTGAGCCTCAGTTTCTGATTTGTGGAATAGAGACCATGGTACCTTTTTTTTTTTCTTTTTTCTTTTCAGGAGTCTCACTCTCTCGCCCAGGCTGGAGTGCAGTGGTGCAATCCTGCCTCACGGCAACCTCCACTTCTGGGTTCAAGTGATTCTCCTGCCTCAGCCTCCCAAGTAGCTGGGATTACAGGCACCCACCTTCACACCTGGCTAATTTTTGTATTTTTAGTAGAGACAGGGTTTCGCCATGTTGGCCAGGCTGGTCTCCAACTCCTGACCTCAAGTGATCTGCCCGCCTCGGCCTCCCAAAGTATTGGGATTACAAGCGTGAGCCACCATGCCCAGCCCATAGTACCTATTTTAATCAGGTTGCTATGACAATTAAATGAGGGAGTATATGTAAAGACTTGAGTCTGTATCTGGCACATATAAAAACAACAAGTGGTAACTTCTGCTACTATTATTGTTATCTGGATTGTTATTATTAGACACAGTCCTTGCAAATAAAGCCAAAAGTGCTTTGGGAACACAAAGGAAAAAGGGAGGCTTTGCTGGAAGAGTTGATGCCCCAACTAAATCTTGTTTGGTTTTTTTTTTTTTTTTTTTTTTTTTTTGAGATGGAGTCTTGCTCTGTCGCTTAGGCTGGAGTGCAATGGCGTGATCTTGGCTCACTGCAACCTCCGTCTCCTGGGTTCAAGTGATTCTCCTGTCTCAGCCTCCTGAGTAGCTGGGACTACAGGTGCCCGCCACCACGCCCAGTAATTTTTGTATTTTTAGTAGAGATGGGGTTTCACCATATTAGTCAGACTGGTCTTGAACTCCTGACCTCAGGTGATCCACCCGCTTCGGCCTCCCAAAGTGCTGGTATCACAGGTGTGAGCCACCGCGCCCAGCCCTAATGAAATCTTGAAGGACAAAGTAGGTGTTAATGAAAGGGCAAAAAGGGTAGTGGTGCTGGGGGTATAGGAGGCAGAAGACATTCCAGAAAGAGGGAATAGGGCGTGTAAAGATCCAGAGAGGAGAGAGAGAGCCTGGTGTCTTAAAGAAGTACCAGCCATTTAGTGTGCTAGATACAGCATGGAGTGCCAGGGATGGGATGTTTTGGGAAGGAAAGCTAGATAGGGAGCCAGATGCCTAATCATGAAGAACCTTTGATTCAGGGAAGACTGGTTTATGTTTCATCCTGAAGACTGTGTTGAGAGATCATTACCAGTGGAGGGACTGATGCTATTTGTATGTAGAATCATCATTGCAGGAAGGTGGAGAATAATTTGTCAGAGGGCAGGGCTGGAGGCAGGAAGCCCAGTTAGGAGGCTGGTGCAGTAATCCATGTGAGACGTGTTGAGGCCCTACATTTACAGTCCCGACAGTCAGGGTGGAGATAAGTAGATAGATTTGAGAGGTGTCAAAGTGCAATTGAAGGAATTTGGCCACTGTTGGGATTAGAGTGAGGGGTGAATGAGAAGGAAATGTTATGATGCCTCCCAGGTCTCTAGCTTGGGTGGATAGTAGTATTTACTATGACTGGGAAGAGGGGAGGAGGAGGAGCAGGTATTGGAGAAAGGGTAGTGAATTTAATTTTAGAGATGTCAAGTTTAAGCAGTCGGTTTGGTTGGAGTATAGAAAATAGACTCTGGGCTGCAGACTGGGGACTCATTATACTGTCAGTGGTAGTGGAAGACATACAAGTCGAAGAAATTGCTGGGAGGAGTATGTAGAATGAGAAAAGAGTTGAGAACAAAACCTAGAGATGAGAGCTTATGAGACAGCCCCATATGCCAGTCCTTTTCTTCCTGAGAACACTTTTGGACCCATTTGGGCTGTGGAGTAAGTATTCATCATGTAGCTTTGCCCATAGTGGGCACTGAGGAGACCAAAAGGAAAACTTTCCTCACATGGGGTGTACAGAGAGACACAAACAAGGGCAAATTACCTGCTGAAAGAATGCCAAGGGTCGGAGCAGTTGGAACTTTATATGATGGTACCAGCTGTGGGCAGCACTGTGACTAGGTTGGGAGTGGCATGTGGAGTTGTCAGGCACCACCTGCCATTTAACTTCTCATTTTTCTAGTTTGAAAATGGTATGGGCTTCGTTCTTCCTTTCAGATCCATGAGACAATAGAAACCATCAACCAGCTGAAGACTCAGCGGGAGTTCATGCTGAGCTTTGCCAGAGACCCTCAGGGTTTCATCAATGACTGGCTTCAGTCCCAGTGCAGGGACCTCAAGGTAAAGAACCTAGGAGAGGTCTGAAGGGACTTAGGTCAGTGAGGCACACACCTGCTTTATTTATGTAGCAGCTGGTAGAAGACCCAGAGGAAGGAGTAAGGGGCCAGATTTTTCTTTAGCATGTTCCAGGGTCCATTTTGCAATTAAGCAGGGAAATGGGGGCAGACCCATCACGTGTTGATTTAGTACTTACTTTGTCTGTCACTGTGCTTCATCTTGTCAGGGATACAGAGTGGAAGACCTGATCTCTGCTTTCAAAGCAGCCTACGTTCTGTCTGAAGAAACTAGGCTAGTATAGCCGGGCACTGTGGCTCACACCTGTAATCCCAGCACTTTGGGAGGCTGAGGCCGACAGAACGCTTGAAGTCAGGAGTTTGAGACGAGCCTGGCCAACATGGTGAAACCCTGTCTCCACTAAAAATACAAAAATTTAGCCAGGCGTGGTGGTGTGCACCTGTAATCCCAGCTACTTGGGAGGCTGAGGCAGGAGAATCACTTGAACCCAGGAAGCAGATGTTGCAGTGAGCCAAGATTGTGCCACTGCACTCCAGCCTGGGTGACAGAGCGAGACTCCATCTCAAAAAAAAAGAGAAACTAGGCTAGTGTGATACAAAGTAGTAAACCATATAAAACATTATCAGGCCAGGCGTGGTGGCTTACGCCTGTAATCCCAGTACTTTGGGAGGCTGAGGAGGGCAGATCACCTGAGGTCAGGAGTTTGAGACTAGCCTGGCCAACACAGTGAAACCCCATCTCTACTAAAATACAAAAATCAGCCAGACATGGTGGCAGGTGCCTGTAATCCCAGTTACCCAGGAGGCTGAGGCAGGAGAATCGCTTGAACCCGGGAGACGGAGGCTGCAGTGAGCCGAGATCGCGCCACTGCACTCCAGCATGGCTGACAGAGTAAGACTCCATCTCAAAAAAAAAAAAAAAGACATTATCAGACTGACCAGGATCAATAAGGTAATTCAGAGAAGGGAGATCAGTGAAACTAGAATCTCTGGGGAAGGCTTCATGGAAAATTTGGGATTTGAAGACATTTCTCAGAAAGGGGAGCACAGTAAGCTCAGTCTAGTAGATAGGAATGGGCACAGAGTATGAACCCATCAGTTCTCACCCCTCCTGTGCTGACTGTGACTAGTTAGGCTGAGCAGAGGAGCAAGGGAAAAGGGATGCCAGGAAAGATCCCTGAACAAGGCAATGACTTGTTGATTGCAGAGGTGACTGGGTGTTGTATCAGTTTGCTGAGGCTGCTGTAGCAAACTACCACAAACTACCACAAACTGGGCAGTTTTAAACAACAGGTTTGTCTCACAGTTGTGGAGGCTGGAAGTCCAAAATTAGTGTGGGCAGTGCTGCTTCCTTCCGTGAGCTGGGAGGGAGACTCTGTTCTGTGCATCGCTCAGCTTCTGGTACCGCAGGTGTTCCTTGGCTTGTAGGTGGTGGTCTCTGTGTGACTTAACGTCATCTTCCTTCTGTACGTGTCTGTCTCCGTGTCCAAATTTCCCCTCTTTATAAGGGAACCTACCAGTCATATTAGGGGGTACCCTAGTGACCTCATCTTAACTTGATCATCTGCAGAGACCCTATTTCCAAATAAGGTCATTCACAGGTACTAGGGGGTTAGACTTCAACATTTTGGGGGAGGATACAATTTACGCAATAATGGGTGTGAAGGAAGGAAACAAGCCTTTTCTCCTCTCTCTTCCCTCTCCCTGCATCTCCCTCAGACAATGACTGATGTGGTGGGTAACCCAGAGGAGGAGCGCCGAGCTGAGTTCTACTTCCAGCCCTGGGCTCAGGAGGCTGTGTGCCGATACTTCTACTCCAAGGTAAGTACATGGGGTGCATGGGGAAATTGATAAAAGGCACAGGGTTTTTCACCCCTGATAGGGGTCAGTGGTGTTAGACACAAACTTCTGGTTTGTCTCATCTTCTACTCCCGTCACTATTTTCTCCTTAGGTGCAGCAGAGACGACAAGAATTAGAGCAAGCCCTGGGAATCCGGAATACATAGGGCGTCTCCCACAGCCCTGATTCGGCTGCACCAATTTTCGATTTGGGCCCTGTGCTGCCTGCCTCATAGCACCTGCCTTGGTCTTGCTTGGGGCGTTCCAGGGGATGCTGTTGGTTCAAGGACAACACCAGAATGAAGAGGGTCTCACATTTCTGTCTCATAAGACACCTGTTACCCTCTTCTTTCACCCCATCCCTTCCCACCCCCAGCTTCCCTTTGACCCACAAAGTTCCCATGTGCCTCTACCCTCCCCTGGTCTACATAGGACCTCTAGATAGTGTTAGAGAGAGAACCTGTAGTGGTAATGAGTGCTTGGAATGGATTGGGCCTAAGGCCAGGTGGTCTTCAAGGGGACCAGCTACACTGATCCTGCCCTTCAGAGACCCAGGAGTTGGGAGCTTTAGCTCCTTCTCCAAGACTCAGGCCTGGGGGCACTCTATAAGCTAGTTGATCTTGGCTCTCCTGATAACAGAATCCAATTTCCTTCCTTCCCTCCACAGGTTTGGAACAAACTCTCCCTTCACTTGTTGCCCCATAGCACTAAAGAAACCCTGGTTCTTGGGCTCCACTGAGCCCCAGGTCAGTCCCCAGCCCTCTGGATTGGCCTGCTCTCTCAGTGCTTCTCTCACTCCTTAGTGGGGGTCCACATCAGTATTGGAGTTTGTTCTTTAACTGTTGCTCTCTCCCAGACACTCCCTGTGGCTGCCCTTTGTAATTCCCTCAGATCTGCCCTAACCCCGGGCATTTGGGTGGGGAAATCTTGCCTTTCCCTTTCAGAGCCCCAGGGATCTCATCTGGGGAACTGTCATTGCCAGCAGAGGCTGTTCCTTCCTGCTGCTGTTTGGAGATGTGATTCATTCACTCCACCCTGCCTCCCCATCCCTTAATGGAGAAACAGGCCTAAAACCAAACGGGTAAAAAGCCCTGGGCCATCCCTGTCTTCCTGTCCCTTGTCTGCCCAGTTGACACCTACTGGTGACTTCTAGGGCACTGAGGAGTGAAAGCGCCTAGGGCTGGAGAATAGCGCTGAGTTGGGTTTGTGACTCTTCCCTCTCCCTGCCTCACAGGATTGTGACTCCCCAGCCCCTGCCCTCAAAGCTTCAGACCCCTCAGGTAGCAGCAGGACCTTGTGATCTTGGCCCCTTGGAACTGAGATGGTTTTTGCATCTTTCCAGGAGGGCCTCACATTCTTCTTCCAGGTTGTATTACCCCCGAGTTAGCATATCCCAGGCTCGCAGACTCAACACAGCAAGGGTGGGAGACAGCTGGGCACAGAGGGGGAATTCCGTTCAGCATGGGCTCTAAACCCACAGAACTGACAAAGCCCCTGCTTCCCCACCCCCTCCTCAGGCTCCTGCGAGCACACCCCCACCCTCAAATCCCTGCCTGTTCTATACTGGGGACAGCAGAGTTTTCTCCCAATCTTCCCCTTCCTGCCACTTTCCCTCCCTTGAAAGGTTGACACTGGACAACCTTGGGGCAGCTGAGCCCTGGCCCGCCTCCTGGCTGGAACCATGAGAAGGAAGCTCAGTACTTCCATAGTGTCCCTGTTGATAACTGTTTTTATTAACTGAATTATGTTTTTTTCATGGACCAAAATTTTTTTTGTACTGTCCCCTTATTGATGTTACCCAGTTTTAATAAAAGAATCTTCTGAAGGATGGGTCCTCTTACCTACTGTGAGAGAGCTCTTCCCTGAGCTCTTCTTCCTTCAATACCATTAGCCATGCTCGTAGTGTTTGTTCATTTTATTTGACAAGTATTTATTGAGCACCTGCTGTGTGCTAGTTGTGATGCTAGACACGGGAGATAAAGTGGAAAATGAGATTTCTACTTTTGTGGACCTCAGGGTCTTACCTTAAGAGATTGGTGTCTGCCCCAGTGGTCCAAGCAGGCTAGTTGCTGGTTGGGATTATTGGGTTTCACCACTGGATCTTAAGAGCCCTTTCCCGACTTTCCTTGTTACGCAGGTACTAACAGGTCAGTGGCAGTCATCTTCCTCCTTGTCCATCTGAGCTCCCCAGAGCACCTGTTGGCTGGAGTGAGCCATAGATGCCCGTGATCCCCTTACGTTTGACAAACCTAAGCCTTTGGAGGAGTTTCACTTCTTCCCCCAGGGCTTCTGTCTAGATGTGGGCAGGAACTGGACAACCAAAGACATTTTTGCTTTTTGTGCCTGCTACTCTAATGTTTAAGGTTCCACTTTCATGGTTCAAGTAAGAGTTCAGTTTTGTGTTTTGAGACGGAGTTTTGCTCTTGTTGCCCAGGCTGGAGTGCAATGGCGCGTTCTTGGCTCACTACAACCTCCGCCTCCCAGGTTCAAGTGATTCTTCTGCCTCAGCTTCCCAAGTAGCTGGGATTACAGGCACGCACCACCATGCCCGGCTAATTTTGTATTTTTAGTAGAGATGGGGTTTCTCCATGTTGATCAGACTGGTCTCAAAACTCCCAACCTCAGGTGATCCGCCTGCCTCCCAAAGTGCTGGGATTACAGGCGTGAGCCGCCGCGCCCGGGTAAGAGTTCAGTTCTTTTTTTTTTTTTTTTTTTGAGACGGAGTCTCGCTCTGTCGCCCAGGCTGGAGTGCAGTGGCCGGATCTCAGCTCACTGCAAGCTCCGCCTCCCAGGTTTATGCCATTCTCCTGCCTCAGCCTCCCGAGTAGCTGGGACTACAGGCGCCCGCCACCTTGCCCGGCTAGTTTTTTGTATTTTTTAGTAGAGATGGGGTTTCACCGTGCTAGCCAGGATGGTCTCGATCTCCTGACCTCGTGATCCGCCCGTCTTGGCCTCCCAAAGTGCTGGGATTACAGGCGTGAGCCACCGCGCCCGGCCAAGAGTTCAGTTCTTAAGAGCACCGTGGAAGTTCTGTGTTGTCATCCTCATACTGTAGACAACTAGCCCCTCCTTGGCAGAGTTTGGAAGACAGCTCAGGAGAGATTCTCATTAGCAATCACTTGAAACTCGCCTGCAGTTCTACCTGCTTCCCACTTGGGGGCTCATGACTTTTTCCTTTGTCATTATGCAAGAATGGGGTTTGGAATATAGGATCAGAGTGCAACCACTTTCCAAAGTTGTAGTTTAAAAATTATCCTTTGCATCTTTGGATGGGAACATTCTAGCATTGCCTGTTCAATATATGTAATCAAACCCACCAAAAAATCCAACCACTGTTCCTTCTCCGGAACTTGGGGTTTATCAGACTTGAGAAGGGAAAGCAGAGAGGAGTGGTTGGGCCGATAACTAGGAGTGGAGAAAATTGATGTCAAGGACATTGAAATGGCATCTGTTTTTACCCAGGCTAATTACATGTGTAATGAATGGCTGATGAACCATTATTAATTTCAACCAAATAATCTACAGTTTGCTCTTGGGAAAAGAGCTCTAGTGATACAGATAACTTCCTGTGATGAGCCAGTTCTGAATCTCTGCACCCTCTTTATTCCCATGTAAATGAGCACATTCTTAGTCTCTACACTACCTAAAATGATTGTAGGGGCAAAATGAGAGAGGGAAGCATTTAGGCAAAAACAAGGGGGTTATTTTATGCATAAACATCCATTCTTTGGGGCTCTCATCATTTGTGCCAGGGACAGAAGCATCCTTTCTCTTCCATCACCCGTAATCAGTGCTCCCAGCTGGCAGCCTGGCACTGGAGCCTTCATCTCAGTGCCAGTGCAATAAAGGAGTGGTCTGTGGGAGGCTGTCTCCGTATTAGGTATAACATTGTGCAAAGAAAAACAGCCAACTACTGATTTCATGTCCGTTTCCCTATGGGAACTCACTGGCCATGGAAGGAGAATATGGTTGGTTTTTCCTGGGCAGTCCCTGGAACTTAGAAAGCCATTTCTTCCCAGTCTTGACCTCCTGCCTGCTTACCCCTACCCACAGGTTGTGCCCAGACTTCCCTCTAGCCCAGTGCTTGTTACCAGTTGCTGGCCAGCAGCAGCCCAGGGGGATGGCAACACCCACCTAAATGTCTGCCAAGCCAGGAGGACAGCACATGAGCACACGGTGGTGTCTGCCCTCTAGGCCAAGGTGCACAGTGTTAGGAGCCTCTTGCTCCACTCTCCAGATCAGCCTGGAAACCAGAGCTTCCCTCGTCTTAGACAAACAGATGGCTGTGGGCGATACAGAGCCCTGAACTGCTGACTATGTTCCTTCCATCTCGCCCTTCCCCAAAAAACATATACCAAACTTACCCCCAGTGACGGCATCTGAGACCACAAAGCCCCACGGACACAGCTGCCCCGGGTCCTGCCTCCCTTCCCCTTTTCTGGCCTCTGCAGACTAGCCATTCACCTGAGGAAGCCCCTGGGGCAGTACCTTGGAAACCCCTGAGAGGAGGAGTTGAAGGAGGCTCAAAGCCTCTCAAGGACAGTGTGCACTCTGCCTGCCTCCTATTTCCTCCTCTTAAGCCCACAGTCTACAACAAAATTGTGTGCCGCAATTCTCAGAGCCCTCTAACTTTGACCTTTCCCACTTTCCCTAGAACACATTTTTGGGTGGGGATCATCTGAGGTGAGAGGCCCATGGATGAGTCCCCAAGATGACCTCTGTGAGTGACCAAGACAACCTTGTCTTTTGAGGCTCCTGGGGCCTCATCCTTTTTTGAGCTGAGCTGTCCTCAGAACAGGCCCTTACCTCTTAATGTGGCCTCATCTTTAGAGGCGGGAAGTGGGCCCACATCCCCCACCCCAGCCCTGCAGTGCAGCTAGCGTGGGCCTGCTAGAGGACAGAATTGTGGAACAGGGTCCTGCGAGGGTATGTGGCAGGGTGTGGGATAGGGAGTCATGGAGGAGCCTACCTCTGAAAGGCATTCCCCTAGCTGCTACTGAAGCTAAATACAATTTATTTTATGCTGGGAGACAGAAGGGAGTGAGGGAGACCAGTCACCTGCTCCTTATCTGGGCTATTTTCTTGGCAGACCTCAAAATGAGACCATGGTGGGGAGGGGGTGGGAAGCTGGGCTGGGACCAAGGGAAGAAGCTTGCCAGCACTGTCAGCCGATGAGCCCAGGAGGAAAAGCAGGGCCTAGTCTCTGCCCCATTCCTGTTCCCCACCTGTCTGTACCCTGTCTCTCCTTTCCCTGGCTCTGCCAGACTCTATCTCCCTGGGCACCAGCCTCCCCACCCACCCCTGGAGGGCGGGGCTTGGCTGCACCCACGTGTGGTGGAGTTAAATGCTCCTAGCCGGCAGAGGAGCTAGGGAGTGTGGCACTGAGCCGGCTCAGGCAGAGACGCGGCACCATGGCTAGCAAGAAAGTCTGCATTGTAGGCTCCGGGAACTGGTAAGCGGCTCTGTCAAGCGATATGGGGGAAGGGTAGGCCCCCCAGGACAGAGGTGGGTAGGAGGCAGAATGGGTGGGAAAAGCCCCTGCTGCTATCTTCTATCACAGCAGCACAGGACAGAGGGTGCCCGGCCCTCTCCTGGCCCCCGCCCGCCTGGGCAGCTGCACCTGTTCACCATGGGAAGGCGTCTCCAGAGCGCTCTGTGTGAAGAGCTGCTTGAGTTTGGGGGTGGGAAGATGGGAAGGGGGGCTCCCTTCTCTAGTAGCAAAGGGTGAGGAGACTGAGTCTCCCTTCTACTGCCAGGTCACTGGGGACATGTTTGACATGGGAGTGGAGGTGATAAGGAAGGTAGGGGTGAACAGCCTGGGGGGCTGCTGTGAGATCCTGAGGTGGGGCGCTGCCCCAACTCTTGCCACTGTTCCCTCCTCCTGTACTTTCCCGGGCTCCCCCTCCTGCCAGGGGCTCAGCCATCGCCAAGATCGTGGGTGGCAATGCAGCCCAGCTGGCACAGTTTGACCCACGGGTGACCATGTGGGTGTTTGAGGAAGACATTGGAGGCAAAAAGCTGACTGAGATCATCAACACGCAGCATGAGAATGTCAAATACCTGCCAGGGCACAAGCTGCCCCCAAATGTGGTGAGCCCCAACACCCTGCAAGGAACGGGGAGAGGAAGGGAGGGCCAGGAGTCGGAGCCGACCTTACTCAACAGGTGTCTCCTGCTGAGGGGGCCACTTCAGGTGCGGCAGGACTTGGGAAGGTCTCAGGAGGGCTGCTCTGGGCCCTTTCCTGAGGACTGAGGAGAACCTGTGCTTTCCCCTCACAGGCTGCCAGGCGGGTGGGTGGGGAAGGGATGGGAGAACAAATTGGTCTCCATGGCAGCCAAAGACTGGGCTCCCAGACTTGGGGTCCGGTAGTGCCTGCCTCAGGCACTAATCCTGTTACTCATTCACTGAGTGATTAGCCGACTTGGAGGCTGCTCCTTGGACTTACGGTCTTTGGTCAAACCCACGTGGTTCTCCCCACCTGGAAAAGGGAAGCAGGGAAGAGAGCAGAAAAGCTGAGGCTCCCCCTTCCAGCTGGGGTCCCTGAGGAGCTGGGTGATGAAATCTTATTTGAGCTCTTTCTTCTGCCAAGCCCAGTTTGCTTTTGGCCTCCCGCACTGTCCCATAGCCAAGGGATAGGAGAGTGCTGGGATGAGGTTTCCAGGAGTCCTCAAGAGCCCAGGACAGCTGGAGGGAGAGAGCGTGGTGGCTGGGGCGAGGGAGTAGAGTGTCATTCCTCCAAGTTCAGTCCTTCTAGATTCAGTCTCAAACAAGCCTTCCTGCCCCCTACCAGCCTCACTCTTTGGCTCCCAGATCTCCTGAATGGGGTTCCACAGTGGCTAGGGGAGGTCTGCCAGGCCCGCGAGCACTTGGTCACTCCCACAGGTGGCTGTCCCAGATGTGGTCCAGGCTGCAGCGGATGCTGACATCCTGATCTTTGTGGTGCCCCATCAGTTCATCCGCAAGATCTGTGACCAGCTCAAGGGCCACCTGAAGGCAAACACCATTGGCATGTCTCTTATTAAGGTGCCAGGGACACCTTCATGTGGATGGGGGAGGGTGCGGCTCACCGTTGTGGGGTTCAGGGTGGGTGAAGCAAGAACAGAAATGGCAGACGGAGGTCAAGAGTTTGCCAGAGAAGAGAGGAAGTTGACTCTGGAGAGGCTTAGGAAAGCAGTGAGGTGCTGGGGGTCACTGGAAGGGAGGCTGAAGGGAGGAGACAAGAGATTGGTTTGGAGGTCCTGTCTCTCAGGGAGTTTGGGAGGTGTAAAGGAATGCCTGGGGAATATGAGAAGCAGGCTGGTTTGAGAAGTGTGAAGAGTAGCTGGTTTGGAGCACTGACTGGTCACTGAATGGCAGTTTGTTAGGGCAGTCAGGTGAAGTTGCCTAGGGATGTGGAGGGGACCTGTTGCCTTGGAGAGATAGATTGGTTGAGGGTATGTGGCAGGGCAGTTTGTCACATGCTGTCTGGCCTCCTCACAGCAAACTTGAGCTAGGAACGGGGCAGGACCTGTGGGGAGGGACACAGATGAGCAATGGATTTGGAAAGGACAGAATTTCTAGGCGGAAGCCCGCAGATGGGCACAAAGGGCACCTGGCCTGAGCTCTATCCTTGCTCAGGGGGTAGACGAGGGCCCCAATGGGCTGAAGCTCATCTCCGAAGTGATTGGGGAGCGCCTCGGCATCCCCATGAGTGTGCTGATGGGGGCCAACATTGCCAGCGAGGTGGCTGATGAGAAGTTCTGTGAGACAACCATTGGTGAGAGCCCCCTGCCACCCACATACAGAGTGCATCTAGTTGCATCCCCTCCCCAAACTGCCCCAACCCCACTTAGCCATCTCCTTCCCATAAGGCAGAGAAAGGAAGATCCAAGCATCAGAGGTGAAGGAGGCTGGGACAGCCCCAGGGAAGGGGCTGCAGGGCCTGCTTAGGGAAGTACAGTGATGAGCCCTCCCTGAGAGCCGGTGCAGTGGCACAGCTGTGGTCCCAACTACTCAAGAGGCTGAGGCGAGAGGATCGCTTAAGCCCAGGAGTTTGAGTCTAGCCTGGGCAACAGAGAGATAACCCCATCTCTATAAAATAAATAGTTTTTACAGAGTCCTTCCCTCAAAGCCTTGCCCCCTCCTCACTTTAGGCTGCAAGGACCCGGCCCAGGGACAACTTCTGAAAGAGCTGATGCAGACACCCAATTTCCGTATCACAGTGGTGCAAGAGGTGGACACAGTAGAGATCTGTGGAGCCTTAAAGGTGAGAGGGGCACAGAGGCAGCTATGGGGTGAGGAGAAGGCCCCAAAGGAGGCCTAGCTGAGCTCTGCCTGCAGGCACTCCAGGCTCTCACTATTGAGCAGTGGTTCCCCTTTCCTACCATGTCCCATCCATACAGGAGGAGCTGCAGAAGCAAGGCCAGGGCCATTCGGGCCGGCTGATTGTTCATCATCAGACCGTGGACCCCCTTGCTCCTTTCCCACTTTAGCCCTGTGTGGGACTCCCTATCCTCTGGCTCCAGGAGGTGGTCTAGGGGGACAAGGAGATGCCCGGGTTAATGGGAGACAAGACATCCATGACACCCAGACAGACAAATGGCCAGAACTATGAATCCTGGACAGCTGTTGACTTGAGGGCTATACAATGGAATGGTCATAGATGTGAAGGTCAATTAGAGAGAAGAGTGGTTTTCAGAAAATGTCCTCAAGGAGGGAGTATGGGGCAGGGCTTAAGAAAGGGGGTGCAGCAAGGGGGAACCAAGAGGCGGAAGTAGCTTCTAAAAGCCCACACACTATACCTCACTTATGCAGTGGGTGTCCTGGCTGATGAAAAGAGCATGAGGGGGCGCCACATGGGGCCTACAGGAGGGGGTCTTTTCTCACCTATGACCTCCATTCCTTCAAGAATGTAGTGGCCGTGGGTGCTGGCTTCTGTGATGGCCTGGGCTTTGGCGACAACACCAAGGCGGCAGTGATCCGGCTGGGACTCATGGAGATGATAGCCTTCGCCAAGCTCTTCTGCAGTGGCCCTGTGTCCTCTGCCACCTTCTTGGAGAGCTGTGGTGTTGCTGACCTGATCACTACCTGTTATGGAGGACGGAACCGGAAAGTGGCTGAGGCCTTTGCGCGTACAGGAAAGGTGGGCCCTGGGAGAAGGGAGAACAGAGGGGGGGCCCTATAGGTATCCAGGTAGAGGTGCTTGGCAGGAGGCATCTCTGGAGCACAAACATTAAGACTGTTGTGAACGTCCCCATCCCTCTTTTCCTCCCAAGACCCCACTCTCATCTGAGCTCCAGTCTCTCCACCCCCTACTGACAACTCTTCTCTCCCCTTTCCATCCACTCATCCTGTTTTCTGCACAGTCCATTGAGCAGCTGGAGAAAGAGATGCTGAATGGGCAGAAACTGCAGGGGCCCGAGACAGCCCGGGAGCTACATAGCATCCTCCAGCACAAGGGCCTGGTGGACAAGTAAGTGTTGGCCACAGCCCCACTGATTAAGGGAGCCATGGCCAGAAGTGCTCGCCCTGTTCATCATCTTCCTGAACCTGCCACAAATCTGTGAAGTGGACAGAGAGGGGAGTGTTACCTTATGTTTCAGACAGAGTCCAGAGCTTGCAGAATCTGGCATGCCCACTGTCCCCCAGCTAGTTCACGGTATTTGAACTCCTTCCAGTCTAGTGCTCTTCACACTACATTACCTGGATCCCTTTGTGCCCCTCTTTCCTTGTCCTCTGCTCTGGGGTTGGAGCTCTGGGGCAGCAGGAATAAGCTCATCCCACTTCTGTCCATCACCCCGTTTGAGTCTCTCCCCCAAGGCCAACCCATCTGTTCCCTGAATCCTGTTCTGGGTGCTGAGGTGTAAGGAGAAGGATGGGCTCTGCTTCAAGGTGCTCCTTTTCAGAAAGACAGCGGGGGTGACTGGGCTGATCAGAGCAGAGCTGTGCTGGTCTGAGAAAGACTCCTAGAAGAAAAGAGTATGAAACAGGTTCAGAAGATCCACTCATGACTGGTCAGGGTAAAGTCTAGAAAAGGGAGCAGCTGGGCAAAAGGACAGGAAGAAGGAAATGGGTATTTATTGAGCACTTTCACATCATACCTAATTACATCTTTACATCTTTACATACACAATCATATCTTCACTCCTTTGTTATACTGGCCCCATTTTACAGTCGGTGACACTGAGGCTCAGAGAGGTTAAGTGCGTTGCTCAAGGCTGGGCATGGTGGCTCACATCTGTAATCCCAGCACTTTGGGAGGCCAAGGTGGGTGGATCACGAGGTCAGGAGTTCGAGCTCAGCCTGACCAACATGGCGAAACCCCATCTCTACTAAAAGTACAAAAATTAGTCAGGCATGGTGGTGCGTGCCTGTAATCCCAGCTACTCAGGAGGCTGAGGCAGGAGAATCGCTTGAACCTGGGAGGTGGAGGTTGCAGTGAGCTGAGATCACGCCACTGCACTCCAGCCTGGGTGACAGAGCAAGACTCTGTGTCAACAACAACAACAACAACAACAAAAGTGCATTGCCGAATTGGCACAAAAAATCCAAGCCAGAGAATCATGCAGGCCAGTTCAACACGGTAGGGAGCAGGGCAATCAGCAATCTGAGGTTAAACCCAGGGCTAGGAAGTTCACATTCTCAGCAGGTAGAAATTCAGAGCCAGCCTCCCCGAGCTCCAAGGTGGGAGGGCAGGGGACAGGAAGGTTAGGTAGTGAGTGGGGGTGGGGGTAGAGTGGACTAGGAGTGGGAGGCTAAGCTGAGCCTTTGCCTCTCCAATCTAGGTTTCCCTTGTTCATGGCTGTGTACAAGGTGTGCTACAAGGGCCAGCCAGTGGGTGAATTCATCCGCTGCCTGCAGAATCATCCAGAACATATGTGAGTAGGGCCAGGGCCCAGGCCAGGCCACTTCTTTACCCCAGTGGAGACCAGCAGAAGCCTGCGGTACCTAGTCACCAGGATCTCCAGGACTCCCAGGGAGCAGACTCTGTGCATCTTTTCACTGGAGGATAGGAGGCTATGGGGCCCAGCTACACACCTGGAGATTCTGAACTGTCAAGCCTCTGGCAGCCTCTCGCCACCACATTTGCAGACATGCAGTTGCCCTGTCCCTCTCCTGATGTGGGGCTTTCTCCGTGTCCTCTGGGAGGGATGGAATCAAGCTCCAGCACTGCCTGCTTGGCGGCGGGGGTGATGTATGAGGGGAAGGGTTGGGGGAGAGGCCAGCAGGGCAGGGGCTGCCAGTGGCTGTCTCACACAGACCAGGAATCCTGTTAAAGGGCTGAAGAAGTATCTCAGCCACAGAAGGGATGAGGCAAGGATTGTCAGGGAGGAGTCTGGGCTTCTGAGCTGATGCAGACCCCAGGGACCCCTTTGCTGACCTCTGCCAGGACCCACACAGCTTCAATGGATCTCAGTGTTTGTTAACAAAATACAAAGATCTCAAAGAAACCCCTTCTAGCTTCTCCTAGCAACATCTGTGTTCTCAGAAACCTCTGGTCCTCCCCTTTCCCCCTCCCCCAGGCTGCCCTGGCACCCGAGTTGCTGCCATGCTGGCATCTCTAGCCCAGTGGCTTGACATTCTCCCCAGGGACTTCCCGGTTCCTAGTTCATTGCCAGCTCCTCCCCACTCTGTGTGACCTTTCCAAGCCTTCCCTCACCCTCCCCACCAGCACCCTCTTTGGGGAGCAGGAACTTAATCTGCTGACAGAGCTATACCTTTCACAGCAGGCTCAGATCACTCGGCTCCCTGTGACCTTTGTATTCACCCAGCCTCCCTTCTCAGTAGTTCCAGCTGGGTGAGGTGTCAGCTGAGCCCCTCCTGTGCTATCTCCCCAGAGGACATCCCTGACTCCACCCTTTTCTTCCTCCCAAACCCTGCACCTCTTCCTCAGCTGCTCCAGACCGGCCAGGGTAACCAGCTAACCCATGCCTGGCATCTGGAAGCCAGCAGGCCAAAGGGTGGCCCAAAGGCTGATGAACGGTAGGGAAGGGTGAGCAGGTTCCTATGTTGGTGGGCACCAATATTCCAAGGGCAGCTCTCTTTGCTGAATGAGGGCCTTCTCGTGAGGTACTGACCACACCAGCAACTCCGGAGCTAGGTAACTCAAGCAGGAGGAAGAAAATCAAAACCACCCTACTCCCTGGGGTGAGGGAAGAACAGGAGGGGAGGAGGAGGAGTGTGCTCTGCACTGGCCTTGCTCCAGGATGGGGTGGCAGCAGGGGAATGTCACAAGTCAGCAGCCTAGGCCTCTAGCTATAAATAGTCCGGAGGGCCCGAGAGGCTCCCGCCCCGTCCAGCAGGGGTCTCGGCTTCCTGTGTGGAAGCACCTGGCACACTGGCTCTGGCCAGCATTATGCTAAAACCCTCTTACTCTCCAACGAACCACGGAGGCGGGCTCCTCTCTGCGCCTAGCCCTTGAGAATGCTGTCTTACCAGTGAAGGGTGGCGCTGCCCAGATCAGGCAGCAGGAGTGAGGGGCACAGTCACCCCAGGCCTGGCTGAGCCCAGGTCTGGACACTGAGTGTCCAGAGCTGCCTCCCCAGGAGATTAAGGTGGGGGCAAAGGGGAAGCTTCAAACACTTTGCCTACTTTTGTTCACTACCCTAGTCCACTGTGACTCAGGTCTTCCCATCAGGCCTATTTGTCTACCCAATAAAGTGTGTTTTTTCCAGAAACAGGAAGAGTTGGGAGAGGGAGCTTCAGTGCATATGGCAGTGCGTGTGCTGGTGTGTATCATTGCACGTATGTTTCCCTTCTTACCGTAGGAAAAATGAAAAAAAGAAATCCCTCCTCCATAATCGCAGCCACTCCAGGGGTCAGCGGCGGTGCCCACTCAGTCCCCTCCTCTCTCTCCCCTCTCCCGCCAGCTCCCCCTCCCGCCCTCGCCGCAAGCTGACCCCAGCCTTCCTGGCGCTTCTTAGGGGCTTTATCATGCCTCCTGAAAGAAGAGAGGTCACACACGGGGCAGAAACGTTAGACACTCATCCCTCGTGCCCATTCCTTGGTCACGGCCCAAGCTGCCGCATCCTTGGCGGTCCGGGCCTCGCGGTGCCCCTCGGGTCCCTACCTGGACTCGGCCCACAGCCTGGCTCTAGGGGGCGCGCGGTTCACCTCCAGAGGGCCGGCTCCGAGAATCTACCCAGCTACTGGAGACGTCACCGCGCCATAGGCTGAGGATTGGCTGACTCTGATTTAGCATCCTAAAACTTCCGGTTCCAGAGCTTGGCTCGTCAAAGACCCTCCCTCGAGGGAGCGAAACCACAGCCCCCAGAATTCAGCGGGCCTCTCCGAGACCACAGCGCGTCTGAGGATGCGTAGTAAGGATAACGGGCCCGGAAGCCGGAAGTTCAATGCCGGCCTTCAGCTGGACTGACGGCCGGCGCTGACTCCCGCCTTAGTGGGCGGAGTTGTGCCGCCTCTGATGCGCAGTTCCCTTTCTAGCGCTGCAAGCCGAATCCTAGAGGCTAACCCGGCAGGTGGGCGGGAGAAAGTCGGTTTCCGCACCAATAGCTGAGGCGTTCAGGGTTGTCCAGGGACGCTATCCTCACGTGTCTGGTTCCGAGTGCTGCGTTTGGCTGTGCTGGGAAGTTGAGTAGACAGTGGCCTCGAGACCCTGCCTGCCTGAGGAGGCCTCGGTTGGTCGCGAAGGAGCTGCAGCATCCAGGTACGCCGCCGGCTAGGGCCGAGCAGGGGCTGCCAGTCCCGCTGCCTGCGCGCCCACCTGAGTCAGCCTCCGCTTGTCGCGTCCTCCCATCCCCCAGTCTTCAGGCCTGGTGCCCTTGAATTCAGTCACCCGCGTCTGTTGTGTCGCGGACCGCGAGCCGCACTGCTTCCTGCCCAAGCCCAAGCCCAAGCCCAAACTCCTCGCAGCAGTAGGTCCGCCTTGCTAGAGCTCAGCACTAATCTTGTCAAACCTCGACTCCTGCCTGGACCCTCCACGCTCCGACTACTCCAAATGTCCCTTCCTTTATAGACCTCTGCGTCCTGATGAGTGGCTCTCCGGGGCACCCTTCGTGCATATCGGCTATCCAGCTCCACCTCTTGACCGCATTCACTTCCTGGAATGCTCTCCCTGCTTTTCTCCAGCCCGCCCTTCTAAAAAGACAGTTCCACTCCCACCCCGATTCCCACCCCTACCCTTTTCTGCTAAGTTTTCTCAAGCCCCCACCGTGTCTCTGAGCTCTTGTCTGAACTCTCACAGTGCCTCTCCCATCAGACCGTAAGCTCCTGTATGACAGAAGCCATGTTCTTTTTAGCGGCCTCGGTAGCATTATGTATTGTATTGTATTGTATTTATTGTATATTTTATTTTATTTATATCATACAGGGTCTTGCTTTGTCGCTCAGGCTGCATGTGTGCCCCACCAAGCCCGGGCATTAAAAAAAAAAAAAAAGATTTTTCTTTTTTAAAAAAGGTCTCGCTATGAGTGCAAGCCATCCTCCTGCCTCGGCCTCCCAAAGTGTTGAGATTATCGGCGTGAGCCGCCGCACCAGGCCGATACTACTCTCTAAGTGCCGAATAAAAAGTAGATAAATGGTGATGGATAGATACCCTAAAAGCCCTGAGTTGACCACTGTGCAATGTATGCATGTAACAAAATCGCACCTCTACCCATACATTTATACAAATTTTTAAAAACGGGCGAATCTAAGCCGAGATGATAGATGCATTTGAGGGAATGAGTTTTCCAGGGGAGAAACCTGAGTCTTGAGGTCCCCCTGTGTTTAGAAGGCAGAACAAGAGAAAAGCCATAACCCTTGCAAATTGCACCCCTAAGACATTTTCTGTAATGATTTTATGTTTTTTCCCATTTTTCTGAAACCTGCAGCCCAACCCTATCACTCCATAACGGAGACCCAGTGTTTTGTGCTTTATTGAGAAAATGGATGCCCCTCAGATGAAAGTGTTCCTCTGCTAACCTCAAAAGTTTCCCTTATTTCCAAGATTAATCCTTCTACTCATGCATGTAACCTCCCTCCCTTCCTCCCTCCCTCCCTCCCTTCCTTCCTTCCTTCCTTCCTTCCTTCCTTCCTTCCTTCCTTCCTTCCTTCCTTCCTTCCTTCCTTCCTTCTTTCCTGCCTCCCTCCCTCCCTCCCTCCCTTCCCTCCCTCCCCTCCCTCCCTTCCCTCCCTCCCTTCCCTCCCTCCCTTTTCTGATGGAGTTTTGCTCTTGTTGCCCAGGCTGGGGTGCAGTGGCGCGATCTCCACAGCGCGATCTCTGCTCACCGCAACCTCTGCCTCCTGGGTTCGTGATTCTCATGCCTCAGCCTCTGGAGTAGCTGGGATTACAGGCATTCGCCACCATGATCAGCTAATTTTGTATTTTTAGTAGAGATGGGGTTTCTCCGTGTTGGTCAGGCTGGCCTCGAACTGCCGATCTCAGGTGATCTGCCTGTCTTGGCCTCCCAAAGTCCTGGGATTACAGGCCTGAGCCACTGCACCCGGCCTGGGCATATCATATTTTCCTAGGCCATCGCCTATCTGGTTCTATCCTGCCCACCTCACTTCTTGCATCCTCAGTTTAGCCACCACCTTCATCCCCTTTGAAACATATTCTGGGCCGGGCACGCTGGCACATGCCTATATTCCCAGCACTTTGGGAGTCTGAGGCGGGTAGATCACTTGAGGTCAGGAGTTTGAGACCAGCCTGGCCAACATGGTGGTGAAACCCCATCTCAACTAAAAATACAAAAAATTAGCTGGGCGTGGTGGCACATGCCTGTAATCCCAGCTACTGGGGAGGCTGAGGCAGGAGAATCTCTTGAACCTGGGAGGCGAAAGTTGCAGTAAGCCAAGATTGTGCCACTACACTCCAGCCTGGGTGCAAACGAAATTCCATCTCAAAAACAAAACAAAACAAAAACCAAAACAAAAGCATATTCAGGTCTTTCTCATTAATAAGCAAAACAAAAGTAGAATTTTCTTAATCTTGTTACCTTCTGAAGCTGCTGTCCTGTCACTCCCATCAGTACTTATCTTTGGGGTAAGAAGATTGTGATTCTTGTAAAAATGTTTCTCTGTCCTGGAAAACTGGTAGACATGTGAATCTTGCGGGGTTCATAGGCCTGCTGGGGCTCTGCCTAAGAATCTGTGCTCTTGATGTCTATATTGCTCTTTACTTGATGTTTATACTACCTATTCCACTTCAGTGCAGTCAGCTGACTGGAATCCTAGGCTTACTGGTGACCTCGTCACCCGTTCCCACCCAGTGTTCCTATCTGACCAGTCTTCATAGTAGTTAACTTTGCAGTAGTGGTGCCCAATTTCTTTTCTTTTCTTTAATTTTTGAGACGAAGTCTTGCTCTGTTGCCCAGGCTGAAGTGCAGTGGTGCGATCTCAGCTCACTGCAACCTCCGCCTCCTGGGTTCAAGTGATTCTCCTGTGTCAGTCTCCTGAGTAGCTGGGATTACAGGCATGTGCCACCATGCCCGGCTAATTTTTGTATTTTTAGTCGAGACGGGGTTTCATCGTATTGGTCAGGCTTGTCTTGAACTCCTGACCTCAGGTTATCCGCCCACTTCTGCCTCCCAAAGTACTGGGATTACAGGCGTGAGCCACCACGGCCAGCCTTTTTTTTTTTTTTTCTTCTTTACTATCATTATTATATTAGAGACACAGTCTTGCTCTGCGAGTACAGGGCCGTGATCACAGCTCACTGCAGCCCCAAACTCGTGGACTCCCACCCAAACCTTCTTAGTAGCTGGGACTGCAGGTGCATGCCACCACACCCAGCTATGGTTCTCAATTTTTATTCTAGCCTAACACACTGGAAAGGTACAGTACACCTCCATCAGTGGCAGTGACTTGATACAGCAGTGATTTTCAACCAGGAAGGGGGATGTAGTTAAATGAAAAACAAAAAAAAAAAAACAAAAAAAAACCCAGGTGTTTCTGGAATTTTTTTTTTTTTTTTTTGAGAGGTGGAGTTTTGCTTGTTGCCTAGGCTGGAGTGCAGTGGCTCTATCTCAGCTCACCACAACCTCTGCCTCCTGGGTTCAAGCGATTCTCCTGCCTCAGCTTCCTGAATAGCTGGGATTACAGGCATGTGCCACAATGCTTGGCTAATTTTTGTATTTTTAGTAGGGATGGGGTTTTTCCGTGTTGATCAGGCTGGTCTTGAACTCCTGACCTCAGGAGATCCGCCTGCCTTGGCCTGTCAAAGTGCTGGGACTACAGGAGTGAGCCACTGTGCCCGGCCTTGGAATTTCCTACCTGCCTTTTTTCCTTAATTGTTGCCTTCTTCAAACTGTTGCTCCCTTGGCCTCTCTCTTTCTGTCCTTATCCTCTGCTTTGGTTTTGCTCTTTACCTCCATATATATCTGAAACATAGCTTCCCTTCTAAGATCTATCTAAATTTGTGTTTCCATCTGCCTGATAGACATCATCACATGAATGTTGTGTTGAGCATCTTAATTTTTTTTTTTTTTTTTGAGACGGAGTCTCGCTCTGTCGCCTGGCTGGAGTACAGCGGCTGCAACTTCTGCCTTCTGGGTTCAAGCGATTCTTCTGCCTCAGCCTCCCAAGTAGCTAGGACTACAGGTGCGCGCCACCATGCCCGGCTTATTTTTGTATTTTTAGTAGAGACAGGGTTTCACCATGTTGGCTAGGATGGTCTCAATCTCTTGACCTCGTGATCTGCCTACCTTGTACTCCCAAAGTGCTGGAATTACAGGCGTGAGCCACCGTGCCCGGCC
Organism: Macaca nemestrina; assembly: GCF_043159975.1. Taxonomy (NCBI): domain Eukaryota; kingdom Metazoa; phylum Chordata; class Mammalia; order Primates; family Cercopithecidae; genus Macaca; species Macaca nemestrina. The sequence goes on along the minus strand of NC_092134.1, from coordinate 83,318,509 downwards.
ATTTTTTTGTTTGTTTGTTTTTGTTTTTTTTAAATAGAGATGGAGTCTTGCTGTGTTGCCTAGGCTTAGTCTTGAACTCCTGGGCTAAAGCGATTTCTCCTGCCTCAGCCTCCCAAAGTGCTGGGATTACCGGTGTGAACCACCATGCCTGGCTGAGCATCTTAATTTTAACATGTTCAAACCCAGCTCATGATCCTCTTTTTTTTTTTTTTGAGACAGGGTCTCTCTGTCACCCAGACTGGAGTGTAATGGCATGATCTTGGCTCACTGCACCTCTACCTCCTGGGCTCAAGCGATCCTCCCACCTCAGCTTCCTGAGTAGCTGGGACTACAGGTGCATGCTGCTACACCGAACTAATTTTTGTTATTTTTTGTAGAGACAGGGTTTCACCATGTTGCCCAGGCTGGTCTCAAAGTTGTGGGCTCAAGCAATCCATCTGCCTTTGCCTCCCAAAGTGCTGGCATTACAGGTGTGAGCCACTGCACCGGCCACATGATCTTCTTAATGGACACTGCCACCACCCTGTATATACAGTGATACATACCTCTTCTCTCATTTCTTATTTCTGTTAATAGTATCCCAATCTATAAAGTTTCCTAACTTGGAGGTATTAATATTTTCAGCTTTGCCCTAATCCATTCCATTGATAAATCTTTTTCTACTTCCAAAGTAACTTCTGCATCTGTCCTTTCCATTTCTACTGCTACCACTGCTTTAGCTCAGAATCTGAAGAAGTTTTTTTGTTTTTTTTTTTTGAGATGGAGTCTTGCTCTGTCCCCCATGCTGGAGTGCAGTGGTTCTCTCTTGGCTCACTGCAACCTCTGCCTCCCATGTTCAAGTGATTCTCTTACCTCAGCCTCCTGAGTAGCTGGGGCTACAGGCATCACCACCACGCCCGGCTAATTTGTGTATTTTTAGTAGAGACAGGGTTTTGCCATGTCGGCCAGGCTGGTCTCAAACTCCGGACCTCAGGTGATCCGCCCACCTCGGCCTCCCAAAGTGTTGGGATTATAGGTGTGAGCCACTGCGCCCAGCCTGAAGAGTTGTTGCTAATTGGGTATTAGGGAAGACCATAGGATGGATTAAGATGAGAGAGGGAAGGTAAGGTTGTAGACAGCAGGATTATGTCTGTTAGTTGGTTTTATGTCACTTTTCTAGCCAAGCTGTACCATCCTGTTTTTGTTGGTTGGTGAATGCTTCCAGCTCTTTTCCTCCAGCCCTTGGAAGAGGTGGTCCTATAATTGTTAAGCATCTAGCTAGGGTGATGAGTGGGAATAGGAATAATAAGTGACAGGGAAGTTGAAGGCTGCAGGGGGCTTAGTATTCAGCTCCATGGTGTGTGTGTTTTCTACCTTAATGTCCAACTTCGTGGGTGTGTGTTTTGTTCACTGTTGCATGCACAGCTTGGGGCCATTTCAAACCTCAGAACCTCAGATTTCAAACCTGAACACAGTCATTTCTCATCTTGAACTTGTGTCACTTACTATTCTTCCTCTGACCTTACTTAATATCAGTTTCCATAGTGGGATTATATTTCAAAGAAGCTGTGCCTCAGCTCAGCTTGGGGTCCGCACTCAAGGCCTGCCTCAAAGGCAATGTTCAGCCCTTAGGGTTTACTCTGAGAAGCATTTACATGTCTGTACCTATGTCTGATCCCTCTAAACCAGTGAATCCTGAGCTTTACTTTCATATTTTTTTGTTTTTTGATACAGGGTCTCACTCTGTCACCCAGGCTGGAGTGCAGTGGTACGATCACAGCTCACTGCAGCCTCGACCTCCTGGGCTCAAGCAATCCTCCCACCTCAGCCTCCTGAGTAGCTGGGACTACAGCCACATGCCACCATGCCTGGCTAATGTAAAAAAATTTTTTTGTGGGGATGGGGTCTCACTATGTTGCCCAGGCTGGTCTCAAACTCCTGGCCTCAAGTGATCCTCCTGACTCGGCCTCCCAAAGCATGGGATTACAAGTGTGAGCCACCGTGCCCTGCCCAGGTTCTCGACTTTGTTTTGTTTGTGTGTATGCTTTGGCGTGTATGTGCACATGGCTGTGGTAAGGGGCGGGATTTTAAGTGTCTCTGCCTACAGTGCTGAGAGCCAGTAAGTGGAGAGCAAGCTGCCAAAACTAAAAATAGAGTCCTCTTAGGCCTCACTGGCAGGCTTATTGGAGCCCAGTTCTCTCGAGGCTCCTCAGGACTGGTCCGAAGGTCCCTGCTGTGTTGGCGTCTGCTCGAGCGTGTCATCAGCTGATTAGCAGGAAGGATATGATTCCTACGCCCTCCCAACCAATGAAGAGTTGGAAAAGGTTGTTGGCAGTAACTAGAATTAGTATGGCAGCGAGAAAAACAAGGAAGTATTTGAAGAATTGGTTGATGTTTGGGTCCTCCCCTCTTGGCTTCCACCCTGGCTCTTTTTTTTTTTTTTTTTTTTTTGAGACGGTATCTTGCTCTGTTGCCCAGGCTGGAGTGCAATGATGCAATCTCGGCTCAACTGCAACCTCTGCCTCCTGGGTTCAAGAGATTCTCCTGTCTCAGCCTCTGAGTAGCAGGGACACAGCTGTGCACCACCATGCTAGGCTAATTTTTTTTTTTTTTTTTGAGATGGAGTCTTGCTCTGTCACCAGGCTGGAGTGCAACAGCGCGATCTCGGCTCACTGTGGCCTCTGCCTCCCGGGTTCAAGCGATTCTCCTGCCTCAGCCTCCCAAGTAGCTGGGATTACAGGCGTGCGCTGCCACGCCCAGCTAATTATTTGTATTTTTAGTAGAGACAGGGTTTCACCCTGTTGGCCAGGATGGTCTCGATCTCCTGACCTTGTGATGTGCCCGCCTCAGCCTCCCAAAGTGCTAGGATTACAGGCGTGAGCCACCATACCCTAACCTTTTTTTTTTTTTTTTTGAGATGGAGTCTCACTCTGTCATCCAGGCTAGAGTGCACTGGCGCAATCTCACTTCACTGCAACCTCCGCCTCCCAGGTTCAAGCAGTTCTCGTGCCTTACTCTCCTGAGGAGCTGGGATTACAGGCGAGCGCCTCCATGCCCAGCTAATTTTTGTATTTTTAGTAGAGACAGGGTTTCACCATGTTTGCCAGGCTGCTCTCGAACTCCTGACCTCAGGTGTTCCGCTCGCCTTGGCCTTCCAAAGTGCTGAGATTACAGGCATGAGCCACTGCGCCCGTTCCCACCTTGGCATTCTGAACACAGTCTTGCCTTTCGCTGCTATTTCTGTCGGTCTTCATGCAGCTTGCACATACCCCCACCCCGTCCTTGACGGAAACCATGCTCTGGTTGTTGTTTCTTTAAATATATATATATGTATTTTTGGCCAGGCGCGGTGGCTCATGCCGTAATCCCAGTACTTTGGGAGGCTAAGGCGGGTGGATCACGAGGTGAGAAGATCGAGACCATCCTGGCTAACATGATGAAACCCCGTCTCTACTAAAAATACAAAAAATTAGCCGGGTATGGTGGCAGGTGCCTGTAGTCCCAGCTACTGGGGAGGCTGAGGCAGGAGAATGGCATGAACCTGGGAGGCGGAGGTTGCAGTGAGCCGAGATCACACCACTGCACTCCAGCCTGGGGGACAGAGTGAGACTCTGTCTCAATAAAAAAAATATATATGATATAAAATATATATTATATATATAACATATATAAAATACATTTTTTTTTATTGAGGTAGTGTTCTTGACTTTTAAGAAACCTATCTCACTGATTTCAGTCAATCTTTTATTTTCAATTCCCTCAACAGAGTAGCACCTACGAACACATTCATGGACCCAAATTGAGGGACATTTTGTTCCAGGTAAGGGATTCTCTACTAAACTTTCTCGTTTCCTAGCTTGGAATATCCAGGGAACAGTTAAATTAGAGGTAATTTATCTCATGCAAATGTGAGTTAACAATTTGCTGGGGACTCAGTAAGTTTCTTTTTAGCCTGTGGGATAGGTTCTTAGTGTTGAGTTTAGAACGTAGAATTAATGCTGTAGAAGGTTAAGTATAATTGAAATAATATAAAAGTACTTTTGACAGTATTTCAGTTATATTATGGCTTAAACAAGCTTTAATGTTGACTTGGAAAGCTAACCACCATGAATAAGATCGTTTTTATGGGGAAACAAATTGGATATTGCCTGAAAGATTCCCGTTTGATCTTCCTAGAGAGAATAATTCACTGCAAATATTTCATTTCTGCTACCTCCATTAGTTCCCTCCTAGCTAGACAAACTGATGCTTGCTGAATATTACCAGTTAGAGCAGCCCTGGCTGGTGCAGTGGCTCACGCCTGTACAGAATCCCAGCACTTTGGGAGGCCAAGGTGGGAGGATCACTTGAACCCAGGAGTTCAAGACCAGCCCTGGCAACATACATAGCAAGACCCCGTCTCTACAAAAAAATAGAAAAACTGGCGGGTGTGGTGGTACACACCTGTAGCTTCAGCTACTTGGAAGGCTGAGGTGGGAGGGTGGGCTTGAGCCCAGGAGATCGAAGCTGCAATGAGCCATGCTCACGCCACTGCACTCCAGCCTGGGCAACAGAGTGAGAACTTGTCTCAAAACAAAACAAACCCCAGCAGTCCAGGCTGGTCCATGCCCGTTACTTCTCTCCGCAGGCATGGAAGGCCAAGTGTTGGCTTTGATGACATTCAGAGGCACCTGGTTCCAGGCTTGTTTCTATATCTTGTACGCAGATTTTATTTGTCCTTTTGAATCATAGAGTTCCTAAATGATATCTTCCAGTATCCTTATGAGACTTTACTTAGATATAGGGGCTATTCAGTATAGAGTGCGGACAGACCAAGAAGGGTGCAGAAGATATGGAATGGCTTTAAACAGGGAGATGGGCCATGCAGATGAGGCCTTATCCTCAGGTCTAAATTCAATCTGTCTTTGTAGGAGACAAGATGCCATCTGGCAAGCAGCTGGCTGACATTGGCTATAAGACCTTCTCTGCCTCCATGATGCTCCTTACTGCGTATGGGGGGTACCTCTGCAGTGTCGGAATCTACCACTATTTCCAGCAGCGCAGGGCCCAGCGCCAGGCGGCAGAAGAACAGAAGACCTCAGGAATCCTGTAGATCTGGGGGGCTTTTTCTCCTGAGCAGAGAGGCCCAAGGCATGCTGTGGAGAGACTTCACCTGCCACCATTTCCAGGTCAACAGGACTAGAGCGTTGATGGTTTTCAAACTCTGTTGGAAGAAAGTGTCTGTAATTTCTCTGGTTCTGCCAGTCTGTGCCAGTTTGACAGTTTATGGAGGCTGTTGAATCATAATAGCAATGTGAGTGTGAGGTACACCTACAGACATTAAATATTTTGCCATGTCTGTGTCTTGGTGTTTTTTGTTTACCCAAATAGTGTATGAACCACAAAAGGGGAGCCTTGTCTACCAGTTTTCTGGGTATAGACTGGATTACCATATCTCGAGCCCTTAGCACCCGTGAAGTGGGTGATATACAGCTCCAGGGGTAGTATCTACCCTCATGATCTCAGAGGAAAGATTGTCCCAGGATTTATATAAATCCCCTGAAAGAATTCTGTAAGAAGCTTTTCTCTGGGTAGTGCCCATTCCTGGGCTGATTACTGGATCTAGGTATTTGGTTACTCTGGCCAGCATGGCCACGTGTACACCTCTACATCGAGGAGGGTAGAGGCCCTTGTTTGACAACTGTAATCAAACTGCATGCAGCAAAGGAGGATAGTTCCCGGTTTCAAAGATCCAGGAGAAGCTTAGTGTTGTTCAAGACGCAGATGGACCCATCACAGCAGTTTAATCCAACCTCCATCCCAGAGTCTTCACAAATGCTGACCCAAGAAAATTCTCGGGACGATTCAGGGGCCTCTGAAATCTGTTCCGAGATGTTGATAAAGAACCTTAGTAACTTGACTATCAACGCCAGTAACGAATCCCCTTCCCCTCTATCAGAAGATTCACTCCATCGAGTGATAGATGGAATTGCTGCAAGAGCACCAGTCCTCAGGGAAATCAGAGATGACTTGATTTACAGGAGGAGAGGAGTAAGAACATTGCTGTCTGTGCAGAGAGAAAGGATGGCAAGATTCAGATACATGTTACTCGGCAGAGTTCGTACGTGTGAAAGAATACTAACAAACACTGGGCTTAAGGGAGTTAGGAAGGAATCAAGACCATTCAGATGTCCCTGCAGTTTCTGCGTGTCCAACGGATGGGATCCTTCTGAGAATGCTAGAATAGGGAATTATGACACCAAGCCACTTCAGCCATAAGACTTATTCTTGCACCTTTTTCTTCTTGCTGGTAATTTTATATAGCAGGTTGTGAAAGCTACTCTATGCTAGTATAGACTATACACCAACAATATTAATGAGTTCTAGGATGTATTTTTCTTCTTGTATCTTTTTCTTCCTACTGTGATACTAGTAATTTGTAAGGGATCTGTGTCATTTGAATGTATTTGAATAACTTTAGCTCTACTGTTTGATTTGACCCAAAGACGACATAAGTATTCCCATGTGTCTTAGAAGCCCAAAGTCAGTGAGATGAAACCCAACATCGAGAAATTGAAGCAAAGTTACTTGTGGATAAAGAAAGCATTAGGTAGTTTGGCTATAGCATAATAACTAGATTTTCTGGCTTTCAAAAATTTGGATTGCAATCACAGCAAACTTTGTTATTTTTATGGTTTTCAGTACAAAAGTGTTTATATAGAAATAATAAAGTTGACATTTGAGTACCTTTTTAAAAAAAAAAAAAAAAAGGAGGATAGTTCCCAAGAGGAAGGGCCGTTGGGCAGCGTATGGTAAAACAGTTCACCTCCTTAAGCTCAGTGGGTGTAGTAGAGCATAAGGATAGATTCACTGTGCTGCTGCACAGGAAACCTACCTGGAGGTTTTATTGCAGAGATGTGAAAAGGCTTTGAAAGAAAACAAAATGCTTTCAAGACCTCATTAGGAAGTGAGAGATCCTTGCCACCATTCCATTTTGAGCTTTGAGGCTCAGCTGGTTCACCTCATTCTTGGTGATTGACCAGAATATCAGCCCCTCTGGACACCTGTCCTCTCCCATACACTCATGTGCAGACTGCGCTGACCTTTGCCCCTGCTCATAAACCTCTTCTATAATTTTAAAACACCAACTTTCGGCTGGGCACAGTGGCTCACACCTATAAGCCCACCACTTTGGGAGGCTGAAGCAGGAGGATCCCTTGAGCCCAGGAGTTTGAGACCAGCCTGGGCAACATGGTTGAAACCCTGTCTCTACAAAAAAATTTGAAAAATTTGCCAGGCATGGTGATGCATACCTGTAGTCCGGTTGGAGGATCACTTGAGCCCAAGAGGCTGAGGCTGCAGTAAGCTATGGTCGTGCCAGTGCAGTCTAGCTCAGGTGACAGAGACCCTGCCAACCAAAATCCATCCATGCATATATGCATACCAACTTTCCTATATCCTCAACCCCTCTACTCCCATCTCCTCCGTGTCACCAAGGGCTCTCCTGCCTGCTCTGCTTTCCCACAGTAGGGTCATCATTCTCCCAGATCCTCAGTGCCACTTTCAAATATTACCTTTCCTACCCCAGCATCAAATTAGTCCTTTTTGACAAACTTTCTTATATTCTCATTTCTACTTCTCTAGACCTTGGAGACTTCAGGTCTCTTGATTCCATTTTTCCCCCATCCGTCAGCCCCCTTTGCCTGCACTGCTTCCTTGTCCAGCATATGCCCATAGCTGATCCCCTGAACAACTCACCAGCACCTGCAGTCTCTGCCTTCATCTGTCTTGTTACCAAGCTTGGACCTTGGTCCTTTAATTACCTTTTCTAATTCACCCTCTTCTTTTGAGTATGTAAACTTGCTTAAGGCCCTCCATCCCACACCAAAACAGCTATTCAGGTTTGGTTGTTGTTGTTGTTTAGACGGAGTCTCGCTCTTTCACCTAGGTTGGAGTGTAGTGACGTCGCTGCAACCTCCACCTCCCAGGTTCAAGCAATTCTCCCACCTCAGCCTCCTGAGTAGCTGGGACTACAGGCGCACGCCACTGTGCCCGGCTACTTTTTGTATTTTTAGTAGAGACAGGGCTTCACCATGTTGGCCAGGCTGGTCTTGAACTCCTGACTTCAGGTGATCCTTCCGCTTTGGCCTCCCAAAGTGATGGGATTACAGGCGTGAGCCACTGTACCTGGCCCCTGAGGTAGTCTTGTACAACGAATTGTCCTAAGTCCTGCACAACTATCAGATGTCCTAGATATTTGGTAGGTGAAAAAAGTTTATATAATAATTATCTGAGCATATAACCTAACTCCCTTTTACATAAAAACAAAGTGTTTTTTGTGCAGTTCTGCAGGCATGCAACTAAATGGAGGCAAGACTGTACAGTAGTTTGTTCACCATTTCAGAAAATCGTGCCATTAATGGCTGAGACAGCTGCTAGTGTTTGAGTCTCTGATACAACAGAATATATATCAGTCTGCACAGGATAGTAGAGTGTTGTAAGGCCACACACAGTGGCTTACGCCTGTAATCCCAACACTTTGGGAGGCTGAGGTGGGAGGATTGCCTGAGCCAAGGAGTTAGAGGTTACCATGAGCCATGATTGCACGACTGCACTCCAGCCTGGCAACAGAGTGAGACCTTGTCTTTTTTTTCTTTTTTTGAGACAGTCTCCCTCTGTTACCCAGGCTGCAGTACAGTGGCACAATCTCAGCTCACTGCAACCTCTGCCTCCCAGGTTCAAGCGGTTCTCCTGCCTCAGCCTCCTGAGTAGCTGGGACTATGTGTGTGTGCCACCACACCTGGCTAATTTTTGTATTTTTAGTAGAGATGGGGTTTCACCATGTTGGCCAGGCTGGTTAACTCGAACTCCTGGCCTCAAGTGATTCACCCGTCTTGACTTCCCAAAGTGCTGGGATTACAGGTGTGAGCCACGGCGCCTAGCCAAGACCCTGTCTCAGTTAAAAAAAAAAAAAAAAAAAAAAAAAAGGTAGGGGGTGTGTTGTAAATACAGAAAGTAGCCCAAAGGCTGGGTACCATGGGACATGCCTGTAATCCCAGCTACTTGGGAGTCTGAGATGGGATGATCACTTGATCCCACCCAGGAGTTTGAATCAGGCCTGGACATCATAATGAGACTATTGTCTCAAAAAAACAAAACAAAACAAAAAAACAAACAAAAACCCAAAAACCAAAAAATGCAAAAGGTATTGGGCTTTATAGATGAGAACCACTGGCTACTGGGTCAAGGTCAGTGTCTTGGTTTGGGTGGCTGAAGCAAATTACCATAGATGGTAATAGCAATTTATTTCTCATAGTTCTAGAGGCTGGGAAGTCCAGGATCAAGATGCCAGCAGATCCAGTGTATCATGAGGACACTCCTCCTGGTTTGCAGATGGTCATCTTGCTGTGTCCTCACATGGCAGAAAGAGGAAGCAAGCTCTCCTTGTTTGTCTTATAAGGGCACTAATCCCATCACGAGAGGTCCACCCTCAGAACCTAATGACCCCCTAAAGAGCCCACCTAATGCTGTCCCATAATGCTGTCCCACTGGGGGTTAGGATTTTGACATTGGAATTTTGAGGAGGACACAAACGTGCAGTCCATAACAGATTCCCTATCATGATATGCAAGACCTCTTTTTTTGAGATAGGGTCTCCTCTCCATTGCCCAGGCTGGAGGGCAGTGGCCTGATCGTAGCTCACTGCAGCCTCAACCTCCTCTGCTCAAGTGATCCTGCTGCCTCGCCCTCCTGAGTAGCTGGGCTACAGGCACATACCACCACACCTGGTTACTTTTATTATTTTTGTAGAGATGAGGTCTCACTGTTGCCCAGGCTGGTCTCAAACTCTTTGCCTCAAGCAATCCTCCCACCTTGGCCTCTTAAAGTGCTGGGATTACAGGCATGAGCCACCACACCTGGCTATGATGGTTAATTTTACATGTCAACCTGACTGGGTCATAGGGAACCCACATATTTGGTCTTACTCTAGGTGTATCTATCAGGATATTTCTGGGCCTCATTCAATCCATCGAAGGCCTGCCTGTACAGAACACGAAGGCTGATTAAGAGAGAATCTCTGTCTTTAAGGTGGAAAATCAGCCTTCTGCCTTGTGACATGGACTCAGACTGGAACTCATATCGTCAGCTCTCTTGGCTTTCAGGCCTTTGGAACTGGACTGGAACTATACCATTGGCTCTCATGGGTCTTCAGCTCATCACCTGCACATCTGGGGACATCTCAGCCTCCAGAACCATAGAAGCCAATTCCATATAGTAAAGCTCTTTCTCTCATCTATATATCTTACCGGTTCTGTTTCTCTGGAGAACCAGACTAATGCATCCATGTTGACCGGAAAACAGTTCATTCATTGTAATTGCTGTATAATATGCCGCTGAATGAGCATATCAGTTTGTTCCATTACCCTAGTGAAGGGTTATTGGGTTGTTCCCACTTTTTCCCTCTTATAAATCAATAGCAATGCAGTGAGTATTTTTTATGTTTACTTGGGCCTATGTGTTAATTTCTCCAAAGGAGGAAATATTACTGGTATTTAGCTTTACCAGTTGTTAAGTTGCTTTTCCAAAGTGGTTATGTGAATTTCACTCTTACCAGCATTTCCCTATTTTGTTAGTGTTGAGTGGTTCTATTAATTTTAATTTACCTATCATTGATATCTCATAAGCTTGAGGACTTTTTTATTGATTTATTGGCCATTAGTATGTTTACCTGCTGGGATTTTCCTATTTATATCCTCCCCTCACCCCTACTTTTTTTTCCAAGATACTCTGTCGCCCATGCTGAAGTGCAGTGGTGCGATCTCGGCTCACTGCAACCTCCACCTCCCGGGTTCAATTCTCCTCTCAGCCTCCCGAGTAGCTGGGACTACAGGCACATGCCACTGTGCCAGGCTGATTTTTGTATTTTTAGTAGAGACGGGGTTTCACCATGTTGGTCAAGCTGGCCTCGAACTCCTGACCTAAGGTGATTCACCCACCTCAGCCTCCCAAAGTACTCCCAAAGTGAGCTACTGTGCCTGGCCCCACTTCTCTTTCTATTGAGTTGTCTTCTTTGAAAAAACAATTTGTAGGCAGTACCTTATGTATTCTGGATACTAGTATTTTATTAGTTACGTGGGTTGCAGGTTTGACTGAAACAATCTTTTGGAGTTTTTATAGGGTGTGGGTGGCTGTAGAGTTCCATGTTGCCTGCATCACATGTCTCCCCAGAGCAAACCTGTGGACAGTGGATCCGAGACCAGTTTTTATGCACCTTCTTGGCTGGGGATTTGGTGGGGGTGGTGATGTTTTCCAGACCATACAGGAAGTGCACTCATTGAGAAAGATTCTAAAATTCACATAAGGTGCAGGCCCAGGATTCAGAATTTTTAAGAATCTCCTGATCCCACAAGGCTAGGCATTCCAACTTCCTTGCTTCTTCCTTTTACCACCTGGGTGGGTTTTTGATGGTTTCCCTCTTTCAGTAAGGCTGTCGCTCTTTCAGGGTCCCAGCTTTAACTGGGGGTTTCAGTTTCCTACTTGGAGCCAGTCTTGTCTTTAGTTGTATTAAAACAAGTCCTTAAGGTACATTTCCCTTATCCCCTCAGTAACTGTATTGGCTATTTTCCTGTCCACTCTAGTTTTCAGTCCCTTTGTCTTTAGTCTTTCTTGGAAGCTCTGCTATGCATTTTAAAAAAACAGCTTAGAAAATACTTCATCTATCATTTCTACATGTTTGTCTCAGTTTATTTTAGTCTGCATTAAGTATCTTTCATATACTCTCATGTCTCTTCTAAACATAATACCCTTCCCTTCCATTGCTTTTTTGCCTGGCAAAACTCCACCTAACTCTAATGGCCCAGCTTTGCTTTAAAGTTTTCCTCCACCTTGCCAAGAATAATTTAGAATAGTTCTTATCACATTGTATTTTATTTCCCCCTTACTGGAGTGTGAGCACTTGGAGGCTAGAAACCAGATCTTGTTCATCTTTGTGTCTACAGCTCCTGCCATAGTGCCTAATATAAAGTAGGTACTTAATGACTATGTTACTGAACTGAAAATATTTTCCTGCATGAATACTGGATTTTTTAATGTATTTTTTGGAGACAGGGTCTCACTCTGTCACTCAGGCTGGAGTTCAGTGGTGCGATCTTGGCTCACTGCAATCTCCTCCACCTCCAGGGTTCAAGTGATTCTCCTACCTCAGCCTCCCTAGTAGCTGGGATTACAGGTGGCAACCACTGTGCCTGGCTAATTTTTGTATTTTTAGTAGAGATGGGGTTTCGCCATGTTGGCCAGTCTGGTCTTGAACTCCAGACCTCAGGTGATCTGCCTGCTTCTCCCTCCCAGAGTGCTGAGATTACAGATGTGAGCCACTGTGCCTGGCTATGAATATTGGATTTAAAGTCTGAAGAACTTCATTTATCACCCACTAACTAAACTTATGTAATTATGTTTAGGATTAGGATGGACAGTCTAGTTTTTTGTTTTTGTTTTGTTTGAGACAGGGTTTCACTCTGTCACCTAGGCTGGAGTGCAGTGGTGTAATCACGGCTCACTGCAGTTTTGACCTCCAGGCTCAGAAGATTCTCCCACTTTAGCCTGCTGAGTAGCTGGACCACAGGTGCACGGCACCACTTGTGGCTAATTTAAAAAATTATTTGTAGAGATGGGGTCTCCCTTTGTTGCCCAGGCTGGTCTTAAACTCCTGGCCTCAAGCAGTCCTCCTGCCTCAGCCTCCCAAAGTGCTGGGATTACAGGCGTTAAGCCACCACACCTGGCCTTTTTGTTTTTAAACAACTTCTGAGACTAGATTTCCTCATTGTGGCATATTGAATCTTTCATAGATGACTGCAGCAATGTCTCCCATTCCACTGCTCTTCAGTGACCTTGTCACTTCTTCATCGAGAAGTAGAGTCTGTCTTACCACCCTGCCTTGCATCTGGGCAGTCCCTGTAATTACTTTGATCAGTAGCATACAGTGGAAGTGATGGGTGCCACTACTAGACAACACTGTTTTTTTGAGACAGGGTCTCATTCTGTCGCCCAGGCTGCAGTGCAGTGGTGTAGTCATCGCTCACTGTAACTTCAAACTCTGAGCTCAAGTAATCCTCCCACCTGATTCTCCAGAGTAGCTGGGATTACAGGTGTGCACCACAACACTTGGCTACTTTTTAAAATTTTTTGTAGAGATGGGGTCTCGCCTTGTGCCCAGGCTGGTCCCAAACTCTTGGCCTCAAGCAATCCTTCTGCCTTGGCCTCCTCAAGTGTTGGGATTACAGGCTCGAGCCACCATGCCCAGCCTAGACAACACTCCTAACTGGCCTAGCAGCTTCTGCTTCCTGCCTCTTGGAACCTAGCCACCTGTGCAAAGCCCAAGATAATGGAGAGGCATGTACAGGCACTTTAGTTGACAGCCCTGACTGAGCTCCTAGCGAAAATCCAGCATCGACTGATAGCCAGGCAAAACCAGGTAAGTAAATCATCTTGGATGTCCAGTGCAGCTGCGTCTTCATTCAAATAAGTAACTCCATTCCCAGCTACAATCTGACTACAACCACATGAGATCCCTCCAACTGAGCTCAATCAACCAACCACATCATGAGCAATAATAATCTGTTAAACCACTGTTTTAGGGTGGTTTGTTACATATTAATAGATAATCACAACACTCATTTATGGAATGGGGATAATCCTATTTCTACAGAAGTATTTTCTTTCTTTCTTTTTTTTTTTTTTAACATACTTGGCTCAGCCAGTTTTTCCCCCTCCCCTCCCCTCTCCTCCCCTTCCCTCCCCTCCTTCTTCTGCCCTGCCCACCTTTCCCTTCCCTGTGTTTTAAACCTTGGTTATTGTTATATGTGAAATCACTTTTGCCAGGCGCAGTGGCTCACACCTATAATCCCAAAACTTTGGGAGGTCAGGGCGGGTGGATCACTTGAGGTTAGGAGTTCGAGACCAGCCTGGCCAACATGGGGAAACCCCCGTTTCTACTAAAAACACAAAAATTAGCTGGGTATGGTGGCACGCACCTGTGATCCCGGCTAGTCAGGAGGCTGAGGCAGGAGAATCACTTGAACATGAACCGAGATCATGCTATTGTACTCCAGCCTGGCGACAGAGCAAGACTCTGTCTCAAAAAAAAAAATCACTTTCTAAGCAGTAAAGCACTATACAAACGTAAGTGATTTTTCAATTAATAATAAAGCTACTCGGGAAGCAGGAGGATCATTTGAGCCCAGGAGATCAAGGCTGCAGTGAGCTATGATCAAGCCACTGCATTCCAGCCTGGGTGACAGAATGAGACCCTATCTCTAATAAAAGAAGAAGAATAATAAAGTTAAAACCCTTTTATAGCCAACAGAGGAGAGGTAACACCTTATTTCTCTTAAAAATACTCCTGGCTCTCTGGTATAGATGATGTGAATCTTTAACCTACTGGCCACTAATTTGGGTCCTTTCAGGCCATCTACAAAACGGTTTTATGTAGCACCAGTAACGGTTATCTTCTATCTCTGTATTAAAACTCTCTAGAATCCTACCTCTCACCCCCACCCCAACCATTTGCACACAGTTCCTTCTCAGAACAAGATTCTGTTCTGATAGTTGACCCTCATCTTACTTCATTTATCCAATGCAAACTATTTAATAGAATCAGTCTCTGCCTTTGGCTGAATGTTTCTGCAACATCTAGTTTTCCTCATTATGAAATCTTGGGAAGTGCTGGTAGAGACTGCAGAGTGGTTAATTAGATTACGGTATAGAGAGTACGGTGGTTAGGAATAGAGAGGGACAGTAAGTAAGATAGGAATAGTAAGGATTTGACTCCTTACTAGCCGCTTGACCTTAGCAGGTTAACCTCTTGCCTCCTATTGTCATATGTGTTTAATACAGTGCCTAGCATGTAATAAACGTCATGTGTTAGCTATTATTTTTTATTATTGTTTTATCCAGTTGCATCTTTTGTCAGATTAGCTACACCAACCAATCCAGTTTGTATTAACAAGGCAATTGTTCAAATTTCAGAAGACAAAATACATCTCTCATCTGATTTTCAAAAGCATTTTCATTCATATTTCACAACTAGTCTATTCAGTATACCAAGTTGAGGAACTAAAAGTATGACTTAATTTTTTTGTTTTTTGTTTTTTTTAGATGGAGTCTCACTCTGTTGCCCAGGCTGGAGTGCAGTGGTGCTATCTTGGCTCACTGCAACCTCCGCCTCCCGGGTTCAAGTGATTCTTCTGCCTCAGCCTCCCGAGTAGCTGGGACTACAGGCATGTGCCACCATGCCTGGCTGACTTTTTGTATTTTTAGTAGAGACGTGGTTTCACCATGTTAGCCAGGATGGTCTCGATCTCCTGACCTGCTGATTTATCACCCACCTCAGCCTCCCAAAGTGCTGGGATTACAGGCGTGAGCCTCTGCGCCCGGCCAAGTATGACCTAATTTTTAGTCTTCCTGATTAGCTCTGACCAAATGACTACTTAGAACTTGTTTTCCTATTCCCCACAGTAAGTCTTTCTTTTTTTTTTTTTTTTTTTTTTTGAGACGGAGTCTCGCTGTGTCTCCCAGGCTGGAGTGCAGTGGCGTGATCTCGGCTCACTGCAAGCTCCGCCTCCCGGGTTCACGCCATTCTCCCGCCTCAGCCTCCCAAGTAGCTGAGACTACAGGCGCCCGCCACCACGCCCGGCTAGTTTTTTGTATTTTTAGTAGAGACGGGGTTTCACCATGTTAGCCAGGATAGTCTCGATCTCCTGACCTCGTGATCCACCCGCCTCGGCCTCCCAAAGTGCTGGGATTACAGGCTTGAGCCACCGCGCCCGGCCTCACAGTAAGTCTTTCTAAAAATCAAGTCTGTTAGTAAGGTAAGTTTAGTAGGGTCAATATCCCTATAATGTCGATGAACATCAAGTGAGTATCTGATTCTTAGAACAATAACCTATTTATTTCCATTTTCATCTCTCCCTGACACTCTCCATATGTCATAATGTACCTAAGAGCACGTGTGGAAATATTTTGATAATATGAACATTCACCAAATGGAAAATTATTCTGGGAGATGAATACTATATTTGGTAATTTTGCCAAGACCACAGAGAAAAGTCTGGATTAGGATGACTGCTTCTCCATGGGCTAAAAGAGAAAACAGAGTTGAAACAAAAAACACCTCAGATTTATTTATCATAACCTTAAAATGTTAATTGGGCTGGACGTGGTAGCTAATGCCCATAATCCCCATTTTGGCTTAAGGCCAGGTGTTTGAGACCAACGTGGGCAACATAGGGAGACCTCATCTCTACCAAAAAAAAAAAAAAAAAAAGTTATTTGACAATCTCTGTATTGACTAAAATAGGAAATAAGGTATTTACCTAATGGCGTCTTGGCTTTTCAACCAAAGCTTTTGTTGGTTTCACTATATACATGGTTGAATCTGTCCAGTATTCTTCTTGTGACCCACTAAACCTATTAACTTTTTCTTAAAAAACATAAAGCTCTAAAATGTAAGCACCCTGGCTGATTCTCTTCCCACCATGCACAGAAAGGAAAAATTTGGTGTCCAGGGCCTTCTGAATCAGACCTGGAAAAGCTCTTAATTAGCTTATGGATTCAGGAAACTGCAGAAATAGTCACTAAAGAGGTTGAGACAGTAGAGGTGGGTTGAAGTACTTTTAATCACAGAGTAAACAATAGTACAAGACCGTGAACAGCTCACCCAGTGGCTGTTGTCCTCCTCCAGCCCTCAGCTCACCCTCTTCCCATGCCCCCTCCCTGGGTACCATTGAGTAAAGAGTAGGGTATTGGCAGCTGTCCCTGTTGCTATCAGGTGATAGGAAGGGGATCTAGCTAGGGACCACAGTAATCCTGGCCATCCATCCATGGTTCTGTTTCTATACAACTTCATCATGCAACGTATTCTAGCTGTGAAAGAGGAACAGTGCAGAAATCTGGGACTGAACTTGGCTGCTCCATTCAGATGGCCCAGGGGTTTAGAGCCTCAAGAGCCAAGGGCAAAAAGGGAGGAGACAGTCTGGAGTCAGTATAATTCAAGATGCAGCCAAATGTGGAACTAAGGTGGGTTCAAAGGGGACTAGGGAAGGCCTCATGGCTCCAGTCCAGAATTGTGCCCCAACCCCAGCAATGAAACTCACGCATATGCACAAATGCACATGAACAAACACACAAAAACAGAGCAAATAACATTACTGAAAGAACTTGGAGGCTATTAAATACAAAACGGCAGCGTTTTCTTTCAAAGTGAAAATATTCGCTTCTTTGATACTCCTCAGTGCCTTGTAGTCCCCCAGTCACAGAAGGGTAGATATGGGAAGGGCCAAGAGGAGTATGTTGCCAGTGACCCTACAAGTCCATGTGTACTGAAGTCCCCACAGCAACCACCTTACTCTTCAGCCCAGTAGCTGCCTCCCATATGACCATTCACCCGATTGGCACCATTGCTGGAGCTACTGTCACAGGGACTTTTTGTGCAGGTGGTCACATCTTCTTCCTCTGAGCTGCTCTCCACATCACTGCGATCATCCTTAGATACCTGAGTGGGATGAGACCAAAGACAGAAAAGTGAGGGCAGAACTTTTCTGGAGAGAACTGTAAGACACACCTAAGCTCAGAAACCCAGGTGTGGGCACTGTGTTCCCAGTCTGGTCTGCTTTCTGATGACATCTAACTCAAAGTATTGTCTGGACTATGGCTAATGTTGTGACTATGCTTCGCCTGCTTTCTAGTTTTCTCCCTTGCCATCTCCAATTCTGTTCTCTATGGAATAGAAGCTACTTTGGTAGAGGGGTGTGTCTTTCAGGACCAGCCTAAGAGAAATGACATCCTCACTGAGACCTGGTTTAGGTTTCAGGGAAACTCCAGACACCCCTTCTCTTCTTCCACTTCAAAGAACAGGGAAGGCCAACATGAACAATACATATGACTGTCAGCAGTGCTTCTATCTTCTGGTGGCTGTGGACAATGCATTTATTCATATTGGTTATGCTGTTTTGCTTTATCCCCAAAGCTGATCCATAACAGGCCTTTTTTAGTAGTTTCCCATTCCTAGGCTCAGCTACCATTATCCTATGACACTGTTTTCCAATCTTCTTCCCTTTCCCAATAGCAAGATCACTTTTCTTGTGAAACTTCAGCATCCACAAGATACACAGTATAGTGAAAACACAAATGGACTGGCAGTCAATGAGAAAAGAATCCCAGTTCTAATCATGCTACCATCTGTGAATGCTTATTAACACGGTCTTTTTTGTTTCGTATTTTCAAATGAAGCATCTGGATTACAGCAGCATTTCCCAATTAAACTGTCCTGCATATCAAGCAAAGTATTTCAGTTTCTCCACCATGGGCCAGGAACGGTGGCTTACACGTATAATCCTAGCACTTTGGGAGGCTGAGAGGGGAGGACTGCTTGAGCCCAAGTTTGAGACCAGTCTGGGCAACATGGCGAGAGCCCCGTCTCTACAAAAAATAAAATATGACAAAATTAGTTGGGTATGGTGACATGCATCTGTAGTCCTAGATACTTGGGAGGCTGAGGTAGGAGGATCTCTTGGGCCCAGGAGGTCGAGGCTGCAGTGAGCCATGATTGCGCCACTGTACTCCGGCGGCCTTGGCAATGGAGTAAAACCTTGTCTCTTAAAAAAAAAAAAAAAAAGGGCCAGGCACGGTGGCTCACGCCTGTAATCCCAGCACTTTGGGAGGCTGAGGTGGGCGGATCACCTGAGGTCGGGAGTTCGAGACCAGCTGGATCAACATGGAGAAACCCCGTCTCTACTAAAAATACAAAAAAAATTAGCCGGGCGTGGTGGCGCATGCCTGTAGTCCCAGCTACTCAGGAGGCTGAGGCAGGAGAATCTCTTGAACCCGAGAGGCGGAGGTTGCGGTGAGCCAAGATCATGCCACTGCACTCCAGCCTGGGCAACAAGAGCGAAGCTCTGTCTCAAAAAAAAAAAAAACAACTCCACCCTGGACTCTAGAAGTAAAGGACAGAAACCCAGTGAGACCTGTGTCGGACTTCTGACCTCCAGAACTGAAGGATAATAAATGTAGTTTAAATAAAGGAGAGAAGGAAGTGAAAAGGAACACAGCTGTAACAGCTGTTGCCAAGGAGGTGAGCATTTGCTTTGGATCAGCTCCTTGAATTTGTGTTGGATGGGTCTTCTACAGTTGATTATAGCTGTTGACCTCTGAACTCAGATGACTGATTACCTGACCTTTAGGAAATTTCCACTAGAGGGCAGAGTGTCTCTAGACTTGCGGTAAACAGAGTCTCAGAAACAAAAAAAAGTAGACTCAAATTCTTGCCTCAATTTAGGAAAACATCTGGCAACTGCAGCTCTAGTCAGTAATGGCCCCGAAAAGTCAGGAGAGAGGGCATGCTCTGAGACCAACACAAGGGAACAGAAAGGAGAGCAGGAGGAAGGAGAACCACATTCAGATGGACATGCTTCACTGAATACTAGAAGCACAGATACACTTACATGCAAGAGATGAAACTGTCCAGCTCCCGCCAGGCATAGAAAAAAGGAAGGAGGTGAGGAAAGAGTGGAGAGTACAGGGTTTAATCCTTCCTGGACAGGTCACCTAGTCAGGAAAGAAGCAGGAGAGAACAGAGATGTCCAGTAGCTACAGCAAGATGCACAGGCACGCTGAGCAAGTTCTGAGCCAATGGCAGCTATAAGGAATAATGACACAGGAGATCATCAATATCTAGGCCACATTCCATCAGTTGGTCCTGGTGTCAGTGCCTGCTCAAGCAGAGCCCCTCCCACTTGGGATTCTGTATTCCTTTAGGCTGAAATCCCTAGCTCTTGGACTAATTACAGTCTGACTGCTTCAAAACTTGCAAAGTTCAATTATGAGTTTATCATTAAGTGGCACCTTTCTTTGGCTCTTGGCATAAGATGGGTATTTGAAATACTACATACCCATTCACTTAGGACACTTGCCTCATACAGTAGTGGGGTGAGGTGTATATTTAGTTCCTTATATAAACTATACCTTGAATATCACAGCATGGTTATCTTGTGGTGGCTTGTGAACTATCACCATTTCTAAGCAACTTAACAATCTGCTTTTATACAGTTTATGTGGCTCTGCATATGATTTCCTTTGAAAAAGTCCCCATGTCAAAAAGAAAAAATATGAAATCCACTGAAGCAGGTAGGTAAGGGATAGGAAATGGTTGAGGCCATCTCTTAAAAAACTCTTAACCCGGCCGGGCGCGGTGGCTCAAGCCTGTAATCCCAGCACTTTGGGAGGCCGAGACGGGCGGATCACAAGGTCAGGAGATCGAGACCATCCTGGCTAACATGGTGAAACCCCGTCTCTACTAAAAATACAAAAAACTAGCCGGGCGAGGTGGCGGGCGCCTGTAGTCCCAGCTACTCCGGAGGCTGAGGCAGGAGAATGGCGTGAACCCGGGAGGCGGAGCTTGCAGTGAGCTGAGACCCGGCCACTGCACTCCAGCCTGGGCGACAGAGCGAGACTCCGTCTCAAAAAAAAAAAAAAAAAAAAACTCTTAACCCTATCATCCTCTAACAAAAGCCATTCCTAAGGGACAGGAAGAAGGAAGAACTCCCCTCTTGCATCTAAGTCACATCTTAAAAGGTAAAACAGTAGGCTGGGTGCGGTGGCTCACGCCTGTAATCCTAGCACTTTGGGAGGCCTAGGTGGGCAGATGATGAGGTCAGGAGTTAGAGACCAGCCTGGCCAACATAGTGAACCCCCGTCTCTACTAAGAATACAAAAATTAGGCCGGGCGCGGTGGCTCAAGCCTGTAATCCCAGCACTTTGGGAGGCCGAGACGGGCGGATCACGAGGTCAGGAGATCGAGACCATACTGGCTAACACGGTGAAACCCCGTCTCTACTAAAAAATACAAAAAACTAGCCGGGCGCGGTGGCGGGCGCCTGTAGTCCCAGCTACTCCGGAGGCTGAGGCAGGAGAATGGCGTGAACCCGGGAGGCGGAGCTTGCAGTGAGCTGAGATCCGGCCACTGCACTCCAGCCTGGGCGGCAGAGCGAGACTCCGTCTCAAAAAAAAAAAAAAAAAAATTAGCTGGGCACGGTGGCACATCCTGTAGTCGCAGCTACTAGGAAGGCTGAGGCAGGAGAATCACTTGAACCCAAGAGGTGGAGGTTGTGGTGAGCCAAGATCGTGCCACTGCACTCCAGCCTGGGCGACAGAGCGAGATTCCATCTCAAAAAAAAAAAAAAAAAAAAAAAGGTAAAACAGGCTTGGTGTGGTGGCTCACAACTATAATTCCATTGCTTTGGGAAGCCGTGGTGGGAGGAATGCTTGAGGCCAGTACTTGGATACTGGCCTGGGTAACATAGTGACACCCTATTTACAAAAAAATAAGAAAATTAGCCAGGCATGGTGGTGCACACCTATAGTCCCAGCTACTTGGGAGGCTGCAGTGGGAGACTCCCTTAAGCCCAGGTTTGAGGCTGCAGTGAGCCGTGATCATGCCACTGAACTCCAGCCTAGGTGACAGAGCAAGACCTTGTCTCTAAACTAAAAAAGGCAAAACACTCATAGAAGAGGCAAAGACTTTGGAGCCCTAGGCTTTTTGCTTGGCCTGCTTGAGTAGATGGGGCTCACCAGGTTTGATGGAGAGAGAACATCTGTTGAGTAATCCCTATCTTCCCCCATACCCCAAAGAAAGAAGCCATCTTTCATCCTCACCTTTCCCCTGATCAAGGCTTTCAAAGCAATCCGTGCAATTAGGTAGGACCAGATGACATGCAGAACCTGTAGGGTCAGCAGCAGGCCATTGAGGAGCCACCATGAAGCATAAGGCCCGATTATCTCCCAACTCTCAAAGAGGGTCGTGTTCAGAATCCTAGAAGAGGGAGGCCAATGGTCAGATTCTAAAGTCAAAGCTCAGAAGACAGGGATGAAGCCGAGTCCTAGGGATGCAGAGCCCTGTGTGTTTTCCTACCAGCCCTTTTATCAGCTGAAGTTCCAGGGACTGTCATCCACAGTAAGAAAATAAAGAAGGGGAGGAGCCTGTTGTGTTTTCTATCCTTAGGGACAGGGAAAGATACATAAATCTTAGGAACTGATGGATTAAGTCACATTATTAATGACTTCAAATATGCGGAGTTTGACGAAATTAGGACAGAAGTGGGACTCTAATCCTAGGAATGACTCAGCTCCTCAGACACATATTAGGATAGGACAGTAGGTAGCTGATTCCCATAAAGCAGTGAATGTAGAAGTGAAAGGAGACGGGGGGGAGGGGGGAGAGGAGGGGGGGGGAGAGAGAGAGAGAGAGAGAGAGAGAGAGAGAGAGAGAGAGAATGAGAGAGAGAATGAGAATATGTGTGTGTTGGTCAGGGTTGGGACCAGAGCAGGAACACAAGCAAGAAGGGCCTGAGAATTGTATCAACAGGGCAAAAGAAGGCAAAGGAATTACTTAGGCATAAAATTAGGACTGTTCCTCAGAGATGAGTCAAAAAAACCAGAAGCCAACCGAGTCGGGTACTCTGAGTCTGGATCCGACCTTGCTAGAAATACGGTGTGAGGCAGCAGAGGTCCTATGAGAGTCCATAAAAGGTCAGCACAGGCCAAGGTAAAAGCAGGGCAATAGGGTTCTTGTGTTCTATTGGCAAAAATAGAATAGAATAGAACAGAAAAACTGAATGGGCAAAATGAGAATTGGCAAAAGGTATCATTAGGCTCATACCTACCACAACTCTACAGCCCTACCACTTACCAGAATGGATAGATTCCTAGACGTGTAACCATAAAAACAGCACTGAAGATAACAAAAAGGGTGTCACAGAGCCGCTGATATTTGGCATAATTGGCCAGCTTGGCTGCCTGGAGAAAGGAAGAAAGAATTGAGCTGGGGAGAAAGTCCTCACATAGGAAGAAGAGAAGAGAAGAAGATGGAGAAAGACTGGGTTTTTACCTCCAGCAAGAAGTCTGAGACATCATGTAGACACATGATGAGAGTTCCTGCTCGAACCATATTGTTGATGTAGGAGAAGGAGATGAGCCCAATGGTGACCAAGTGATGCACAAACATGATCAGGAAGTCCTAGGAAGGAATGGAAATAGAAGAGGGAGGTAAAAGCTGGGCCGTAGAAACACCAGCCAACCCAATGTCCTGCATTATTCTCTGAGGATCTTACCCCACCCCGTATATAATAGTTTCCATTGGCCAGGCGCAGTGGCTCATGCCTGTAATCCCAGCACTTTGGGAGGGCAAGGTGGGCGGATCACCCAAGGTCAGGAGTTCGAGTTCAACCTGACCAACATGGTGAAACCCCATCTCTACTAAAAATACAAAAATAAGCCAGGTGTGGTGGCGCACACCTGTAATTCCAGCTACTCAGGAAGCTGACGCAGGAGAATTGCTGGAACCTGGGAGGCAGAGGTTGCAGTGAGCCAATATCGCGTCACGGCACTCCAGTTTGGGCGAAAGAGTGAGACTCCATCTCAAAAAAAAAAAAAAAAGTTTCCATTCTGCTTAGACTCTCCTCTGGCTACCTAGCATTTAACTGAACACTCCCTACATCAGTGACTGACCCATACTCTACGTTAATGCAGCTCAAAGGCCAGAAAGTAAAAATTTCCTTTGGTAACTGCGGAATATATATAGTGTGGATGCTGAACTGACACCTGGGGATAACTTCCCAGTGGGACATACAAGCCTTAGAGATCTCTGAGATTCTATGACTCTTCTGTTTTAATGAGAGAAACGTCAACCACAAGGACCTAATAGAAGGGATAGGTTTGTGGCTCTAATTTCCTCTTGGGTTCAAATGTCAAGTTAGATCTAGGGAAGTCTCTAAATACTTGAGTTATCAGACACATCTATTAAATACTTCTCCGTTTATTATGTTTAAAACGTAAATATGTACTTCAAACTTTCTTATATGTATCACAATTAAAATAAAATTGTAATAAAGTGACCTGTGTCTTCTGACCATAGGAGAGTAAAAGGCATAAAAATTGAGTATCAAGTTTCTATGTTAGAGAACACTAACAACCTGGTTAAGTTTTAATTCATTCCCATAAATGCTAACCCTGGTTTTCTTCGCCAAAGATAACCCTGAGTTAGTGACAGATTAGGGTTAGAGCTGCTGGAACCACATTATTTCAGGTAGACGCTAATAAAAAAGTAAAGATTCTGCCTTTTCTATTTGGTTGTATAAAACTTAAGTCATTTCCAACTCTGTCACTATCTGGGCAAGTCATCTCACTTCTCTCAATCTTTGCTTCCTGAACAATAGCAGGAAGAGAGTAAAACCCCTTCCAATTGACTTTCTTCAAGTCGGGTAACCAGAAAGGGAGTACAGAGAGAGCAAGTGTCCCTAATGCCATGTGAAAGCCATTATCCAGCTTTTCTGGAATCAGGTGTTTTTTCTAAATAAGGCATTGCTATCCCCCAATTCTGACTAGGATTTTTTTCTTTAGATATGTAAGAAGCTTAAAGAAGAATATGGAAAAAAGTATGCTTCTTAGCTGGTTAATTGTTCTTATCCTGGGGCTTCCCTGAATGTCTTAAATATACTTCATCATTAATTCAGTCTCATTTCTGGGAACATTACAACAAGCTAAGAGTCCATCAAACCCAGTTTCTCCTTTTGCGGTCTCAGGGAAGATAATACATCATAATGGCAGTCATGGAAGCTGCTAGAAAGGAGGATGCAGTAAGTTTGGGACTTGAGGGGGCCAACGTCCTTACCTTTCTTTTAATGTCTGTAAACTGAGAAAACATAAGGGACCAATAGAAGGCCAATTCCATGATATAATAGTAATAAAGCCCACTTGAAAGAGGCTGCAAGAGAGAAAGAAGTAGTTAGATTACCGACTAGTCAAACGTGCATTCCACCTCTCCAACTTTCTCTGCCTTGGAGGACCAATACCCCAAATTATTAGACATTTCTCCTCCCCATTATCTCCCAAGATATGCAATAGCTAACAGACTTTGGATTGGTGTAGAGACTTAAGCCTCTTCCCTCGCTCCTCTGCACACCCATCTTCAGCTCTCATCTTACAGAGATGAGATACAGTTAACACATACTATAACACAATCAAATCAGTATGTCTAGGATTCTGGGCAATTAGTGCTTTTTACAGGATTGAATACACATAGGCCTTCTCCTCTTCCACCCCTTTAGCAGTTCTTTGACATATTTCCAGTATAGATTACAACCAAGATGCTCTTAATGGGATTTCAAGTTACCCTTGATACAAAAAAGACATCTGAACCAGAAAGTACCTCATTAAATACCAGAAAACTGCTTTTCTTTCTAGCCCAATTAGAGTGAATATAATGGGGAAAATCAGAACAAAAAACTCACTGGATTTCATTGCTATGGGGGTCTCAGGAATAGATACCTCATATGACTCTTAGCAGTGGGAAAATTAATAAAAATAAAAAATAGATACCCTGAATATATGACTTAAAGAGACTGAACCCCTAATCTGTCAATCCCAAGGAAACACACCATCTGTCCTGGGGACTGGCAAAGGATCCTCACTCACTCCATCTTACACACATTCAAGACCTCTATCCTGAAACGACTCAGATCCTACCTGAAATGGATAGTTATGCCAGCACTGTCGGATGTCCCAGAACCAAGGTGACTAAGAGAAAACAGATAATCCATGTCAATCCTCAAGATTCTCACCTGGCTTCAAGATCTACCCCATGTAATCCCCTTCTCTCTAGGCTGGGGCAAAAGAGAGACAGGAAAGCCCCCAAACAGATTTAAGGGCTCCCCAAAGGATCAATAAATAGCTAGATTGTTCATCTACAACAGAGTGTTATAAATAGAAAAACTATGCTTTGAGGTAAATAAGAACAAAGAGAATTTTAGGATAGTTTTAGGAAGTATCACCACCTGGAATATATATACAGGAAGACAGTGATTCATTTGATAACCAAGAAAGGTATCTCCATGCCAGGTTCAGAAGTCAAAACTAATAATCTCTAATGGAATAATGATTATGTCCTTTAAGGAGTTTGTGTATATCATCTTTGCTGCTGGATTTCTTATCATTAAATTGTTCATAATATTGTCCTATTATCCTTTCAATGACTATAGGATCTGTAGTGATAACCCTTCCCATATTGGTAATTCATATTTTCTTTTTTTGTTGGAGTTTGTCCATTAATCAGACCTTTCAAAGAATGAACTTTTGGCTTTATTAATTTTATCCATGGTCAGGCACAGTAGCTCACACCTGTTAATCCCTGCACTTTGGGAGGCTGAAGTGGGTGGATTGCTTGAGCCCAGGAGTTCAAGACCAATTTGGGCAACATAGTGAAACCCCGTCTCTAAAAAACTACAAAAATTAGCCCAGTGTGGTTGTGCATGTGCCTGTAGTCTCAAGTTTCTTGGGAGGCTGAGGTGGTAGCATCGCCTGAGCCTGGGAAGTTGAGGCTGCAGTGAGCTGTGATCATGCAACTGCACTCCAGCCTGGGTGACAGAGTAAGACCCTGTTTTAAGCAAAAACAAAAACAGGCCAGGCATGGTGGCTCATACCTGTAATCCCAGCACTGTGGGAGGTGGAGGTGGGAGGATCACCTGAGGTTAGGAGTTCGAGATTAGCCTGGCCAACATGGTGAAAATCTGTCTCTACCAAAAATACAAAAATTAGCTGGGCCTGGTGGCGTACTCCAGTAGTCCCAGCTACTCGGGAGGCTGAGGCAGGAGAATCACTTGAACCCAGGAGGCAGAGGTTGCAGTGAGCCGAGATTGCACCACTGCACTCCAGCCTGGGAGACAGAGTGAGACTCTGTCTCAGACAAACAAAAACCCCACAAATGTATCCATTGTTTATCTAATGCCTATTTCATTAATTTCCACTTATTTACTTTATTATGGTTTTTTAGAAATGGGGTCTCACTATAGAGATTGGATCTCGTTATCTTGCCCAAGCTGATCTTGAATTCCTGGGCTTAAGTGATCCTCCCACTTCAGCCTCCCAAAGTGTGGGGAGCACAGGGGTAAGCCACCCTGCCTGGCCAATTTCTGCTTATTTTTTATTATTTCCTTCCTTTAACCTATTTTGCTTATCTTTTTCATGAACCTAAAGCAGAAACTTAGATGAACTTTAAGCCTTTCTTTTGTAATATTAACATTTAAAGCTATAAATTTCCCTCTAGGTATGTTTTATCTGTATCCCAGAAATTTTGATATGTTTTACTTTTAGCATCATTCAATTAAAAATATTTTCTTATTTCTCTTGTGATTTTTTATTTGATCCACAGGTTATTGAGAAGAGTTGTTTAACTTCCAATTTTTTTTTTTTTTGAGACAGAGTCTTGCTCTGTCACCCAGGCTGGAGCGAAGTGGCGTGATTTCGGCTCATTGCAACCTCTGCCTCCCAGGTTCAAATGATTCTCGTGCCTCAGCCTCCCCAGCAGTTGGGATTACAGGCACGCACCACCATGCCTGGCTAATTTTTTGTATTTTTAGTAGAGATGGAGTTTTGCCATATTGCCCAGGCTGGTCTTGAACTCCTGAGCTCAGGCAATCTGCCTGCCTCAGCCTCCCAGAGTGCTAGGATTACAGGTGTGAGCAACCGCATACGGGCGACTTCCAAATATTTTCCGTGTCTCTCATTACAATTGACTTCTAATTTAATTCCATTATGGTTAGAGAACACATTCTTTAAGATTTCAATATTTTTAAATTTACTGAGACTTATTTTATGGCCCAGCATTAGTTTATCTTTCTACATGCACTTAAAAATTATATGTGTTCTTCAGCTGTTGGTGTAGTGTTTTATAAATGTCAATTAGCTAAAACTGGTTGATCATGTCATTCATATATTTTACATCTTTAGTGATTATTTATTTATTTATTTATTTATTTTGCCTAGGGTTTAGGTCAATTACTGAGAGAAAAGTATTAACATCTTCAAGTACAACTGTATATTTGTCTATTCCTTTACTTCTGCCAGTTTTTTGTCTATAATATTTTGAAAACACAGTGATACCATTTAGAGAGAAATAGTATGGTACAGGGAAAAAAACATGAACTCAAGAATCAAAAAGCCTGAAATTCTTCCTTCTTTTTCTGAGGCAGAGTCTTGCTCTGTCACCCAGGCTGGAATGTAGTGGCTCCATTACTGCTCACTGCAGCCTTGACCTCCTGGGCTCAGGTGACTCTCCTACGTTAGCCTCCTGAGTAGCTGGGACTACAGGTACATGCCACCACACCAGGCAAATTTTTGTAGAGACGGTGTTTCACCATGTTGCCCAGGTTGGTCTTGAACTCCTGGGCTCAAATATCTGCCCATCTTGGCCTCCCAAAGTGTTAAAATTACAGATGTGAGCCACTGTACCCGGCCCCCTGAAATTCTTCTTTGACTCTGACAATTAACTAAAAAATGGGAATAATACCCGTTTCACCCACTTTAAAGGGTTGATTCCATTTCTCCTCCTTCAATTTTTGTCAAGTGCTTTGTAAACCATTAAGTATTATGCTGATTTAGTTATTACTGATATTACTAGTATCTTCTAGGGAGAAGCAGTAGAGTTATAAGGTTACTGAAGTCAGGCCCCAGACAGAAGACAATCTATTAGGATATAAACCTGGACTGTGGGCATCACAGAGGAGGAAAAGTTGGGGGAAATATAAAGATCTAAAGGCATTTATGCCAGGCACAGTGGCTCACGCCTGAAATCCCAGCATTTTGGGAGGCTGAGGTGAGTGGATCACCTGAGGTCAGGAGTTCAAGACCAGCCTGGCCAACATGGTGAAATCCCGTCTCTACTAAAAATGCAAAAATTAGCCAGGTATGGTGGTGTGCACCTATAGTCCCAGCTACTCAGAAGGCTAAGGTAAGAGAATCGCTTGAACCCAAGAGGTGGAGGTTGCAAGTGAGCTGAGATTCCACCACTGTACTCCAGCCTGGGTGACAGAGCGAGACTCTGTCTCAAAAAAAAAAAAAAAAGAAAAAAAATCTAAAGGTATTTAACTCTTGCTTCTAGATTAACTCTTGTTTCTAGAGATCTAGGCATGATTACAACCCAACAGAGGACTAGAGAAAGTTAAGACTCACCGACCAGAGAAATCTAATTCCATAGCAGAATATACATAAATAAAATGTGAATCTCCACCTGGGTGGACAAAGAGGAGAGGTTAGACAAATGTCCACTGAAACCGAAGTCTCTGAGGCTAGGGAAGTCAAGATAGCAAATCTGGGGATAAGAGAGTTACTGGTGAGAAAGAGGATCAAGTCCTAGAATAGGGGCAACTACTGTCATTTAAAAAGCCAAAGACAGGGGCCAGGAGTGGTGGCTCATGCCTGTAATCCCAGCACTTTGGGAGGCCGAGGTGGGCGGATCACCAGGTCAAGAGATCGAGACCATCCTAGCCAACATAGTGAAACCTTGTCTCTACTAAGAATACAAAAATTAGCTGGGCATGGTGGCGCACGCCTGTAGTCCCAGCTACTCAGGAGGCTGAGGCAGAAGAATAGATTGAACACAGGAGGTGCAGGTTGCAGTGAGCCGAGATCACGCCACTGCACTCCAGTCTGGTGACAGAGTGAGACTCCGTCTCAAAAAAAAAAAAACAAAACAAAAAAACCAAAGACAGAGTCATCTTCCATTAGGAAAAATATTAGGCTCTATCATCAGACTCCCTAGCATTTTTCTTTACATGACAATTACTAATACAGTGCTCAGAGGATAATTAGAAAAAGCTCAATAAAATGAAGAATAGTATTTCCCAGAAAAGGAATGCTTCCTAAAAATTGTCAACTTATAGCAAGCAAGCTAGTACTCCCTCTATTAAGGTATACATGTGTTAGTACATCTACTTACATAAGTACAGTTATAAGGATTTACTCCCAATCTATTTAGGAAAAGGAAACAAAATGGAACCATACCTAGGTTAGTGGCAACATGTCCAAGAAACTTAAGGGAATCAGTGTTCCAGTTCCCTTCTTTCCTACCAATAATAGGCTGAGTTAGCTCTCTATATCCATTAACTGTTGTCCTAACAACAGAAGTGATTTTCAAAAAAGAAAACTTCAGTCCAGTTGTATCCCACCCTCTTCCTTATTCCCTCCCTCTCTCCTTGCATACTTACATGCTTTCACAGAATTTAGTGAGCGTTGGGGGCTTGTCCTGATTCCTCCTATGGCGAAACCAGCATTGGATTTTTCGGACATTCCAATCCAGCTGCTTTGACAGGCCCTCCAGCCTTTTCTTATCAGGATACTGTAAATGTATAAGCAGAGTCAACACCCCTGTCTCCTCAGACCCTTCCGAGACCCCTCCTTCAATACCACTGACTAGCTGAGTGATAAGGTATGATAGCCATAGTGGCTCAAGTGATGTTTATCTTTCCAAGTTATCCCAAAGTCATTTTTAGTAAGAAATTTTATCTTACATATCAAGGACCTGTACTGCTCACCTATACACATCCTTGTTTCGACTCTTCCTCCAGCCCAGGCTGAGTAAAAAAGGATATTAAAAACCCAAATTGCAGGCCAGGCATGGTGGCTCATGCCTGTAATCCTGGGATTTTTGGAGGCCGAGGGCCGAAGGATGGCTTGAGCTCAGGAGTTCCAGACCAGCCTGGGCAACATGGCAAAACCTTGTCTCTTCAAAAAACCAACAAAAAACCCGAACTGCAAAGGCTATCAGTACCGTCTCCATTTCGATTACACAACTAGGCAGTGGCAGAAACTGGAACAAGGAAAAACAAAAACAAGATATGGTGTGTGTTTGGGGAAAGAGGGGTAAAGGTGGCTGCTGGGCCTAAAACTCAAACATACTACTATGTAAACTTGACATACGTAGGGCCCAAAGGTTTTCCCTGAGGGGATAAAGCTCTCCATATAGCTACATAGACTACTCAAACATGAAAGATCATCCCATCCTATCCTTACCCTTAGGGATATGTGCTGTCTACCCTCCACTGCCCCATGGAGCAACGCCTTGTGTGAATTTTCCTCTCTGTTTCTTTGCCCACTTACCTTGGTGATAGATACAAACACCTTTTCAAGGATGGCATTGGGTTGGGCCTGATAAGGACCACTGTCCTCGATGCCAATATGGAGTGCACAGGGTTTGGCAATAAACCTGTAATGGAGAAAACCCAAGGGCCAATTCTTTTAAAATAATTTTTATTTATAATTGACACATAATAATTGTACATATTTATGGGGTATAATGTGATGTTTCAATGCATGTATACATAGGATAATGATGAAACTGGGGTAGTTACCATATCCATCACTTTCAACATTTATCACTTCTTTATGGTGACAACATTCACCAGCCTCAGCCTCCCAAAATGCTGGGATAACAGGTGTGAGCCACTGTGCTGGCTGGAAGCTTTTTAGAAATGCATAATCTTGAGCCCATCTCAGACTTGCAAAATCAGAACCTGCGCTTTAACAAGATTCCCAGGTGATTCACATGTCCATTAGAATGTGAGAACCACTAATCTACTTCAGAAGAATCTTGTAAGTGTACAATGAGATAATGTATATGAAAGACACTGGCACAAAGGAGGTGATTAATAAACGGCAGTTTTCCTTACATCAAAAGACCAAGATCTTAATTGGAGGGAAAAGTAGAACTGAGACTAAGCTCTTCCTGCATATAGATATCCTGGGTCTTGGATACCTTCCTGCCTAACCAAGAGGTTATGGAAATACTTCGATCTTTCAGGAGTCAAGAAGAAAGAAATCAGGAAGCTAGGAAAGGGGAGAAGGAAATTACCTATTAGCACTCTATCCTAGTCTCAGATCTACTAATAAGGCATATAAACTTGGTAAAATCACTTATCTCTTGGGTCTTGGTTTCATCATCTAAAAGAAGAGGTTATATCAAGCAGAGTCCCATGGATTTAAATTTTTAAAAAGAATTAAAAAGCCGGGCGTGGTGGCTCACGCCTGTAATCCCAGCACTTTGGGAGGCCAAGGCAGGAGGATCACAAGGTCAGGAGTTTGAGACCAGCCTGGCCAACAACATAGTGAAACCCTGTCTCTACTAAAAATAAAAAAAAAATTAGCTGGGCTTGGTGGCAGGCGCCTGTAGTCCCAGCTACTTTGGAGGCTGAGGCAGGAGAATTGTTTGAACCCTGGAGGTGGAGGTTGCAGTGAGCCGAGATCGCGCCACTGCACTGCAGCCCAGGCGACGGTGCGAGAATCCGTCTCAAAAATAAAAAATAAAAAATAAAAAATAAAAAGAGGTTATGAGATGATTTCTAAGATTTCTTTTTCTGTATCTAAGATTCTATGATGTTATCATTGATTGATTATAATTAATTTCTAACTTTTGAATCTTTGAAAATTGAGGAACTATTCCTTGGTTCTTCAAGAAGGATCTTACTCTCCCCCACAACCAGAGATTTCTATGAATATCAGCACTAGGAAAAGCTCTATATTGCCACTTTCAGGATAAGTCAAAACCAGTTTTAGCCCTTAGCATCTTAAGGAGTCCCATAATGAAAATATGACTGGGAGGTGTAAAATGGAGTGCCATTGATCTATTTTCTTGAGCTGCATTTGAATCTAGAATATATTGTCTCTAAAGGAGGGATTGAGAAATAAGAAACTTTTCTCCCTCTATGAAAACTTTTTACCTTATCACCAAAGTTCCTGAGCCATAGGGTAATATTTATTCAGAGCATAAAGTTAGCCACATCTGTAACACATTCTCTTTTACACAGGTGGTAAAAAAAATAGTTCCATTCAAAGGCCAATGCTAGTGGATACATTAATTTACATTTACTGGTATACTATTCTGTATACCAATAATATTTTAATCCCTAACTCATGTTTAAACTCCTTCTAAACACAAATAGACTGCTTTCATATTTACCAACGTACTGTGCTCAGCAGTTGCTCAGTAACTGACAAGCAATAGGTTTTAGTGAAACCCACTCTTGTTCTATTGGAGCTCAATTCCGACCCAGGATTAATCAGCATTCAGAAGAGTAAATGAGGCAGTCATTCTTTGTTGTTGAGTTGATACCATATTAGAGATAAAAATCATCTAAACAACCCTGTCTCCTCCTCCTTTTCCTATCAACATAATTGCATGAAAATCCAAAGGCAGAAAACAGCCTTTCCAATTCCTACTCTTACCCCCAACCCAGGCTTCTTTAATCCGGAAGCAGTCAGGTGATTAAAATTCAGGACTTGCAGTTAGACAGATTTTACCAGCTTAAAGACCTTGTGATTGTTACATATCCATAGAATGGAGATAATATCTACCTCACAGGGTTAAAGATAAAATGATACAATGTATGCCTATACCAATACCTGACATTTAGTAAACATTCATTAAAGAGTAGCGATTATTATTTCACTAGAAACATATTTCAGTCTGGGTACTCCCGTACCTCCAGCAGAAAGTGAGAAGCAAGAAATCCTCTTTAATATAACAAGTCTATATTCTGCTCACCTGGGTGAAGCCAATTTTAAAATTACTATTATCTGGATCATGGTGTGGACTTAATAATCTAGCATTGTCATTAGCTCACATCCTGCCCTCATTAGTTCAGAGTTCGGTGAAAAGCATAAAGCTACTCATATCCAGTCAGTTCCAGCTATATGGAGCCTAAGAATATTTGACAAATACTTGTTGAGTGTTTATTTTGTGCCACAGAATGAAGCTTTATTATGATATTTTCCAGACGTGATTGGAAAAGACTCTTTTCTAATTTGTGATAAAAATTAAATATATAGATTTAGTTACACAGTTAATGAATTACATTACTGAAGAAAGTGAAATTATTTGAAATTAATAGCTTTTGAGAAATTACTAATTCTACATCATACAAAAGGCTGGCATTTGGTATAACTTATAAAATAGGTATCTAGGCTGGGCGCGGTGGCTCATGCCTGTAATCCCAGCACTTTAGGAGGCTGAGGCGGGTGGATCACAAGGTCAGGAGTTCGAGACCAGCCTATCCAACATGGTGAAACCTCATCTCGACTAAAAATACAAAAAGCCGGGCGTGGTGGTGGGCGCCTGTAACCCCAGCTACTCAGGAGGCTGAGGCAGGAGAATTGCTTTTACCCAGAAGGTGGAAATTACAATGAGCTGAGATTGCACCATTGCACTCTGACCTGGGCGACAGAGCGAGACTCCATCTCCAAAAAAAAAAAAAAGATACCTAGGCTGGTCAATTTCCAGAGCCTGGCATTTATCCTTTCTGCTACATCAGCACTTCTCAAAGTGTGGTTTACAGACCCCTGGGGAATCCAGAGACCCTTTCAGTAGGTCTACAAGGTCAAAACTATCTTCATAATAATTCTATAATTTCATAAAAATCCTTTCTCTCTCATGAGAGTACAGTGGAACTTTCCACAAGTTACATGACATATAACAACAGACTGAATGCAGACGCTGACATGAGACTACAACTGCCAGATATTTTCAAAAATGTTAAAATGCTACTCTTCTCAGTTTTTTGTTTTGGAAAACAGTTATTTTTCATAAAATGTAATGAGTTCATTGTTATTTATTTATATTGAGACAGGGTCTCACTCTGTCACCCAGGCTGGAGTGCAGTGGTGTGATCACTGCTCACTGCAGCCTTGACCTCCTCAGCTCAAGTGATCCTCCCACCTCAGCCTCTCAAGTAGCTGGGACTACAGGTGTTGGCCATGCCCAGCTAATTAAAAAAAATTTTTTTTGTAGAGACAGGGTTTCACCATGTTTCCCAGGCCATTGCTATTTTTAAATGAATTAATAAATATGGGCTGGGCACGGTGGCTAATGCCTGTTATCCTAGCACTTTGGGAGGCTGAGACAGATGGATCACTTGAGCCCAGGAGTTCGAGACCAGCCTGGGAAACGTAGTGAAACTCTGTCTCTGCCCAAAACACAAAAGTTAGACAGGTGTGGTAGCTCATGCCTGTGGTCCCAGCAACTTGGGAGGTTGAGGTGGGAGGATCGCTTGACCCTCGGAAGTCGCGCAGTGGGCTGTCATTGCGCCACTGCACTTCAGCCTGTGTGACAGAGCCAGATCCTGTCTCAAAAATAAAGAGGCTGGACCCGGTGGCTCATGCCTGTAATCCCAGCACTTTGGGAGTCTGAGGTGGGCAGACTGCTTGAGCTCAGGAGTTCAAGACCAGGCTGGCCAACATGGTGAAACCCCATCTCTACCAAAAAATATAAAAATTAGCCAGGCATGGCGGCACATGCCTGTAGTCCCAGCTACTCGGCAGGCTGAGGTGAGAGGATCTCTTGAACCCAGGAGGCGGAGTTTGCAGTGGGCTGAGATCTTGCCACTGCACTCCAGTCTGGGCAACACAGCAGACTCTGTCTCGATAATAGATAAATAAATAAATAAATAGGCTGGGCGTGGTGGCTCAGACCTGTAATACAAGCACTTTGGGAGGCTGAGGCAGGCAGATCACTTGAGGTCAGGAGTTCAAAACCAGCCTGGCCAACATGGCAAAATGCCATCTTCTACTAAAAATACAACAACAAAAAATTAGCCAACTACTTGGGAGGCTAAGGCAGGAGAATTGCTTGAACCTAGGAAGCGGAGGTTGCAGTGAGCCGAGATTGCGCTACTGCACTCCAGTTTGGGTGACAGAACGAGACTCCATCTAAGAAAAAAAAAAAAAAGGCTGGGCGCGGTGGCTCACGCCTGTAATGCCAGCACTTTGGGAGGCCGAGGCGGGCAGATCACAAGGTCGAGAGATCGAGACCATCCTGGCTAACACGGTGAAACCCCGTCACTACTAAAAATACAAAAAATTAGCCGGGCGTGGCGGCGGGCGCCTGCAGTCCCAGCTACTTGGGAGGCTGAGGCAGGAGAATGGCGGGAACCCGGGAAGCGGAGCTTGCAGTGAGCCGAGATCACGCCACTGCACTCCAGCCTGGGCGACTGAGCAAGGCTCTGTCTCAAAAACAAACAAACAAACAAACAAACAAACAAAAATATATATATACATTTTATACATGTATAAATACAGAAAACATGTACATTTTCCCTATTTTTTTTTTTCTAAAACAGTAGACATTGATAGGTACTATCCACATAAACAAAAACTCTTTGGGATCCTTGAAAATTTTTTAAGATTGTAAAGGAGTCCTGAGATCATAGTTTGAAAACTGCTGTGCTCGATGATACTGAGAAATCATACTTTTAGTGTGGCTTTCTGTGTTCTCCAGGATCGATCCACGTTTTAAAACAATTTGTCAGACAAGATTTTTCCCTTCCTGGCAGATTTTAGTTAAGCAGGCATTTAGTGGTCTATAAAAATAAGCTACTACTTTCCACCTGTAACTCCACGAACACGAATCCAGTGACCCATCCTGACAGTATTAGATTTGTCCTACTTTGTAGAGATCATTTCACTCTGCCCTTTTCCTGCTCTCCAGATACATGGCAGCAGTTGACCTAAGCCTAGGTTAATTAGGATGAAATTACCTATTGCTTTCGCTTTTTCCTATCAAAGACAGGATCTATATACTAACAATGCTACTTTTGTGATTCATTACACCACTGATGAATATGAATTATACACAAATAAAACCAAAGTCTAGATTAAGCTTCTCGACTACTTTATGGTGGCAAGTAACACAAATGGGCTATACTTATGCTGAGATACTGATCTTAGCTTTCAGGGTGATCCGTGGGGCCTTCGGGTAGCCAGAAACCTTTAGTCTGTAGTCTCTGGCCTCATATACCTTACTGTATAATGCAAATGTTTTTTGTATATTTATTTAGAGACAGAGTCTCATTCTGATGCCTAGGCTGAAATGAAGTGTGGTGGTGTGATCCGGGCTCACTGCAACGTCCGCCTCCCGGGTTCAAGTGATTCTTGTGCCTCAGCTTCCCAAGTAGTAGCTGGGACTACAGGCATGCACCACCATGCCCAGCTAATTTTTGTATTTTTAGTAGAGACGGGGTTTCACTACATTGACCGGGCTGGTCTTGAACTCCTGACCTCAAGTGATCCACCTGCCTCCGACTCCCAAAGTGCTGGGATTACAGGCGCGAGCAGTACACTCAGCCACAAATGTTATTTTGTATGTGTGCAGCAATATGACCAGATTGAGAAACACCAGCTTAGATCAATTTCTAGAAAAATATAAAGTGCCAAAGTAGATATATAAAAAGAACAGGAGTTTAAGACCAGTCTGGGCAACATGGTGAGACCCTATCTCTACAAAAAATTTTTTAAAATTAGCTGGGTGTGGTGGCATGTGCCCATGATCCCAGCTACTAGGGAGGCTGAGGCAGGAGGACTGCTTGAGCCCAGGAGGTAGAGGCTGCAGTGAGCCCTGATTGTGCCACTACACTCCAGCCTGGGTGACAGAGTGAGATGCTATCTCCAAAACATAAAATAATGAAATAAAATAAAGTTTGGGAGTTAAAGATGAGTTGAGTTTTGTTTTTGCTGAATCTCAAGTACCCATGGGACATTAAAATGGAACTGTCTCGGATGCAAATACACTTGGAAAAGGGGCTTGGGTATGATATAGAGAGAGAGAGAAAGAAGAGAATATATGAATACAAATGAATAAGAATATAAGTGGTAGCTAAATTTGTGGGGGTGACTGTGATTACATACCAAAGGAATATAAACTTAAAAGAGAACTGAGGTCAGAACCCTGAACAACATCAGCATAAAAGGTGAATTTAGGGGACAGGAAGGTCAGAGGTGGAGTTGTATCAAATAAGGGAGAGACCAAGACTAGGACTTCAGTATCTACTAGATTTGGCAATTTGGAGATCTGTAGTAACCTTTACCAAAGAAATTCCAGTAAAGTAAAGACTCTAAACGATAGCAGTGAGTTAAAGCAGTTAAAGACACAGGAGGAAAGAAGCAGAAATAGCCAAGACCCTCAAGCATTTAGGAAAGGGAATGCCCTCAACTTTGTTATCAGAATCACTCAATCTAAACTAATCACATCTAAAACCAATCTCCCTGTACTCTTTACTGATCAGAAATTGCATTCTACTTATCCCTCCTTTTTTCTATTATCTTCAGCCTCACTCTCAACTTGTTTCTTCTCATCAGATCTTAAACATGCTCAAGTTTTTCACATCTTAAAACAGCCCTGCCGGTCCCTAGCACCCTCTGGCCTTCCCCGACCTCACAACTAAACTCCCACACATTCCTCAACTCACCTTCCTCTCCCCTCTGGCTTCTGTCCCTACACTCCATTGAAGCTGTTCTTGCCAAAGTTGTCAATGATCTCCTTATTGTGAAAACAAATGGATGCTTTTCAGTCCTCTATCTTACTTGACCTTTCAGCAGCATTTTATTAGGTTGGTGCAAAAGTAATTGCCATTACTTTTAATGGCAAAAACCACAATTACTTTTGCACCAACCAAATCATTAATGACTAACCTTCTTCTTGAAATGCCCTTTTCTCTTCCTTACTGCCATACTCTTCCTAATCTTCTCCCTCTACCTCTCTGGCAGTGGAACTAGACTGCCTGGTAAGCACTGCTAGTTGAGTCACCTTGGACAAGTTACTCTGTGCTTCAGTTCTCTCATCTGTAAAATGAGGATAACAGTAGTGCCTGCATACCTCATAAACTTACTAATGAGGATTCAATGC
This sequence comes from Macaca nemestrina, assembly GCF_043159975.1. Taxonomy (NCBI): domain Eukaryota; kingdom Metazoa; phylum Chordata; class Mammalia; order Primates; family Cercopithecidae; genus Macaca; species Macaca nemestrina. Next base: position 83,280,003 of record NC_092134.1, on the reverse strand, counting down.
CTAGCACTTAGAACAATGCCTAGGACAAAGTAAACACTTACTAAACACCCACTTTGAGATGGAGCATCCCTCTGTCACCTGGGCTGGAGTGCAATGGCGTGATCTTGGCTCACTGCAACCTCCACCTCCTGGGTTCAATTTTGCCTCAGCCTCCCAAGTAGCCGGGATTACAGGTATTTTTAGTACCTGTTCAGGACCAGGCTGGTCCCGAACTCCTGGCCTCAAGTGATTCACCTGCCTCGGCTTCCCAAAGTGTTGGGATTACAGGTGTTAGCCACTGTGCGTGGCCTATACCAACTATTAATACTATCAAATAACGTATGGCTGTCATTCCTCTATCTCCTTTGCAGTTTATTTTTCCTCTGCCTTTTCCTACAACATAGTGTTTCCTCAGGGTTCACTTAGAGGTTCTTTTTGTACTCTACACATTCACCCTCAGTAACCTCATCAATTACGGTAGAGGGTCTCAAGTATGGTCTGCAGACCCCTGAGGGTTCCTGAGGCACTCTCAGGGGCTCTACAAACTAAACTATTTTCATAACAATATTATTATTTGCCTTTTTCACTGTGTTGACATTTGCAGTGATTGTGCAAATCCATGGTAGGTAAAACGTTATGGTACTTTATACCAAATCAAGGTAGTGACACCAAACCATACTAGTAGTTACTATACTGTAGAGCTATGTCTTCTCAATTTTTAAAATATGCCAGTTTTGCTTAAGAATGTCCCTGATGAAGCACTACAAATTATTACTTTTATTAAATCTTGACCCTTGAATATGTTTTTTAAAAGTATTCTGTGATTGGGCACGGTGGCTTATGCCTGTAATCCCAGCCCTTTAGAAGGCTGAGGCAAGCGGATCACTTGAGGTCAGGAGTTTGAGACCACCCTGGCCAACATGTTGAAACCCAGTCTCCACTTATTCTGTGATAAAATAGATGTACCCAAAAAGCACTTCTGATGCATACCAAAGTATATGGCTCTCAAGGAAAACCATTTGTGTGACTATTGCGAGCAGAATAAACTAAGTCACTTTTTCCATAGAATACCATTTTTACCTGAAAGGACTGACAAACTAATGTCATTCAGCTCTTGAGTATTTAGCAAACACTTTCTCAAAAATAAATGACGCCGGATGCAGTGGCTTACGCCTGTAATCCCAGCACTTTGGGAGGCAGAGGCGGGCAGATCACCTGAGGTCAGGAATTCGAGACCAGCCTGGCCAACATAGTGAAACCCTGTCTCTACTAAAAATATAAATATTAGCTGGGTGTGGTGGCAGGCGCCTGTAATCCCAGCTACTCAGGAGGCCGAGGCAGGAGAACTGCTTGAACCCAGGAGGCGGAGGTTGTAGTGAGCTGAGATCCTGCCACTGCACTCCAGCCTTGGCGACGGAGCAAGACTTTGTCTCAAAATAATAATAATAATACTAGAAATAATTATAATAAATTATGTGAGCCCGTCATTTCAAGAAAAGCACTGTTGCCAATGATAAAATTCAAGCTTTCAAGTTAAACTTAGAATGTTTAGAAAACTTTTATCTGCCTTTCAGCCTGACAACTCAATACTTAAGACTTTTCTGATGAGATTGGTTATAATGAGATAAACTAATAGGATTTTTTTTTTTTTTTTTCCCTGAGTCAGAATCTCACTCTGTTGCCAGGCTGGAGTGCAGTGGCATGCACGATCTTGGCTTATTGCAATCTCTGCCTCCTGGGTTCAAGCGATTCTCCCGCCTCAGCCTCCTGAGTAGCTGGGACTAGAGGCGCGCACCACCACGTCCAGCTAATTTTTGTACTAAATTTTTGTACTTTTCTACTAAAATAGAGATAGGGTTTCACCATGTTGGCCGGGATGGTCATGATCTCTTGACCTTGTGATCCACTTGCCTCAGTCTCCCAAAGTGCTGGGATTACAGGTGTGATTTTTAAATATTGTATAATATCATATTGACATGTGGGACATTTGTATAACTGAATGAACCAGTATTTTCCAAATGATGGATACATGATGTCCATTCAAAATGTAATATAGGCCAGGCATAGTGGCTCACGCCTGTAATCCCAGCACTTTGGGAGGCTGAGGCGCGCGGATCACCTGAGGTCAGGAGTTTGAGACCAGTCTGGCCAATATGGTGAAACCCCATCTCTACTAAAAATACAAAATTAACTGGTCATGATGGCACACACCCGTAATCCCAGCTACTTGGGAGGCTGAGGCAGGAGAATCGCTTGCACTCAGGAGGCGGAGGTTGCAGTGAGCTGTGACTGCGCCATTGCACTCCAGCCTGGGTGACAAGAGCAAAACACCACCTCAAAACAACAACAACAAAACACAATTAACATAGAACAATGGATTCTAACATAATAAAATGGAAAGCTCATTAATATGGCTTCAGATTCTACTTAGCAATCAACGTTTAAGAAACTGCTACTTGTGGTTGGGTGGGTGGCTCACGCCTGTAATCCCAGCACTTTGGGAGGCCGAGGTGGGCGGATCACAAGGTCAGGAGATTGAGACCATCCTGGCCAACACGGTGAAACGCTGTCTCTACTAAAAATGCAAAAATTAGCTGGGTGCAGTGGCGCATGCCAGTAATCCCAGCTACTCGGGAGGCTGAGGCAGGAGAATCGCTTGAACCAGGGAGTTGGTGGTTGCAGTGAGATCACACCACTACACTCCAGCCTGGCGACAGAGCAAGACTCTGTCTCAAAAAAAAAAACAACAACAACAACAACAACTGCTACTTGTGTTTTGGTGTAGTATCAAAGATAAACATCAAATTATTTGAAAGGGCTATTAACATACTTCCTGCTTTTCAATGACAAAGCTGTATGAAGCCATCTTTTCTTCATACTTCAATCAAAACAATATATTACGAGAGATTGAATGCAGAAGCTGCTAGGATAATCCAGCTGTCTTCTATTAAGCCAGATATTAAAGAGATTTGCAAAAATGTAAAATCAACGCTGTTCTTCTATTTTTTCTTTTGGAAAATAATATTTTTCAAAAAGCTTATTTATGTTAACGTGTAAATCGATGTATTAATAATTTTGTCTATTTTCTCGCTTTTTGTGGAGAACGAGGTCTTGCTATGTTACCCACACAGGTCTTGAGCTCCTGAGCTCAAGCTATTCTCCTGTCTCTGTCTCCTACGTGCTGGGATTACAGGTGTGAAACACTGCACCTGGCCTATTGTTATTTTTAATGAACTAATAAGCATTTCTTAAATTTCTTTTTGAGACAGAGTTTCGCTCTGTCACCCAGGCTGGAATGTAGTGGCGCTATCTTGGCTCACTGCAACCTCCGCTCCCAGGTTCAAGTGATTCTCCTGCCTCAGCCGCCCAAGTAGCTGGGACTATAGGCATGCACCACCATGCCTGGCTAATTTTTGTATTTTTAGTAGAGACGGGGTTTCACCGTGTTGGCCAGGCTAGTCTTGAACTCCTGACCTCAGGTGATCCACCCACCTAGGCCTCCCAAAGTGCTGGGATTATAGGCGTGAGCCATTGTGCCCAGTCAGCATTTCTTAAATTTCTAAACTTTAATTTAAAATATGGTAGGCCGGGCGCGGTGGCTCAAGCCTGTAATCCCAGCCCTTTGGGAGGCCGAGACGGGTGGATCACGAGGTCAGGAGATCGAGACCATCCTGGCTAACACGGTGAAACCCCGTCTCTACTAAAAATACAAAAAAAAAAACTAGCCGGGCGAGGTGGCGGGCGCCTGTAGTCCCAGCTTCCCGGGAGGCTGAGGCAGGAGAATGGCGTAAACCCAGGAGGCGGAGCTTGCAGTGAGCTGAGATCTGGCCACTGCACTCCAGCCTGGGCGACAGAGTGAGACTCCGCCTAAAAAAAAAAAAAAAAAAAAAATATGGTAAAGTTGATGGGTATATGTAACCCACATAAACAAAAGCTCCTTGGAGTCCTCAGTAATTTTTAAAAGTGAAAAACAATCCCTGAGAACAAAAAGTTACAATACATTCTTCTGAGTAAATTCTTAAAAGAATAGGATTCCCTGTGTACAAGGTACTGCACTTTTCAAGATACCTATACCGCCAAACCCAGCATTTCTTTCATGGTCTGTGCTCAAGTGATCTTTGGTTTCCTTTGAGGGCCATTAAAAAAAAAAAATTGCCGGGCGCTGTGACTCATGAGGTCAGGAGATCGAGACCATCCTGGCTAACACAGTGAAACCCCGTCTCTACTAAAAATCCAAAGAAATTAGCCGGAAGTGGTGGCAGGTGCCTGTAGTCCCAGCTACTCGGGAGGCTGAGGAAGGAGAATGGCATGAACCCGGGAGGTGGAGCTTGCACTGAGCTGAGATCGTGTGCCACTGTACTCCAGCCTGGGCGACAGAGCGAGACTCCACCTCAAAAATAATAATAATAAAAAAATCAAATAAAAACAAAATTGGCCCAGCCTGGGCAACATGGTAAAATCTTGTCTCTACAAAAAATATAACAATTAGTGGCCGGGCGTGGTGGCTCACGCCTGTAATCCCCAGCACTCTGGGAGGCCAAGGCGAGTGGATCACCTGCGGTCAGGAGTTTCAGACCAGCCTGAGGAATATGGTGAAACTCGTCTCTACTAAAATACAAAAATTAGCTGGGTGTGGTGGCACGCCTGCAGTCCCAGCTACCCAGGAGGCTGAGGTAGGAGAACTGCTTAAACCTGGGAGGCAGAGGTTGCAGTGAGCTGAGATCGCACCACTGCACTCCAGCCTGGGTGACAGAGCAACACTCAGTCTCAAAAAACAAAACAACAAAAAAACTATATATATATATATATAAAACAATTAGTAGCCAGGTGTGGTGGCATGCACCTCTGGTCCCAGTGACTGGGGAGGCTGAGGTGGGAGGATTGTTTGAGCCAGGAGGTGGAGGCTATTGCATTGCCATTGAATGCCATTGCATTCCAGCCTGGGTGACAGAGTGAGGTTTAATACATATTTTAAAAATTTATCAGTATTAGTTTTTAATAGAGAAAATATTGATAGATATAACCCATATAAACAAAAAATATTTGGGGTCTTCAATAATTTTTTAAAATATAAAAGAGTCCTGAGAGCAAAAGATGTGAGAACCCACTGCTATATAGCATAGGGATCTCAGGAGTCAAGAAGGAAGTTATGTAGCTGGGCCTGTAGTTCCAGCTACCATGGAAGCTGAGGTGGGTGGACTGATTGAGGCCAAGAGGTCAAGGCTGTAGTGACATCAGGCCTGTGAATGGCCACTGCATTCCAACCTGGGTAATTGTGACGGTTAATACTGAGCGTCAACTTAATTGGATTGAAGAATGCAAAGCAGCGATCCTGCGCATGTCTGTGAGGGTGCTGCCAAAGGAGACTAACATTTGAGTCAGTGGGCTGGGAAAGGCACAGCCACTCTTAATCTGGGTAGGCACCATCTAATCAGCTGCCAGCATGGCAAGCAGGCAGAAAAACGTGAAAAGACTAGACTGGCCTAGCCTCCCAGCCTACATCTTTCTCTCCTGCTGGACCCTTCCTTCCCTCAAACATCGGACTCCAAGTTCTTCAGTTTTGGAACTCCGACTAGCTTTCCTTGCTCCTCAGCTTGCAGAGGCCTGTTGTGGGACCTTGTGATAGTATGAGTTAATACTTGATAAACTTCCCTTTATATATCTATCCTATTAATTCTGTCCCTCTAGAGGACCCTGACTGATACAGTAATAAAGCAAGATTCCACCTCTTAGGAAGGAAAATTAAAAAAAAAAAAAAGGAATTACTCTACTAGAGTCACAACATCTCAAGCAGAAGTAGGTTTCAGAGTCATTCATTCAATAAACACTTACTGAATAGCTAATATGAATGTACAAAGTACTGCATTAGATACCTACAGTTTCATGGGGGAGACAAGTCCATACACAGAGCCCAATCTCAAGGTCATCCCCCAAAAATAGGGCAGTTCATTCAAGATCTCTGAAATGGTTCTCTTCAAATTCCAGCTGTGACCTGACAAATGTTTCTGACATTATTCACTTTACCTAGCTCCTTGACTTCACTAAAGTCAAGAGAATATTAGATGAGGAAAAAAGAACTTGTCCAAAAAAATGATCAAACCTGAAACAATAATTGACCCTGTCTAGACAGAAGCAAAAGAACCTACTGTAGGCCAGGCGCGGTGGCTCAAGCCTGTAATCCCAGCACTTTGGGAGGCCAAGACGGGCGGATCACGAGGTCAGGAGATGGAGACCATCCTGGCTAACATGATGAAACCCCGTCTCTACTGAAAAATACAAAAAACTAGCCAGACGAGGTGGCGGGCGCCTGTAGTCCCAGCTACTCGGGAGGCTGAGACAGGAGAATGGCGTAAACCCGGGAGGCGGAGCTTGCAGTGAGCCGAGATCCGGCCACTGCACTCCAGCCTGGGCGACAGAGCGAGACTCTGCCTCAAAAAAAAAAAAAAAAAAGAATCTACTGTAGGCCAGGCAGGGTGATTCACGCCAGTAATTCCAGCAGTTTGGAAGGCCGAGGTGGAAGCATCACTTGAGTTCAGGAGTTCAAGACCAGACTGGTAAACATGGCAAAACCCCCTCCCTACAAAAAATACGAAAATTAGCCGGGCACAGTGGCACATGCGTGTAGTCCCAGCTTCTTGGGAGGCTGAGGTGGCAAGATGGCTTGAGCCCAGGAGGTGGAAGTTGCAGTGATACCAGATCGTGCCACTGCATTCCAGCCTGGGTGATAGAGCAAGACCATGACAAAAAAAAAAAAAATCTGTAATAGATGTTTTTCTCAGGGAACACATGTAGATTGTATCTTTTTTGTAAATCTAATCATTCTAATGTACTAGAAGAATTCTACTGAGAGGACACTGAAGTGAATTCAGGCCAAAGTGGTAGGATAAACTCATTTGTTCCTTTCATTAAACATATTTATCTTTTTTCAATGGATAATTACACAACTTAATGCATTTGCTTAAAATAGAAACACAAACACACACAAGTGATAACCACTGATTTTCTTGCTCTCTCCAAGGGTAGAAATCATGGTTTATTCACTTTTTCATCCTTGGCTTATTTATTTTTACATTTATCTTGTCCAGCTTCTAAAACCATGACATATAGTTTGATATGACATATCCTAAGCTTTCAATAAATAGATGTTGAAGAATGAACAGATGAACAAATGGGTGAAAACTTAATTCTCAACTAAGAGGCAAAGTGTTTCATGGAAAAGTGCCACTCGTAAGGATGAAATTAAAACTCAGCCTTACCCTCCTGGGTCATCAGATAGCCTACCAGCTCGGTGCTTATCAAGTGTAGGAGATCACTGATTTCTGGGGAATCAGATCCAAGTTAACCGATTTCAGTCTATAACTGGAGATTTCCCTAAACACAACCATGACAATCTGATTTAGTTTGAGACATTTTATGCCTGTAATTGAGACTGTTTACTAATGCTGACAATACCCAAAAACTGAAAACTTACAAGGAATATCTTTATAAGAAAACTTGTATTTTACAGAAGAGATATAGTAAGAGTGTGATTATTCTCAATGCCTTATCAGAGCTGTGCAGTTCTGCATGAACATTTACCTACTTGACAAACTTGCTTATAGATCATTAACACTGAGAAGATATATGTAAAAAGGCAAAAATATAGAGCAATGCTTGGCTAGAAGCAACTGTCAAAGATTACTCAAGCCACCCGGCCCAGTGGCTCACGCCTGTAATCCCAGCACTTTGGGAGGCCAAGGCGGACGGATCACGAGGTCAGGAGATCGAGACCATCCTGGCTAACACAGTGAAACCCCGTCTCTACTAAAAATACAAAAAATTAGCCGGGTGCGGTGGTGGATGCCTGTAGTCCCAGCTACTCAGGAGGCTGAGGCAGGAGAATGGTGTGAACCTGGGAGGCGGAGCTTGCAGTGAGCCGCGCCACTGCCCTCCAGCCTGGGCGACAAAACGAGATTCCGTCTCAAAAAAAAAAATTTACTCAAAATAGAATATAACCATTCATTTGAATATTTCAGGAAATAATTTACATTTAAAAATCTTACTTTCACTAAAATTTCTTAGATTCATTGTTTAAAGGAACATCCAATACCTCTGCATCATCTTTTAATCCTAAAAAGTATATCACATGTGAATTTACATTAAAATTATTTTCTCAATTATTATTAATATTGTCTGAATTACCATCATCACCACTGTCCAAAAGAAATATAATGTGAGTCACATGTGTAATTTAAAATTTTCTTTTCTTTTTTGAGACAGGGTCTCGCTCTGTTGCCCAGGCTGGAGTGCAATGGTACGATCTCGGCTCACTGCAACCTCCATCTCACAGGTTCAAGCGATTCTCCTGCCTCAGCCCCCTGAGTAGCTGGGATTACAGGCGCCTACCACCACACCCAGCTAATTTTTGTATTTTTAGTGATGGGGTTTCGCCATGTTGGTCAGGCTGGTCTTGAACTCCTGACCTCAAGTCATCTGCCCGCCTCAGCCTCCCAAAGTGCTGGGATTACAGGCATTAGCCACTGTGCCCAGCCTGTAATTTAAAATTTTCTAATATCCACATTTTTTAAAAAGTGAAATTAATGTTGATAATGTGTTTTAACTTGATACGTCAAAAGTACTGTCAATATGTAATCAATTAAAAATTGAGACCAGGTGTGTTGGCTCAAACCTGTAATCCCAGCACTTTGGGAGGCTGAGGTGGGTGGATCACCTGAGGTCAGGAGTTCGAGACCAGTCTGGCCAACATGGCAAAACCCCATCTCTACTAAAAATACAAAAATTAGCTGGGTGTGGTGGTAGGTGCCTGTAGTCCCAGCTCCGTGGGAGGCGGAGGCAGGAGAATCACTTGAACCCAGGAGGCGGAGGTTGCAGTAAGCTGAGATTGTGCCACTGCACTCCAGCCTGGGCGACAGAGCGAGACTCTGTCTCAAAAAAAAGAAAAGAAAAGAAAAAAACAAAGAAAAAGAAAAAAGGAAATAAATGGAAACATGTGCAAGAAAATGAATCACTACTCTTGTTGTCAGTTTCATGACAGGCCAGCAAATGAGTCTATTCAATCCCCACTGAGAGAGAATGGCATTGAGAAGACTCTTTAGACACTCCAGTGAGGTTGCCTTGAAGTAGTGAGAGAAGAGGGGATTGGAATAATGAATAAGCAGCGGTGAAAGCTCTCAGCTATCTCCTGTATAATTCACAAAACTGTTTTCTTCTAGCAATATAAAACATATTATAATACTGTATTTAAAATAAATGAACCTATATAGATCTGATGGTATCAATACTGTCTCAAACTCCTACTTGATCCTAGGGAAAAGTGCGCAAGGGACTAAATACTAAGTTTCAAACAATTTTATCTTTAAGATTCAGTTTAAGTCAGATCCAACAGGCTACCTGAACTTGGACCACACCTTGGACTACTCTTTCCCTAAATCAGCACACAATATTCAAAGAAGCAACAAGTGGAAGACTTTCTTATCTCTCTTTTGGTAGGTAACAGTGGGTAGCCTGAGTGTGTGTAAGAGGAGAGGGGAGAAAGAGAAGCTATAGAACAGTGCACAACATGCGAGCATAGTATGGTGAAATTTAACAACAGAAACAAAGAAATTATAATTTCTCCTCTCTTAAGCCAGATATCTATTTCAGATTGAAGATCTAGATTCTGGGTTACTCCTCAGGGCATCTGAGTAGATAAGAGTAGACTCTTCTCAATCATTCTATAAATACTCACTTGCTACACTGAGGCACTGTGCAAGAGTACAGTCCACTGCAATGCAACCAGTCAACAGAGGCCCACAAAGGCAAGCCTCTGTGCTTTGGAGGGTAATAATCACCTTTCTGCAGTTCTTTAACAAAATAGTTAGCTAGATATACTTAACTTATGGTCAGATGGCTTTCCAAATCATCCCCATCAGGTGAGGCTACAGTTCTCTATAGGGAATATGGAAACTTAAAAAATATTTAATAAATGCTCAGCGTGGTTGATGAGAAGGGAGAGAAAGTAAAAGCAAATTGCACCCTTTATATTTACTCTTTGGGAGATTCTCGAAACACAAATAGAGACTATTTATCTAGGCACATAGTGTAAGACTCATTTAAATATGCAGTAATGACATGAAACAAACAAACAAAAAAAAGCAAAGTTGGCCAGATGCAGTGGCTCACGCCTGTAATCCCAGCACTTTGGGAGGCTGAGCAGGTGGATCACTTGAGGCTAGGAGTTTAAGACCGGCCTGGCCAACATGGTAAAACCCTGTCTCTACTAAAAATAGGAAAATTAGCTGGGCGTGGTGGTGTGCGCCTGTATTCCCAGCTACTCGAGAGGCTGAGGCATGAGGACTGCTTGAACCTGGGAGGCAGAGGCTGCAGTGAGCTGACATCAAGCCACTGTGTTCCAGCCTGGGCAACAGAGTGAGACTCCGTCTCAAAAAAAGAAAAAAGAAAAAAAAAAAAAGCAAAGTTCAAGTCAAAAGGATAATATTAAATAAGAACAGGATGAGTACAGATTTGTTCCTTTTTTTTTTTTTTGAGACAGAGTCTCACTTTGTTGCCCAAGCTGGAGTGCAGTGGCATGATCTCAGCTCACTGTAACCTCTACCTCCTGGGTTCAAGCGATTCTCCTGCCTCAGCCTCCTGAGTAGCTAGGACTTCAGGCGCATGCCACCACACCAGGCTAATTTCTTGTATTTGTAGTAAAACAGGGTTTTACCATGTTGGCCAGGCCAGTCTTGAGCTCCTGACCTCAGGTAATCCACCCGCCTTGGCCTCCCAAAGTACTGGGATTACAGGCATGAGCCACCGTGCCTGGCTGATTTGTTCTTTAAAAAAAAAAAATGTATATGAAGTGTGTAACAGGAAATTAATTTGTTCTTCAAATACTAGAATACTAGAACAAGAAGTTAAATCTTAACACTTGAAAGGGGGTTTAAGGAATAGGAAAAGATGGATGGCCCTATCAAACAGTGAAAGAGCACTGGGCTGGGGAAAAAGACCAGTTGTATATTGCAACCTCTGAAAAGCTGAAGGATGTTTCTAAGCCTTAGTAACTGTCTGTAAAAGGAGGTCGGAGTTCTAGCTTCTAACAGTCTGTGATTACTACATAAATCGCTTCTACAAACTAAATAGGTAGGATTTTAGAATGAGAAAAGGCATGCAAGGATTTTGGGCTCTGAAAAAAAAAAAGAGAAAATGTGGGAAAGATGACTAATTGTCCCAATATACCTCTTTATTTCTCTCTCTCTCTCTTTTTTTTTTTTTTTTTGTGACAGAGTCTCGCTCTATTGCCTAAGCTGGAGTGCAGTGGCATGATCTCGGCTCACTGCAACCTCCACCTCCTAGGTTCAAGAGATTCTCCTGCCTCAGTCTCCTGAGTAGCTGGGATTATAGGCACACGCCATCACACCCAGCTAATTTTTGTATTTTTAGTAGAGACAGTGTTTCACCATGTTAGCCAGGTTGGTCTCCAACTCCTGACCTGAGTCAGCCTCCCAAAGTGCTGGGATTATAGGCATGAGCTACTGCGCCTGGCCTCTCTTTCTTTAAGAGACAGGGTCTCACTCCTTTGCCCAGACTGGAGTGCACTGGCGCTACCATAGCTCATTGCAGCTTTGAACTCCTGGGCTCAAGCCATCTTCCTGCCTCAGCCTCCTGAGTAGCTGGGACTACAGATGCATGCCACCACATCTGGCTAACATTTTTATTTTTTGTAGAACCAGGGTCTCGCTATGTTGCCCAGGCTGATTTCAAACTCCTGGTCTCAAGCAATTCTCTCACCTTGGCCTCCCCAAGTGTTGGGATTACAGGTGTAAGCCACCATGCTAGGCCCCAATATTTATTTTTGAGATGGAGTGTTGCTCTGTTGCCCACGCTAGAGTCCAATGGCACGATCTCAGCTCACTGCAACCTCCACCTTCCAGGTTCAAGCCATTCTCCTGCCTCAGCCTCCCAAGTAGCTGGGATTACAGGCACCTGCCACTATGCTGGCCTATTTTTGTATTTTTAGTAGAGATGAGATTTCATGTTGTTGACCAGGCTAGTCTCAAACTCCTGACCTCAAGCGATCTGCCTGCCTCGGCCTCCCAAAGTGCTGGGACTACAGGCATGAACCACCGTGCCCAACCTCTACAATTTTTTTTTTTTTTTGAGACAGAGTTTTCCTCTGTTGCTCAGGCTGGAGTGCAATGGTGCGATCTTGGCAAACTGCAACCTCTGCCTCTCCAGCTCAAGCAATTCTCATGCCTCAGCCTCCTGAGTAGCTGGGATTACAGGTATGTACCACTATGCCCCAAAATACGAATTTTTGTATTTTTAGTAGAGATGGGGTTTCACCATGTTGGCCAGGCTGGTCTCGAACTCCTGGCCTCAAGTGATCTCCCCGCCTCGGCCTCCCAAAGTGCTGGGATTAAAGGTGTGAGCCACCATGCCCCGCCCCACCAATTTTTTTTTTAATTAGTTGGGCATAGTGGTGCGCACCTATGGTCTCGGCTACTTGGGAGGCTGAGGTGGGAGGATTGCTTGAGCCAAGGAGGTCGAGGTTGGAGTCAGCTTCATGCCACTGCAGTCCAGCCTGGGTGAGACTGAGACGCTGTCTCAAAAACAACAACAAAAGAGTGGAGTGACTCTATTTTCTTTATGAAAGACCAGAACAGTAAAAGAGGAACTGGCAATTCAGCAGTGAATTCTATACTGAGGTAATGGGTCTTAAAAAACCAAAATAGCGAGAGTGCTTCTAGGGTTAAATTTTCCTAAGAGCAAACATGAGACAAACAAGGTGCCCGTCCTTACTGGCCAAGAGTTATCATACTAGAATGCTTTCAGTTCAGTATTCCCATCCACCTGTACTCCCCTGACACTGGAGCACCATAGAAACACTCAGATAGAATTCCCACAGGTAAAGGATCCCTTCCAGCAGCTCTGCCAGGGTATATATGTCTTCAGCCATCTGAGGGAACACTTTGGAATCTGAAGAGATACGTACATTTATATAAAATGGGTGTTTATAAGCAACAAGCTATTTCCTCTTACCACTAACATGGGGAAATTTCCATACTGGCACATATTTATATGAAAAGCAGAGATCTTTTTCTATGAAAATCACCTTTAAAAAAAAATTTTTGTCCTGACTTGTGTATATTCCTTTGGAGTCATTACATTGCCTTCCTCCTTTTTTTTTTTGGCCCTCCTATACAGAGACTATGGAAGAGAGTACCTGGATCTAGTTTATTCCAAAGAGAGACAAGCAGTTTGTGCCTCCACTCCAGATTCCAGGATGACTAAATACAATGATTATACTTAACAGAACAAGGCCGCGTGCGGTGGCTCACGCTTGTAATCCCAGCACCTTGGGAGGCTGAGGTGGGCGGATCGTGAGGTCAGGAGATCGAGACCATCCTGGCCTATACCGTGAAACCCCGTCTCTACTAAAAATACAAAAAATTAGCCAGGCGTGGTGGCGGATGCCTGTAGTCTCAGCTACTCGGGAGGCTCAGACAGGAGAATGGCATGAACCCGGGAGGCGGAGCTTGCAGTGAGCCGAGATCACACCACTGCACTCCAGCCTGGTCCACAGAGCGAGACTCGGCCTCAAGGGCCAAGGAAAGCCATTTAGATCTTTGGGTTTCATTTGCTTCACTTAAGCATCTTTTATTTTTGCACTTGAACGTCTGGCAGAGCATTTTGATGATGACACACAAATACTACGAATAAATGGACGAGTGACTAGCTAAATAGAACACAATATTTTGAAAGATTTGAGTCAAAAATAGTAGGCAAATCGAAGAAGCAATCCCAAACAGATGCTATCTTTCAGAAATTAACAGATTGTTTCACCTGCAGCATAGTCCCATCCCAGAAAGGGCATTCCTGCATTACAATCATTTATGCTTGGATAAAGGCAAAACGAACAGCTGTCCAAGAAACACCCTCATTACCTGAGGCCTATGGCAAAAACACGTCTCCTTTCTTGGAGTCTAAGTAGACTTGATCAAAATCACCCACAGCTATAAATTCACATTATAATATCACACACCAAAGCCTCAGTGAATATCTTGGACAAACAGATATGATCCATTCACTTAAAGGTGAAATCACATGGTTGAACAAAGTATATTGCAATTCTGCTAAACTCATTTAGAAGCTGGCTCAAGGCCGGGTGCGGTGGCTCACGCCTGTAATCCCAGCACTTTGGGAGGCAGAGGCGGGCGGATCACTTGAGGTCAGGAGTTAGAGACCAGCCGGGCCAACATGGCGAAACCCCTTCTCTACTAAAAATACAAAAATTAGCAGGGCGTGGTGGTGCGCGCCTGTAATCCCAGCTACTCGGGAGGCTGAGGAAGGAGAATCGCTTGAACTGGGGAGGCGGAGGTTGCGTTGAGCCGAGATCGTGCCATTGTACTCCAGCCTGGGCAACAAGAACGAAACTCCGTCTCAAAAAAAAAAGAAGCTGGCTCAATATAGCTGTCCTCTGATAAGCCCTATGGCTCTCTATCCCTTCGAACACTCCTCCTTCCATTTCAGGCCCCAAGGCCTGTTCTGCAACTAATCTGACATCTTTCCATACTTTGGAAGCCTCGGGCTCCACCACACCCTATCCCCACCAGATTTCTACCCTCCTACCAACAAACGTGCATGAGTTGACATACCAAACCAACTCTTAGGGCCAAACTAATCCTGTTCCCCTCAGTTCTCAGAAACTCAAGCGTCCTAACGAATCTTAAAATTCTGATGAATCCATTCCTTTCCCTTGGAACGTCTGGCCCTTGGGTTGACTCCTCGGCTTCCATGGTCACAACTAGCTGTGGTTCTCCTGGGCCCTTCCTATCCCTCTCTTGGGGGCCTCTGCCAGAGTTCACACTGAACCTGTTTCCTCATCTGTAAGACCCTTGGAGGTTGGGAGGAGGCCTATATGACCGCCCCCGCCAAGCCAACTCCGGATCTAACATTGAAGGGACCCAGCATTCCCCTAGACCCCCACTCTTTCTCTTGCCCACGCCCCAAACTCCTTCTCCACCCAGGCTCCGCTACCACCTCGCCCACTCGCCTAGCATCACCCGCCGCGGCCCAAGCTCCCCTAGCCCCTGCTTCCGGGCTTTCCCTGCAGTTCTGCTTCCGGCCCTCGGTCCTTCCCACAGCGGGGCGCCCCTGCCCTCGCCCGGCCCCTCGAGCCGCTCGCTCGCGGGCTCTCACCTTTCGAAGAGCAGCCTCACGAAGAAGATGCCCGCCGCCAGCGGGAACACCGAGAGGATGTGCCGGCCGCGCGGGTAGCCGTAGCCGTCGGCCGGCCCCTCCAGATCAGCCCAGGTCACGTTCTGGGGTAGCCAGAAGCGCTCGCTCCACAGCCAGCCCCACAGCAAGCTTAGGGGTCCCTGCGCTGCTGTCGCCATCTTACGCCCACCCCGAGCCACCGCCGCCACAAGCGTCAGCTGCCTCCACAGCCAACGGAACCCGCGGGGAGGCGGCCCCAGGGCGGGGCCCGACCAGCGGCCACCCCCTTCCGGCCCCTTCTGAACACCGCCACGGATCCGCCCGCCTCCCCGGCAGAGCCGGGCCTCTTCACCGCCCATCTCTCCTCCCGACCCACTTCCCTCACCGCAACCCGGGAACCGCCTCCGGCGATCCACGCCCCTTCCCGAGCCTCTGACTCGCCCAGCCGGGTCCTGGGGCCACGCCCCGGGCGGTGCTGGGCCCACCCTCTTTTGCTGCTAGTCTTGGCCGCGCTTCTGCTCCTCACTCCTCCATCCAGCCACGGCCACACCCCTTATTTCAGGCCTAGCTCCTTTACGGGGACATTCTCCTTTCTCAGCCTGTCAGAATCAAGTACGTTCCCGCTCCCACCCAGGCGGTATCTCTGTCTCCACTCCCGGAGGCCAGATCGATCTCTCAGGTCATGGCTTCTCTTGGATCTCTGCTGGTCCTGCCCACTACTGTCTGCCACCAGAGTTCTTTTTGCTCCCAACCTTTTCTTCCCTTCGTGCCCCATGACCTCAGCCTACTTTCACTGCTTTATCCCTTAAAAATTAGTCACTTTGGGCCGGGCGCGGTGGCTCAAGCCTGTAATCCCAGCACTTTGGGAGGCCGAGACGGGCGGATCACGAGGTCAGGGGATCAAGACCATCCTGGCTAACACGGCGAAACCCCGTCTCTACTAAAAATACAAAAAACTAGCCAGGCGAGGTGGCGGCCAGTGCCTGTAGTCCCAGCTACTCGGGAGGCTGAGGCAGGAGAATGGCGTGAACCCGGGAGGCGGAGCTTGCAGTGAGCCGAGATGGTGCCACTGCACTCCAGCCCGGGCGACAGAGCGAGACTCCGTCTCAAAAAAAAAAAAAAAAAAAAATTAGTCACTTTTCCTCGGAAAAGATGGACTTAACAGTTTACAAAACGCCGGGCGCGGTGGCTCACGCCTGTAATCCCAGCACGTTCGGAGGCCAACGCAGGCGGATCACTTGAGGTCAGGAGTTTGAGACCACCCTGGCCAACATGGCAAAACCCCGTCTCTACTAAAAATACAAAAATTAGCCGGGCCTGGTGGCGCTGTGCCTGTAATTCCAGCTACTCGGAAAGCTGAGACAGGAGAATCGCTTGAACCTGGGAGGTTGCAGTGAGCCGAGGTTGCAGTGAGGTTTGCAGTGAGCCGAGATCGTGCCATTGCACTCCAGCCTGGGCGACAGACCAAAGACTCCGTCTCGAAGCAGTAATGAAAATAACAGTTTACAAAAATCCTTTTATTCTTCTCTTGGGGAAAAGGAAACCGAAGAAAAACAACTCGAAAAGGGAGGCACTTGTCCGGGCGCGGTGGCTCACACCTGTAATCCCAGCACTTTGGGAGGCCGAGGCGGGCGGATCACGAGGTTAAGAGATCGAGACCATCCTGGCTAACACAGTGAAACCCGTCTCTACTAAAAATACAAAAAAAAAAAAAAAAAAAAAAAAAATTAGCCAGGCGTGGTGGCGGGCGTCTGTAGTCCCAGCTACTCGGGAGGCTGAGGCAGGAGAATGGCGTGAACACGGGAGGCGGAGCTTGCAGTGAGCAGAGATCACACCACTGCACTCCAGCCTGGGCAACAGAGCGAGACTCCATCTCAAAAAAAAAAAAAAAAAAAAAGGGAGGCACTCAAAAAATATTCCTAAAGGCAGGGCGGGTGCGGTGGCTTACGCCTGTAATCCCAACACTTTGGAAGGCCAAGGCGGGCGAATCACCTGAGGTCAGGAGTTTGAGACCAGCCTGGCCAAATTGGTGAAACCCCATCTGTACTAAAAACAAAAATTAGCCAGGCGTAGCGGTGCATGCCTGTAATCCTAGCTACTCGGGAGGCTGAGGCAGAGAATTGCTTGAACCCGGGAAGCTGAGGTCACAGTGAGCCGAGATCGCGCCATTGCTCTCCAGCCTAGGTGACAGAGCGTCTCAAAACAAAACAAAAACAAAAAAAGGCCGGGCGCAGTGGCTCACACCTGTAATCCCAACACTTTGGGAGGCCGAGGCAGGCGGATCAAGAGGTCAGGAGATCGAGAGCATCCTGGCCAACATGGTGAAACCTCATCTCTACTAAACATACAAAAAATTAGTCCGGCTTGGTGGTAGTCCCAGCCTGTAGTCCCAGATACTCGGGAGGCTGAGGCAGGAGAATGGTGTGAACCCGGGAGGTGGAACTTGCAGTGAGCCGAGATCGCGCCATGGCACTCCAGTCTGGGCGACAGTGAGACTTCATCTCGAAAAAACAAACAAACAAACAAATCCTTTAAATTTAATTTGGCTGGTTTGTTTGCGTATTTTTTTGTGTGAAGGAGTCAGTATCACACCCAGGCTGGAGTGCAATGGTGCTATTTCTGCTCACTGCAACCTCCGCCTCTGGGTTCAAGAGATCCTCCCTTCTCAGCCTCCCGAGTAGCTGGGACTATGGACACGTGCCACCACACCGGAGTAATTTTTGCATTTTTTGATAGAGCCTGGGGTTTCACCATGTTGGCCAGGCTGGTCTCGAACTCCTGACCTCAAGAGATCCACCCATCGCAGCATCCCTGTTGGGAATGAAGTTTTTGGTGTCGCAAAAAAAACCCCAAAAACAAACAAACAAACAAAAAAAACAACAACAACGCAGGAACAAATGATCTTTCAGCAAGGCAAGCTTTACTTTCTGCAGAAAGGGTGCTACTCAAAAGCTGTCCAGCCAGGAGAACACACAGAACAAAGGAGACAGAGTTATTTATAATCTGACTCATCTACCCTACTGCTGTGTCCATTTTCCATTGGCTGAATAGGACCTCACATTTTACACTTTACCTGATTGGCTATTAGTTTAAAACTTTTTTAATTGGGTAAGGGGAACAGAACAAAGAAAGAAAAGGAAGTTGCCCAGGGATCTTTAGGGAAGCATCTCCAAATAAGGAATGGCATGCACTATAGGCTGGGGCTTGTCTAGTTCTGTCCAGGCATGCGGAGCAAGCTAGGACAGCTGATTTGGAAAACACACACACACACACACATAGTGGGTAGCAATCTTATAGTAAGAAATTGTGACTTTTTATAATCTTCAAAAAAGAACTTTCCCATTTCTCACACTCGCAAAGTGCTGGGACTACAGGCGTGAGCCACTCCGCCCAGCCTAAAGTTTTTTTTTTTTAAACAGAGTCTCGGTCTGCAGCCCAGATTGGAGTGCAGTGGCGGGATCTCGGCTCACCGCAGACTCTGTCTCCTGGGTTCAAGTGATTCTCTCCCCTCAGCCTCCTGAGTAGCTAGGATTACACGCAGGTGCCACCACGCCTGGCTAATTTTTGTATTTTTAGTAGAGATGGTGTTTTGCCATGTTAGCCATGGAACCCCTGACCTCAAGTGATCCACCTGCCTGGGCCTCCCAAAGGGCTGGGATTACAGGCTTGAGCCACCACACCCGGCTGAAATTTTTCTTTCTTTCTTTTTTTTTTTTTTTTTGAGACGGAGTCTCGCTCTGTCACCCAGGCTGGAGAGCAGTGGCACGATCTCAGCTCACCGTAAGCTCCGCCTCCCGGGTTCACGCCATTCTCCTGCCTCAGCCTCCCAAGTAGCTGGGACTACCGGCGCCTGCCACCACGGCCGGCTAATTTTTTGTATTTTTAGTAGAGACGGGGTTTCACCCTGTTAGCCAGGATGGTCTCGATCTCCTGACCTGGTGATCCGCCTGCCTCGGCCTCCTAAAGTGCTGGGATTACAGGCGTGAGCCACCGGGCCTGGCCTAATTTTTATGTTTTTATTAGAGACGAGGTTCCACCATGTTAGCCAGGCCGCTCTTAAACTCCTGACCTCAGGTGATCCACCTGCCTGGGCCTCCCAAAGTGCTGGGATTACAGGTGTGAGCCACCGAGCTCGGCTGGTTTGCTTCATTTTAGTTCAGTGCCTCTCAAACTTTAGCAATAGCTCAGATATTAGCTTGTCCCATCTCGCACAAGGAGAGTTTCTTTAAGTTCCTGGACCCCATCCAGAGAGATCCTGCTTTCAGGAGTTTGGGGGTAGGATCTACGAATTTGCATTTCCTATTTCTAACAAACTCGTAGGTGATGTCACTGCTGCTGTTCTGTGAGCCACTGCCTGAAGCCACTTCCATCCAAACCCAGCAATAGCTTCATGGTAACTACACTATATTAAGATACAGTTTTAAAGGGCTGGGAACGGTGGCTCATGCCTCTTATCCCAGCATTTTGGGAGGCTGAGGCAGGCAGATCACCTGAGGTCAGGAGTTCAAGACCAGCCTGGCCAACATGGCAAAAACCCACCTGTACAAAAATACAAAAATTAGCTAGGTATGGTGGCAGGTGCCTGTAGTCTCAGCTACTCTGGAGGCTAAGGCAGGAGAATCACCTGAACCCAGGAGACGGAGGTTGCAGTGACCCGAGATTATGCCACTGCACTCCAGCCTGGGCAACAAATGGAGCCTCCAATCTCAAAAAAAAAAAAAAGATGTATTTTAAAAGGAAGTAATAAAATAAACCCAGCCCCATGGGATTTTCAATCAGCATCTCAAGGAACAGAAGACATACTAACTTAGCATGCAGGAACCACCCGTACACAATGATCTTGGTCTGACACCCTATTCATGATTCTTTTTTTTTTTTTTTTTTTTTGAGATGGAGTCTTGCTCTGTCACCCAGGCTGGAGTGCAATGGCGCAATCTCGGCTCACTGCAACCTCCGCCTCCTGGGTTCAAGCAATTCTCCTGCCTCAACCTCCCAAGTAGCTGGGATTACAGGTGCATGCCACTACATCCAGCTAATTTTGTATTTTTAGTAGAGATGGGGTTTCGCCATGTTGGCCAGGCTGGTCTCCAACTCCTGACCTCAGGTGATCTGCCTGCCTTGGCCTCGCAACGTGCTGGGATTACAGGCATGAGCCACTGTGCCTGGCCCCTATTCATGATTCTATCCCCAGAAAAATGAGCATGTACCAATTCCCAGTCTCTTGGCTGTTGGGAAACATTGCTAATGATATATGTAATGCAAAGCAAATTCGCTTTCACCTTGGCCAAGAGTGATCCAGCAAGTCACTGGAACCAAGCTGGCCTTGTAGCAGTCATGAGCAGAGAGAGCCTCCTTAACCATCTCAAGTCCCAAGCTAGCCCCTTTTTCTGCCTTACCAACAGAAAAGCTCTCATCACCCTATAGTCACCAGTGATATACCAGGTCCAAACAAGGTAGCCTTCATTTAGAGAGCTAAAATAACAAATGATTAATGCTTTTTCTGTTTGGCTGCTTTTGTTTTCTAAGAATGTTTGGTGTTATCTGGTCATTCTTTTGACTAAGACATCCTTTCTTTATGTTGACTCTGGAGCTATTCCTTGTTCCTACTCTGTGTACTCATGATATGTCTATATCTTAGCCCTTGAAAGGCATAGAAATATGGAGTCTCACTCCGTTGCCCAGGCTGGAATGCAGTGGTGCAATCTCGGCTCACTGCAGCCCCCATGTCCTGGGTTCAAGCGATTCTCCTGCCTCAGCCTCCTGAGTACCTGGGACTGAAAGGAGCTGGGCACATTCCTCAGCCCCGGGCTAAAAACTCCCTGAGCCCAGTACAAACACATCCCATCCTCCCATCCCACCACATATCGCCATATCTCTCTCAAACTCCCTGAGCCCAGTACAAACACCACCTGGAAAGTCTCCGATAAGGAGACAGCCGTTCAAGGTTTTACTGAAAGCGCGGGAACCAAAAGAATTCCTTTGTTCCCCTGTAACTCTCGGGCTATAAAAAGCAAACGCTCGCATTGTTCGGGGCCCTCTTGTATACTGTGGAATGGAGGGACCAGGTTCGAACTTGTAGTAAAGATCCTTGCCGCTTGGCTTTGACTCTGGACTCTGGTGGTCTTCTTTGGGGAACAAACGGTCTGGGCGTAACAGGACCACAGGCACGTACCATCATGCCCAGCTAATTTTTGTATTTTTAGTAGAGATGGGATTTCACCATGCTGGCCAGGCTGGTCTTGAACTCCTGACCTTGTGATCCACCTGCCTTGGCCTCCCAAAGTGCTGGAAGCCACCACACCCGCCCAAAAAGAGCTCTTCTGAGGGTAGTCTCAGTCCCCAAGTGGTGGCACACTCAACTGATATCCACAGGTACTTAGACTTTTTTGTATAAAGTCGGTGCATAATGTGAGTACCATGTGGATGGATTAGAGTAAAACGCAAGTCACAGAAGTTCAAGCCAGGATTGGATATTTTATATCAGTAGGAGCTTTTGGATTAATTGTTCAATGATCATGGATTTTTTTTTTTTTGAGATGGAATTTCGCTCTTGTTGCCCAGGCTGGAGCAATGCTGTGATCTCGGCTCACCGCAACCTGCCCCTCCTGGGTTCAAGCGATTCTCCTGCCTCAGCCTCCAGAGTAGCTTGGATTACAGGCACGCGCCACCACACCTGGCTAATTTTGCATTTTTAGTAGAGATGGGTTTTCGCCATGTTGGCCAGGCTGGTCTCCAACTCCTGACCTCAGGTGATCCGCCTGCCTCGGCCTCACAAAGTGCTGGGATTACAGGCGTGAGCCACTGCGCCTGGTCTGAACATGGATCTTTAAATGACTTGGTGGGGGCAAGAGCAGAAAGCAGTATCCTACCAACCACTCAGAAAACTAGGCAAGACTCGAGAAAACACAGGGATCCTGGAAAATATAACAGATGACTTAAAAAGCATGCCTTACTCTCCAAGGAAATCCACATTTCAACCCTACCAATTAAAAAAAAAAAAACCTTAACAATTGGGGCAGTTGCCTCTACAGGCAAGGATATCAATCAGTCAAAAATGCATCTGCCCACTTAGTGTGAACATCGATTTTAAACAAAGGGAAAAAAAAAAAAGCACCAGACACAATGGCTTACTCCTGTAATCCAGCACTTTGGAAAGCAGAGGTGGGTGGTTCACAAGGTCAGGAATTTGAGACCAGTCTGGCCAACATGGTGAAACCCCGAGTCTACTGAAAATACAAGCATTAGCCAGGCGTGGTAGCAGGTGTCTGTAATCCCAGCTACTTGGGAGGTCTGAGGCAGGAGAATCACTTGAACTGGGGAGGTGGAGGTTGCAGTGAGCCAAGATCATGCCACTGTACTCCAGCCTGGGCGACGGAGCAAGACTGTGTCTCAAAAAAAAAAAAAAAGCATCTGCCTAAAGTAAAAAACAAGTCCATTTTCAGCAGAGACATTTGGAAATCCATTCAGCATGCTAGGCATAATTGTAAGGTGAATTATTCAATGTTGAATGCTATAAACAATAAAAACCACCACTGGATTTCAAATTGGTAAAATAGCTCATTTTGAGTGCACACATTAATTCTCTTGCCAAGTTGCCTGCAATTTTCCAGAAAAATTTGTCTTCCTTTAGGGAGGACTGAAATCCAAAATCAGCCCAACACTACCATCTAGTGGTGAGATGTATTGATGACGTGTCTCTTCAACTAAAAAAAGTAGTACCATGTTTTTCTTCCCAAACTGAGATCCTGAGAGACAGTAATAATGTAAAAAAAAAATGGAAGAGAAACATTGAAAAGTTCAAATTTTCATTAAAATCTTTATTGAATAAAAATGTTTCAGACTAAGCATGACTAAGAAAGCACAATGTTTTACATCTCTAAAAAATATTAAAGCTAAATCTCTAATAAATGCAGTACAAAGAAAAGCCTACAGCTTAAAACACCTCTCCCTCCCATCCATACATTTGGAATATCAATTGTGTACAACAAATGTACTCAAGTTTATAATGTCCTCAAACCTTAAGACTAGAAAATCATCCCAAGAAAAAGGCCTATAGTTGGTTTAATTTCACCCTGGGAATACTGTCTGTGATAAAAATCAATATATTTCAGAGCTAATAAGTATTTAAAAATTAGTGTCTCAAAAAGAGGACATCATAAGGGAAATACAGGGCTTAGAGGTCTGAGCTCAAATGGTGTAAAGCAGTTCTTTCTTATTCCTCCTTTAAACTCTTCACTTTGCTCTAACATGGAACATGGGGGACAGTGATCCCAAAGGTATTACTAAAATATTGCAGCTTTCAGTAAATTATGAGAAGCACAGATATAATCAGAAAAGAAAGCAATCATTGGGAGTACAGTAAATTCATTGGCAGATACAAAAGCTTATTTGGGAGATAGATCTCTCCAAGCACCGAAGAATGTAGGTTGGTTTTTCAATTGCCTCAAAAAGTGCTCCGTTGTGTTATACCTCAGGACGTCGAGTTCAGGATATAGTTTAGAGAGTAGGACATAAAGTAGTAAATTCCTTATATATATCACAGCCAGAAAATTAATCTAAAAAAATTTAAAGACTAAATAAACTCTTAACAGGTAAATCCTAAAAAAATTAAATTGGTATTCATTTAAAAATATACAAACTGTGCCCTTTATACTAAAGTGCATTCAGTCGTAATGTTTAGGCCCCTAAATTCCTTCTGTATGTTCTCTAATTCCAAAATAGTGTGTAACAATATACTACTGATCATCTATCTACTTTAATATTGCCTTTTGGGAATATAGTAGAATCTGGGCTATTATAAGGTGGAATATTTCCCCAGTTCTAAGCCTTACAGCACTTATGCATATCATCACTGCTAAAATGAAGAATTTAAGTAAAGTTATCTCTAGCATTTAGAATGTGTTTTTTTGTTTTGTTTTGTTTTGGTTTTTGGTTTTAAGAAGGAATTCTTTTCCAAAGTTACTTCCAAGTAAATTACATTTCACACTGGGATACCTGCTTATGTGCATCACACTTTGACAAAGGGCAGTGGCTCGCTAACACTAACATGAATTTAAGGCCCAGCATCATTGCAATTTGTCACTCTTCATCCTCATCCTCATCATAATACCGATTTCTCTTTATCTGTTCCTCCACAGAGAGCTCTTTGACCACTTCTCCCTCCCAGAGTTCCACATCCTGGGATTTCTGATTCTGAGTAGTGAATTCTTCAGCGAAGGTGTCGTCTACAAAACTGGACCAATTTGGAGACTTGGGTTCTTGTGGAGACTGTTGTTTGAGGAAGCTGTTATCATCTTCATCAAAGTTTGCACCATTTTCTACAAGATTCTCATTCTCCAACTCCAGACTATGACCTTCCTTACTTCTCTTCCCTGTCTCTCCTCCTTTAGATTCCTTGTTTTGCCAGGTTGTTTTTCCCACACTCCCATTCTTCTTAGAAGCCTTGGCATTTTCCACTTGTTTCCTTTCTGCAACTATTCCGCCCACAAACTCTTCACTCTGCTCTGACATGCTCCAGCCTTTCCTGATAGGTGGGGACAAAGTTTTTGGGCTCTTGACAGAGGTGCTTTGAAATGAAGCTGCTACAGTGAATGGGCGGCTTCTTTCCTTTAGTGAAGAAGATCGTCTTAGCTTCTTCAGATCCAGATCGACATCCTCAGGAACTTCGGGCTTGCTGATTTCATCTTCAGGAGGCCATTTGGGCTTTGACACTTTGATCCCTTCCTCCAAGGCACTTCCTGAACTTCCAAGTTCAGTGGGGGGTGGCCAGGCGATCCTCAGCTTCTTGGTTTCAGCTGGCTTGTCTTCCTTCTCCTGCTGAGAGGCCGCCTTGGCTTCCATACTTGCAGCGAGGACACCCACCTTAGCAATAGGAGCATCTTCCACCCCTGGGCTGTGAGAGGTCTCCCTTGCATTTGCAAGCTGGGCTGGTCTCTCCAAAATCTCTTCGCTTTCATTTTTGCTTGCCCATAGATCCTTGTGTGGTCTGTGCCCAAAGCCTTCATCATAGTTGCCCTTAGATTTAAAGAGTTGATTGAAGTGAGGCTTACAATAGATTCTTCCGTGTAAAGATGCATATGTTCCTAGACTGTCATTAAAAGAAAAAGAGCATAAAGTTAGCAAATCTTCATACTCTCACTTATACCAGGAGGCTAAAACCTGGCAATTCCAATATTTTCAGAAGATGCTAAGTAAGAAAAAGATCTTTAAAAGCTCTTCAGTTGCCGGGCGCGGTGGCTCACGCCTGTAATCCCAGCACTTTGGGAGGCCGAGGCGGGCGGATCACGAGGTCAGGAGATCGAGACCATCCTGGCTAACACGGTGAAACCCCGTCTCTACTAAAAATGCAAAAAATTAGCCGGGCGAGGCGGCGGGCGCCTGTAGTCCCAGCTACTCGGGAGGCTGAGGCAGGAGAATGGCGTGAACCCGGGAGGCGGAGCTTGCAGTGAGCCAAGATCGTGCCACTGCACTCCAGCCTGGGCGACTAAGCGAGACTCTGTCTCAAAAAAAAAAAAAAATAAATAAAAATAAAAATAAAAGCTCTTCAGTGACCAGGAATTCCTTACCCCATTTTAGCACATTTGTTTTCTTATCATAACACAAAGCATGGATTGGGCGCGGTGTCTCATGCCTGTAATCCCAGCACTTTGGGAGGCCAGGGTGAGAGGATCGCTTAAGCCCAGGAGTTTGAGACCAGCCTGGCCAACATAGTGATAACTCATCTCTACAAAAAAATTAAAAAATAAGCTGGGCGTGGTGGCATGTGCCTGTAGTCCCAGCTACTTGGGAAGCTGAAGTGGGAGAATCACTTGAACCTGGGAGGCAGAGGTTGCAGTGAGCTGAGACTGTACCACCGTGACAGAGTGAGACTGTCTTTAAAAAAAAAAGAAGAAGAAGAAGAAAAAGAAACAACAATAATAGAAACTTTAATTCTGAGCCTTGAGAGGAATGTGGCTATGCAACCTGGGTCACACAGCATGTAGCTGCAACTCTGTCTTTTCACTATAAATAATGAAGACCAAAGGGCACCAGAGATAAGACCCCCTCCGATCACTATCCCTCCTTTACAGAGTGATAATCTTCCTTAGAATGGAGCAATCTGTAACCAATCAAATCACTGCAGTATATGCACTGGTCTTATATGAAAAATGTCATAATCTTTGCTAAAATTTCTACATAAGTGAAACTTTAACTTTCTCCACTTTGGAATGCTGACCCCATTCATTTGGAGTCAGTGTTTCTGGGTAGCCATCATCAAGCTTCTGTGTTTGAATTAACTCTATTCTTAATGGTGTATATACATATAAGTTTGTCTTTTTTTTTTTTTTTTTTTGAGAGAATCTTGATTTGTCGCCCAGGCTGGAGTGCAGTGTCACAATCTCGGCTCACTGTAACCTCTGCCTCCCAAGTTCAAGCAATTCTCCTGCCTCAGCCTCCGAAGTAGCTGGGATTACAGGAGTGCGCCACCACGCCTGGCTAATTTTTGTATTGTTTTGTTTTGTTTTGTTTGAGTCTCACTCTGTCGCCAGGCTGGAGTGCAGTGGCATGATCTCAGCTCACTGCAACCTCCGCCTCCTGGGTTCAAGCAATTCTCCTGCCTCAGCCTCCCGAGTAGCTGGGACTACAGGCGTGGGCCACCATGCACAGCTAATTTTTGTATTTTTAGTAGAGACAGGGTTTCACTATGTTGCCTAGGATGGTCTCGATCTCTTGACCCTTGATCCGCCCTCCTTGGCCTCCCAAAGTGCTGGGATTACAGGCATGAGCCACCATGCCTGGTCATTTTGTATTTTTTTTTTTTTTTGAGACGGAGTCTGGCTCTGTCGCCCGGGCTGGAGTGCAGTGGCCGGATCTCAGCTCACTGCAAGCTCCGCCCCCCGGGTTCCCGCCATTCTCCTGACTCAGCCTCCCGAGTAGCTGGGACTACAGGCGCCACCACCACGCCCGGCTAGTTTTTTGTATTTTTTTTAGTAGAGACGGGGTTTCACCGTGTTCGCCAGGATGGTCTCGATCTCCTAATCTCGTGATCCGCCCGTCTCGGCCTCCCAAAGTGCTGGGATTACAGGCTTGAGCCACCGCGCCCGGCCTCATTTTTGTATTTTTTAATAGAGATGGGGTTTCACCATGTTGGCCAGGCTGGTCTTGAACTCCTGGGCTCAAGTGATCTTCTGGCCTTGACCTCCAAGCGTGCTGGGATTACAGGCGTGATCTACTGCACTCAGCCTTTTTTTTTTTTTGAGTTGAGGTCTTGCTCTGTCACCCAGGCTGGAGTGCAATGGTATGATCATAGCTCACTGCAGCCTTGACTTCCAGGGCTGAAGTGATCCTCCAGCCTCAGTCTCAGCCTCCCCAAATTTTTCATAGAGATAGGGTCTCCGGCCAGGTGCGGTCCCAGTACTTTGGGAGGCTGAGGTGGGTGGGTCACTGGAGGTCAGCAGTTCGAGACCAGCCTGACCAACATGGTGGTCTCTACTAAGAAATACAAAAATTGGCCAGGCATGGTGGCTCACACCTGTAATCTCAGCACTTTGGGAGGCTGAGGAGGGCGGATTACCTGAGGTCAGGAGTTCAAGACCAGTGTGGCTAACATGGTGAAACCTCGTCTCTATGAAGAGTACAAAATTAGCCAGGCGAGGTGGCACATGCCTGTAGTCCCAACCACTCGGGAGGCTGAGGCAGGAGAATCACTTGAACCTGGGAGGTGGAGGTTGCAGTGAGCCGAGATCATGCCACTGCACTCCAGCCTGGGCGACAGAGCAAGACTCTGTCTCTGGGGGAAAAAAAAATTAGCTGGGCGTGGTGGTGTATGCCTGTAATCCTAGATACTCAGGAGACTGAGGCATGATAATCACCTGAACCTGGGAGACAGAGGTTGCAGTGAGCCAGGATCACGCCACTGCACTCCAGCCTGGGCAACAGAGTGAGACTCTATCTCAAAAAGAAAAACCAGATGGGGTCTCTCTCTGTTACCCAGGCTAGTCCTGAACTCCTGGCCTCAAGTGATTCTCCTACCTGGGCACTCCCAAAGTGCTAGGATTACAGGTGTGAGCCACCACATCTAGATATAAGCTGTGATTAATAGAAGAACAGTGAGGAGTTGACAGGAGGTAGTTTTTCCCTAATGTCAGCCCTAGACAAGCCTTTAGGAGAGTTGGTGTCTCTTGCAGGATAAATTTTATCTTTTTTAAGTTTTTTCCCTTAAATTAAGAACCGTTCTGAAGAGTGACAGATTTTAAAGGGGGTATAAAATGGCAGCATTTCCACAAAAGAAATCAGGTGCTTTAGGCCAGGTGCAGTGGCTCACACCTATAATCCCAGCACTTTGGGAGGCTGAGGCGGGTAGATCTGGAGGTCAGGAGATTGAGACCATCCTGGCTAACATGGTGAAACCTCGTCTCTACTAAAAATACAAAAAATTAGCTGGGCATGGTGGCACGTGCCTGTAGTCCCATACTCGGGAGACTGAGGCAAGAGAATCGCTTGAACCCAGGAGGCGGAGACTGCAGTGAGCTGAGATGGCTCCACGACACTCCAGTCTGGGTAACAGGGCGAGACTCCATCTCAACAACAACAAAAAAAGGTGCTTTGGAGAAAAAATTAAGAGTGGGCAGAAAAAGAACTAATGAGTGGAAGTTACTGAGGTACACTTTGGCTCCATGTTTGGAGAAGCTGTCTAGCTAGAGCTATCTAATAGCTAGAAATGTCACGCAGATGCCAAAACATCTTTCAAGAGCATTTTAGGAGGGATTGCTTGGGAAGGAAAGCTGGAAAAAGTGACATCTTGGTTACTTCCTTCTGTAAGACTCTGTGATTAAAATGAGTTAATTTGGAATGTTTCCACAATTTGTCACATTTGTATTTGCACTTTGAGTTACTTGGAAGAAATGATATGTAGCAACTATTTTCTCAGAAATAAAGTGAGGCAACATAGAGAAAAAGACATGCTCTCCAGGGGCCATTATTATTGCCATTATTATCATTTATACAGTGGTTAAGACAAGCAAGGGCTTAAGCAAGTAACCTCTTGAGATTTCTTAACTTTGTGATTCTATGATACCAAGGGAAAACATTCTATTAAATTAGGTCACTGGGGGTTTTACCTGCAACTCATATTACTTAAGCTTCGGTTCTAACATGTAAATTAACATATCAGTATACCAAGAAGTTCCAAACACCATCATTATTTGGTATGAAAGACTTGTCACTAAATGATGCTTTTTACTTTATTCAAGAGCCTTCAACAGAACATCATTAGCACAGTAGCTTTTAGCACCAGTGCTCTAAAAGCCAAAGACTCCCTCAAGAGTTCCAGTTATAGACAGACAACTTGTTTTGGGCTGGCTTACCTGAGTTTGTTGTTGCAATAGGAGCAACGGAAGCAGCTGATGTGAAACACCTGCTGGTTGGCCAAGAGACGCTCCATTGGATAGACTGTCTTCTGACATTCCACACAGGTCTCTCTTGCAGGTGCCTGAAACTTCTAGGAAAAGGAAAAAGACAACTTTAGCATGGGCAGCGATGAGTTAGCACTGTCTTGAGATGGGCCCTAGAATTTACTTTGTCTAAGGGCTCTCTTAGCTGGTCAGTCAATTCTTATGGAGCACTAAACCTGCTACCATTCTATCAGCTGACTCTTTAAAGCCAAGAGGCTCTCTTGATATTCCCTTCCCAAACTGTCTGGCTGCTCTAAATGCAGCAGCCACCAAGGATAGGTGGAGCTAGGTCTGGATTGCAAAGAAAGGCTTAGACAAGTCATGACCCACATAAAAAATGTTAGGAGCAGGGAATGGGGGAAGGGACAGGGAAGGGATGGGGGAAGGGCAGGAATTAGGAGAAAATGTTATCACACACAGAAGAAAGAAGTTTGATTCAAGTGCCAAGTAAACACAGGACAGATTCTAAAGGGGATAAATTTCAAGGAGCGGAAGAACATTTGACTTTGGGAATAAGGAAAGACATTTCAGTAAAGTCCCTTTTATTCTCCTCTGCTTATAATCTTGATTTGTTCAATCAACTAGACATAATATTTTTAAACAAGTCAAAACTGACACACAAGTGGAACAATTTATAAGAGACACAAACTATTTTATTAGGACACCAGAAGGAAGCATAGCCCATTAAAGCTATAGGTTTCATAATACTTCTAAAAACCAATGGAGAGAAAAACGGAAGCCATGGGAAATGCACTGGTTAATGTATTAATGACAGGGAGTTCATGGACTGTTTGTAAAGTTGGAACAAACATGGGCACAGTGGTTCTACATGACAAACTCAATCCTAAAGAATATAAAACAGTTGGTATTCTAGCACTGGTAAAAGCCAGAATTCCAAAAATATTATAAGCTTTTACACGATAAGAAATACTTACATTGGCCGGGCGCAGTGGCTCATGCCTGTAATCCCAGCACTTTAGGAGGCTGATGTGGGCAGATCATGAGGTCAGGAGTTCAAGACCAGACTGGCCAACATGGTGAAACCCCGTCTCCAGTAAAAATACAAAAATTAGCCAGGCATGGTGGTGCACTCCTGTAATCCCAGCTACTCGGGAGGCTGAGGCAAGAGAATGGCATGAACATGGGAGGCGGAGCTTGCAGAGAGCCGAGATCGCACCACTGCACTCCAGCCTGGGTGACGGAGCAAGACTCCATCTCAAAAAAAAAAAAAAGGAATAGTTACATGGCTACTAAGGGGTGGGGAGGAGGTGGGAATACAAAGTCCCTAGGTGTATGGGAGTTAACTCTTGACTTGTCCAACACAAACACCTCAACCAGCAGATGCAGGAGGCAGCTTAGGTGGCCAGAAGCTTTCATAGGCAATTAGGAGGTGCTTTTGCTGCCATGATCAGCCTGGACTCACCAGAAAACACATGATGGTAAGTAACGCGAACTAATCCCAAGGCCCAGGACCTGGATAGTTAAGCCTAAAATGAACCAGGTTATGGGCAAGATAGAATTTTGAGTAAAAAAAAACCAAAACAGGCTGGGTGCAGTGTCTCACACCCATAATCCCACACTTTGGGAGGCTGAGGTGGGCAGATCATGAGGTCAGGATTTCAAGACCAGCCTGGCCAACATAGTGAAACCCCGTCTCTACTAAAAATACAAAAATTAGCCAGGCATGGTGGCATGTGGCTGTAGTCCCAGCTACTCAGGAGGCTGAGGCAGGAGAATCGCTTGAACCTGGGAGGTGGAGGTTGCAGTGAGCTGAGATTGAGCCACTGCACTCCAGCTTGGGCAACAGAGTGAGACTTCCTCTCAAAAAAAAAAAAAAACCCCAAAATAGGCCCATAAAAATTCAGACTGCTGGTTCACTTGCCACATGATTCACTAGGAGGTGAAGCAAAAAATATAAATGGTTTTCCAAGTAGATTTGGGCAGGAAATGAGAGCAGAAAATGTGCATAAAATGAAAATAAAGAAATCTATAAAAGGAAGTTTAATAAAATTAGTGGTAGACTCCCAAGTAGTGCCCAAGGGATTTCAGAAGGAAGGAACAAAGCTGAGTGGAAATGGCTAGTTACCAGGACTCTGCTTCATTCTAGGGGCAGTGTCCTAAAAAGAAACATCTAAAGAATCAAAAGACCACAGGTTACAACCTAGTTTACCAAGCATAAGGGAGGTATTTAAATATGACCAAATGTTATTGTAATGAATGTTGTTGCAAGTAATTAACACATTTTAGTATTTGGAACTCAGAATTATTTTTTTCTTATATGGACACTGCTAAATGGAGATATCTTTGCAGAGTTTTAATTAAGTTTTCTCTAAAAGGACTAGGTCTTTGTCTAGGTAGGAGATAAACTGGCCAGGTGCGGTGGCCCACGCCTGTAATCCCAGCACTTTGGGAGGCCAAGGCAGGTGGATCACTTGAGGTCAGAAGTTCCAGACCAGCCTGGCCAACATGGTGAAACCCTGTCTCTACAGAAAATGCAAACATTAGCTGGGTGTGGTGGCAGGCGCCTGTAATCCCAGCTACTCGAGAGGCTGAGGCACAAGAATTACTTGAACCCAGGAAGCGGAGGCTGCAAAGAGCTGAGATCTCACCATTGCCCTCCAGCCTTGGAGACAGGGCAAGACTTTGTCTCAAAAACAACAACAAAAGGAGAGATATTAAAAAGCAGAATAGGCCGGGCGCGGTGGCTCGCGCCTGTAATCCCAGCACTTTGGGAGGCCAAGGTGGGTGGATCACAAAGTCAAGAGATCGAGACCATCCTGGACAACATGGTGAAACCCCATCTCTACTAAAAAATACAAAAATTAGCTGGGCATGGTGGCATGGGCCTATAGTCCCAGCTACTCGGGAGGCTGAGGCTGGAGAATCACTTGAACCTGGGAGGTGGAGGTTGCAGTGAGCCGAGATTGTGCCACTGCACTCCAGCCTGGTGACAGAGCGAGACTCCATCTCAAAAAAAAAAAAAAGCAGAAATTTTTGGTGTAATAGTATAATGGAAGCTATTGGAGAGAGCCTGTGCAAATCATAACTCACACAATGTAAAAGTAGGACAAATGTATTTATCAGATTAAAAGTAATTTTCAGTTGCAGAAAGGGAATTCTGCATTTTTTTGTTTTTATTTTTGAGACAGAGTCTCGCTCTGTCACCCAGACTGGAGTGCAGTGGTGCGATCTCAGCTCACTGCAAGCTCTGCCTCCCGGGTTCAAGCGATTCTCCTGCCTCAGCCTCCTGAGTAGCTGGGATTACAGGCGTGTGCCACCACACCCGGCTATTTTTTGTATTTTTAGTAGAGATGGGGTTTCACCATGTTGGCCAGGCTGGTCTTGAACTCCTGACCTCAAGTGATCCTCCCACCTCGGCCTCCCAAAGTGCTGGGATTACAGGCGTGAGCCACTGCGCCCAGCCTGGAATTCTGTATTTTTAACACTTGAAATAGATGTAGGAGAGTAAGTGCTCATTCTGGTCAGTAGACACAGCAGGAGACAGAAACTTTACATGGGATAAGAGGAGATGGATGCTGTTCCGCTAAAGGGGAATGGAAGGATGCACAGCATGCCTCCACCACAAATACACGAAGGGGAGGCACACACTGTGGGACGGGGAAGCAGCCCAGGGAACAGAAGGAAAGGAGAACCTGTCAGAAAGCTGAAAGTTGAGCTCACATTAGGAGGAAAGTGGAAGGCAGGAGCAGAAATTAGGTACCGGGAGCAGGAGGCAGAAGCTGGAAGAGACAAACAGGAACCTTTAATGAGTACACAGCATTTGGTGTGCCCTGGAGAGCTTTACTGCAGCTGAGCTGAAACTCAGAGACTCAGATCCAAGAATAAGACCACATTTTTCTTTTTTTCCTTTTTAAGTAACTCTGCTAATCATGGCAAAATCAGCCTCACTCGTATCTACCTGAGGCTGGAACATATCCCAGCTCAGGAGAGCGAGCTTTTATAAGTCTTCACCCACACAAGGAGTGTCTCATTAACAATTCTTTAGTGTCTTACTACCTCCCACACCTGACCCACATCGGCTCTCTCTTTAATAGAGCCTTCACCCACACGGAGCGAAGTCTGTCTTCCTCCTTAACATCAAGTTAATAGATTGCTAGCTCCCATAATTGACTAACCTCAAGCTTCTAACTAGCCAGACCTATCAGAGTCCCATTATTCCTATTCATTTCTCACATCAACCCTTTTCAATATTATTTAAGGTTTACGCAGCAGCTGCTGCCTAAGGGCCCCTTCTAGTTTCATAAAGACAAGAGGGTCCCGACATGGTAAAATGCCAACTCACAGCGGCTCCGGCTGTGCCTCCCCTTTATTTTCTCTGTCCTGGGCTCTCAGCCACTTTTCTGTAATTGCCCCCATGTCTATTCAGACAACAGGAAGCATAGTCAGTGCCCAAAAATCTCTACCATTATCACAGGCCTGGCATACATCCTGCCCATGCCTTCATGGCATGCTCAGACTTGGCACAGCCATGTTTAAAACACTGCCAATATGACAATGTTAGACATTTTTTATCTTCACAATATATTTTTTCAGTTAGTAAGAGATTTTTTTTCATTCCCCTTCTCCCACCTTTTGCCCCTACCAAGTAGAAAGTTAAACACCAGGTGTCTTATCAAAGTTCACATAGTCAGTAACAGAATTAGAATTCAAACTGCAGGAGAACAGCCTGTTGCATGGCAAGAGTGATGCCATCTTGGAGTGAAATCGCCATGCTAACTGGTGGTTTGACTCCTGTGTACCAAGGGGTTCTGCAGCAAAGTTTTTAAACAATGCCTGTAGCATAGATTATCCCTCATAAAGGAAATAGTGCCCAGAGCATAGATAACCCCTCATAAAGATGCTTATCCAATCACTCCAGTGATAAGTTTTGCGAGAAAGTCAAGCGCGACCAGCTGCACATGTTTCATCCTAAAACCTTGCTATATAAAGGATATTTTCTGGAGAGCTGGTTCAGGGATCCACTGTCTCATGGCCTCCTAAACATCACTTCTGTTCATAAGCTCCTATTAAATGTTTCTTTCTGAGAAACTGGATTTGTCAGCCTCTTTCTTTGGCTTCTCAGCTCTCTCAGCCTTTGTGGGTAGGTCTGCATAGACCTGCTCATTGCACAAACTCAGAACTCCTGACTCACAAACCAAAAGAGCATTTTCTAAATTGTCCTGGAATGTTAAATTTCCACAACCAAGGGAAACCCTTTGGGGAGGAGAGCAGATGCTAACCCAGATGAAATTAATCCTGCTACAGCAATTTGAACAAAGTATGGTCTTCCCTTTGTTTCAAATAAAAATATGCAGATAGTATCTTCAGGATATTCTAGAATGAATGAGGTAATCTATAAATAATTGACGTTCATAAATACTGTCTTTCCCATTTGAGGGATATTATAGACCCTCTGTTGATTACCATCCACTTAAAGATATTTTTCTAACAAATTTGCATGGCTTCATTTACATTCTTTTACCCTCTTGTCTCATATATTTTTTAGTCTAATAGAGGCCCCAGTTGTGGTGTGTGTGGGAGGGGGGAGCAGCTGACAACAGACATTGATGTTAACTAGCCTTTACACAGTGAAAGAAGATGAAAATTCTGTATTGATGTCAAGCCTCTATTCCTCAGAATACCACAAAATGCCTTTCATTCCTTCCAATTTGTGTAAAATATCTAGGTAATGAAACTGAAATTCTTCACCACACAGCAAATGGTTGGACCAGCCCTGTGCAGCCTTAACTCTTCCTCTGGTTTTCTGTAAAACTCTTTGTGAAAGCATTTTGGGGAATATTCATATCTTAAATAGAGTGCTCTATACAGAGAAGAAAGGACAGTCCTCTGAAAAGGCAGTAATAGTGAGTGAGTGAGAAAAGATTCTAGATGCTCTCCTAGCATAATTTTGACAGCTTTGCAAACCAGCATAAAACCTCCCACTGTGTCTCCAGGGGGAGGAACAGCTGGCACGACACCGAGAGGGGCAGTGCAGTGTGTGCCGCCCTCTCAGACTGCCGTGTTCTCTCTCAACACCCATCAGCAGAATGCTGTGAGGAGGCCTGGGACTTGGTTGTCCCGGGCATACTGAGGGCAGACAGTTGTTCCCTAGGGCCAGTCACATCTTCTTGCCTCTTCCTCCCCTATCCTCTCCTCTGGGAACATTTAGGGGATGATTTCTTTCAAATGGGAGGACATAAAGCCCGAGAGATCTCTGAGTCTCTTGAAGTAGAAAGGGCCTGATGCTTCTCACAGAGTCCACTAAGCTCTGCTCTCAGAATAACACCCTTTTTGAGAATGAACCTGTAACTTCATTGGTACCAAGTCTTACCAACTAAGCTCTGTGGCCAGTGTTCAAAGTGTACAGAATCCTTAAAGACCTCCATCATTTTTTACTTTATTAAGCTAAAATATGAAATGAATTGAGTCTGTACCTTAGATGTCCTCTTTTCAATAACAGGCAGGCACTGAGAAACAGTTTTTTCCAGGATGTGTGGGATCCAAAAGTCTATTCTGAGTGAACAAGTTTATTCTTAGCTGTATGTAATTTCCCAAAGTGGAGAAACAACTTCTGTTCATAGTCTGCAGCCATGAGACCAGTTCTGCCAGCAGGTCTTCCTATAAACATTTACTAAAGTATCTATATATTTGCCTGCAGACTGTAAAGGGGAACTCTGAGGAAGAGCAAATAAATTGCCCTTAAATAACAGTGGAGATGTAACTGGGTTCCACCAGGCTCTGTACACTATGATCATCTGAGCTCTGGACCACAGGCAAACAGCCAGGCCCATTTACTCTGGTCATTACACAATGCTCAAAACCCAAGGTGTGTGTCTATGCAGGCAGGGCCGTCCGCATTCTACTGCTGAGTGACCAGTGCCAAAGGAGTAGGCATGGGTCTGAGGCAGACACAGAGACAGTTTTACCTCCGTTTCTTCTCCCTGGTGCCAAAGGAGACCTAAGTGAGGTGTGCCCCTTCACATACCACTCGTCCGCTCAGACCATGAAACTTGAGTGGGGAGGGATCCCCATCCTGGACAAGGAAGTCTGGCCAAGCAGTTGAAGGAGGGATGCAAGACTGCATTGAGAATTCAAATAGTCACAAGAACAGATTTTAGTTTTTAGATTTCCCCAGGTCCTGGGTTATACAGAATCCATCACCAAGTTAGATTTGCTAGCCGTTCTTGATCCCCAACCATGACCTGAGCACTCACATCTAGGCAGCATTGCTGTCAGAGAGGAAAGTAACCCTGTGGGATCTGCTACTTTGTGAGACTCCATATTCTGACAGAGAAAGTGCTGATGGCAGCATCAGCCAACCTTCAAGGCCAGAACACAGCCATGTGGAGCACACGTGCAGATTCAATCACCATGATCCTGCCCGTTCTTCTTGGACTTGCTTTCTCTTTCTGCTTTCTTTACCTTTTGTTCCTTTTCAATAAACCTTATTCTTCTCATAAATCTCTGCCTCCTTTAAAATTTTCATGTTTATCTTTTTCACCTTGCTCACCTTTTAAATCCACCCTTTAAATCCTGGGTTCTCCCCTTTCCTCCTTTTGTTCCAAACCCTCCCTGATCTCCCCTCCTCTTTATGGTTTGTGTGCAGTAAGACTTTCAGCTGTGGACCAATCATGCTCACAGTCAGAGGTAGAAGCACGGCAGATGTGAGCATGAGTTGGGAGCAGCACATACCACCTTACAACTCATTCTATTTATTGAGTTTCAAATGTTAAAACTTTTGAAACACAACCCTGCTACTTAAGAGAGCACTAGAGGAGAAAGACACTAAAGAAGTGTAGGTAATTCAAGTGGGTGAAGTAGCCCCTCATTAGCAAGCTAGTCAATTAAAAAAAGTCAGCTAACAAACCTAAAATAAGTTTTGACATTTTTAATAAACATTTTTGGCTTATTTTTATGGGAATATGTTTGCCCATAGAAGATGAAAAGACGACTTTTAAAACTTGGGTAATAAAAGCAGATCATAGATCGAGGAGTGTAGCTCTGTCACCCAGGCTGGAGTGCAGTGGCACGATCTCGGCTCACTGCAACCCCCACCTCCTGGGTTCAAGCGATTCTCCTGCCTCAGCCTCCCGAATAGCTGAGATTACAGGTGCCTGCCACCAGGCTCAGCTAATTTTTGTATTCTTAGTAGAGACGGGCTTTGGCTTTCACCATGTTGGCCAGGCTGGTCCCAAACTCTTGACCTCATGATCCAACCACCTGGGCCTCCCAAGGTGCTGAGATTATAGGCATGAGCCACCATGCCCGGACCATTCAATTCTTTTTTTTTTGAGATGGAATCTCACTTTGTCACCCAGGCTGGAGAGCAGTGGTGCGATCTTGGCTCACTGCAACCTCTGCTTCCCAGGTTCAAGCGATTATCCTGCCTCAGCCTCCTGAGTAGCTGGGACTACAGGCACGCACTACTGTGCCCAGCTAATTTTTGTATTTTTAGAGACCGGGTTTCACCATGTTGGCCAGGCTGGTCTCAGACTCCTGACCTCGTGATCTGCCCGCCTCAGCCTCCCAAAGTGCTGGGATTATAGCTGTGAGTCACTGCACCCGGCCTCAATTCTTAATATCTAATATTACACCCTTAGTATAAGTGTTGCTTGAATGTCCTTTTTTTTTTTTTTTTTTTTTTGTATTTTTAGTAGAGACGGGGTTTCTCCATGTTGTTCAGGCTGGTCTTGAACTCCTGACCTCAGGTGATCTGCCTGCCTCAGCCTCCCAAAGTGCTGGGATTACAGGTGTGAGCCACCACACGTGGCCTCATTTTTTTTTTTTTTTTTTTTTTTTTTACAGAAAATGGGCTGGCCAGCCCCCATTCCAGCGGACACATTCTTTTGTTAAAAATGTTAATGACATTGTTTAAACACCAGGTCCTTAAAAAAAAAAAGTAGGAACAACAGGGCCAGGTGGGTTTGGTGGCTCATGCCTGTAATCCCAGCATTTTGGGAGGCCAAGGTGGGGGATTACTTGAGGCCAAAAGTTCAAAACCAGCTCGGGCAACATAGTGAGACCCCCATCCCCATACAAATGTAACAAATATATTAGCTGGGTGTGGTGGCATGCGCCTATAGTCTCAGCTACTCGGGAGGATGGCTTGAGCTCAGGAGATGGAGGCTGCAGTAAGCTGTGATCACACCACTGGACTCCAGCCTGGGTGACAAAGTGACACCCTGTCTCAAAAAAAAAAAAAAAGCTAACCACTAATCAGGTTAAGGTCAAGCTCTGCAGATCAGGAAGCCACTATCTTTAAGGTGAAATTGCACATCTCGTCGAATGTGCTGATTTTAGTTGAACAGATTTTTCCTGGCTGGGCAGTGGCTTATGCCTATAATCCCATCCCAGCACTTTGGGAGGCCAAGGCAGGCAGATCACCCAAGCTCTGGAGTTTGAGACCAGCCTGGGAAACATGGAAAAACCACATCTCTTAAAAAAAAAAAAAAAAAGGCAAGGCAAGGTGGCATATGCCTATAGTTCTAGCTACTCAGGAGGCTGAGACAGGAGGAATGCATGAGCCTGGGAAGTCAAGGCTGCAGTGAGCCATGATCACACCACCATACTCCAGCCTGAGCAACAGAACAAGACCCTGTCTCAACAAAACAAAACAAAAACAAAAACAAACAAAACAAAACAAAAACAAAAACAAATTACAGGTGTGGTGGTTCACACCTGTAATCCCAGCACTTTGGGAGGCTAAGGCAGGCGGATCACAAGGTCAGGAGTTCGAGACCAGCCTTGCCAACATGGTGAAATCCTGTCTCTACCAAAAAAATACAAAAAAATTAGCCGGGCATGGTGGCGCATGCCTGTAATCCCAGCTACTTGGGAGGCTGAGACAGGAGAACTGCTTGAACCTGGCAGGCGGAGGTTGCAGTGAGCCGAGATCATGCCACTGCACTCCAGTCTGGGTGACAGAGCAAGACTCTCTCAAAAAAAAAAAAAAAAAAAAAGGTAGTAATAATAAACAAACAAAAACAAAAATATTTAAAAATCACATTATTTTGTTTAACTTCAGGTTTTCTTAAAACTTTCATGAGTTTTCCAGATTTCAAACTGAGAGTCATTAGTGAGCCTTCTCGCTCCTGGACCAAAGACCTGAGCAGAGGCAGCAAGATTTCCAGGGAAAGTGACTGGCTTCAGTGTGCTCTTCTGTGGCATTATCATCCCCAGGAAAGCAAAACCAGGTTATAATCAACATCATCATCATAAAAGGTACAATTAGCTCTACCAGTAGACCAATGTCCAAAGGCTCAGAGAGAAATTGCCATCATACCTTTATTGCTTTGGGAGGAGAACTTTCAGAAAGACTGGAGGCTCTGGCATCTGGACTTAGTGGCTTGGGATGGACAGGCTGTTCAATCTCACTCTTAACCTGGGAGTCACCTGCTTGAGTTACAAAAGGAAGATATTTTACAGTATCTCATGGGATGTCTTAGAAAGCGTTCTTTCGAAAAGCAAAGTTTGGGCACTTCCATTAATGACAGATCCTTCCAACACCAGGAAAAACACTGCTTTTCTGTTGAAGAATATTCGAACACTAACAACTATGGCTCAGGTTTTCTCTGGTCCTGTCAGAAATCAGGTTCTCAGTGAGGAGGCTTTCTTACCCTCTGCCACACGTAGCAGAAATCCAAACCACTCTGTATAAAGAACTTTCTTCCTTGTACCATTTGTCATTTTTAAAGGCCATTTATAGACTTGGATGTCTTTTTGGTCATTAACATTCCTAATAACTTCTTCTGAAGTGTTTCAACTGAAGTTGGAAAAAGGGGGAAATGTGAGGGCAGAAATTTTGCACCGTGTGTGTGTGTGTGTGTGTGCATTTGTATATGCATGTAACCTGATACTGTGTTTTTGGTCAGTTCTATAGCAGATATCCATGGATGAAGATTATGGAAAAGGGCTCCATAAAGTTTTTTTCATAATCATTGAAGTTCCAACTCCATGAGTTACTTTCCTGCCAAAGTGAAGAGGTGAGTCAACAAAGTACTAAAATATTAAGGCTTATTTTTCAAAAAAATGTTTCATAAACCTAGTCAAAACTCAGAAACATTTCTAGTCCAAGAAAAATGATTGCAAAAAAAGAATGTTTCTGGATTCAAGCAGAAGGAGTTTTTCTTTTTTTTTTTTTTTTGAGACGGAGTCTCGCTCTGTCACCCAGGCTGGAGTGAGTGGCGCAATCTCGGCTCACTGCAAGCTCCACCTCCCGGGTTCCGGCCATTCTCCTGCCTCAGCCTCCCGAGTAGCTGGGACTACAGGGGCCGCCACCGCGCCCAGCTAATTTCTTTTTGTGTTTTTAGTAGAGACGGGGTTTCACCGTGTTAACCAGGATGGTCTCGATCTTCTGACCTCGTGATCCGCCCGCCTCGGCCTCCCAAGGTGCTGGGATTACAGGTGTGAGCCACTGCACCCAGCTGAGTTTTTCTCCGAAATTTTAAGGTAGGATTTACTAGAGATCTGTTTAATTCATAATTCTATTTTGGTTGTGGGGTTTTCAGTGTCCACTAAACTAATTAGCCTGGGGAGATGCTAGAAATCCAAATATATATATTTTTCTTTTTTGTCTTGTGACCTACAAGAAATTCATATATATATGATACATATATACACACATATATATGATACATATATACACATATATGATACATATATACATATATATGATACATATATATACACACACATATATATATATATTTTTTTTTCAGACAGAGTCTCACTCTGTCACCAGGCTGGAGTGCAGTGGCATGATCTTTGCTCACTGCAACCTCTGCCTCCTGGGCTCAAGTGATCCTCCTGCCTCAGCCTCCCTAATAGCTGGGACCACAGATGCACGCCACTACGCCCAGCTAAGTTTTGGTACTTTTGGTAGAGACAGGGCTTCACCATGTTGCCCAAGCTGGTCTCCAACTCCTGAGCTCAAGCAAACCGCCTGCCTCAGCCTCCCAAAGATTACAGGCATGAGCCACAGCGCCAGGAAACATATATATATATATATATATATATATATATATATATATTTTTTTTTTTTTTTTTAAGATGGATTTTCACTCTGCTGCCCAGGCTGGAGTGCAGTGGCATGATCTTGGCTCACCGCAGCCTCCCCCTCCTGGGTTCAAGCAGTTCTCTTGCCTGAGCCTCCTGAGTAGCTGGGACTACAGGCACCCACCACCACACCCAGCTAACTTTTTGTGTTTTTAATAGAGATGGGGTTTCACCACGTTGACCAGGCTGGTCTTGAACTCCTGACCTCAGGTGATCTGCCCGCCTCGGCCTTCCAAAGTGCTGGGATTACAGGTGTGAGCCACCGTGCCGGGCCAGCGACATATATATATATATATATATATATATATATATATATATATATTTTGTTGTTGTTGTTGTTGTTGTTTTGAGTTGGAGTCTTGCTCTGCAGCCCAGGCTGGAGTGCAATGGTGCGATCTCGGCTCACTGCAACCTCCACCTCCCAGGTTCAAGCAATTCTCCTGCCTCAGTCTCCTGAGTAGCTGGGATTACAGGCGCCTGCCACCACGCCCAGCTAATTTTTGTATTTTCAGTAGAGCCAGGGTTTCACCATATTGGCCAGGCTTGTCTTGAATTCCTGACCTCAAGTGATCCACCCACCTAGGCCTCCCAAAGTGCTGGAATTACAGGTGTAAGCCACTGCACCTGGCCCAGCAACATATATTTTTAAATTGGCTGGGCACAGTGGCTCATGCCCGTAATCTCAACACTTTGACAGGCTGCAGTGGGAGGGTTGCTTGAGGTCAGGAGTTGGAGACCAGCCTGGGCAACACAGTGAGACCTTTTCTCTACAAAAATATTTAAAAATTAGCTGGTTACGGCTGGGTACGGCCAGGCGCGGTGGCTCACGCCTGTCATCCTAGCACTTTGTGAGGCCGAGGCAGGTGAATTGCCTGAGCTCAGGAATTCAAGACCAGCCTGGGCAACAGGGTGAATCCCTGTCTCTACTAAAATACAAAAAATTAGCCAGGCATGGTGATGTACGCTTGTAGGTACTCAGTGAGGAGGTACTCAGTGAGTAGGTACCCAGCTACTCAGGAAGCTGAGACAGGAGAATCGCTTGAACCTGGGAGAGGGAGGTTATAGTGAGCCGAGATCGCGCCACTGTACTCCAACCTGGGTGACACAGCGAGACTCCCTCAAAAAAAAAAATTAGCTGGGTATGGTGGTGTGTGCCTGCAGTCCTAGTTATTTGGGAGGCTGAGGTAAGAGGACTGCTTGAGCCCAGGAGTTTGAGGCAGCAGGGAGCTATGATCACACCACTGCACTCCAGCCTGGGCAACAGAACGAGACCCTGTCTCTAAAAAATGAAAATAAAAAGTTATACTGAAAATCAGAATCAAAAATGGACATAGTCAAGTAAAAAAACAAAACAAAACAAAAAAACACAACACATTTTTGTCTTTGGGAAAAGGGAGGCTCAAAATGACTCTAAAATAGAATGAAAGGTGACAAAATTCACTGTCAGCAGGAAAATCCCTAGAACCTGGCTAGGAGGTTGACTATAATATACATTTAGATAAACAGGGAAAAAATATATCTTTAACAGATTATTCAAATACTTATTCACTAAAGAATAGGTATTTATGAATAACATTATAAATGAATAAAATCTGTACTGGCCAAACTTCTGTTAAAATGAAACTTCAAAATCAGTTTACACAGCTTTAACTCTGAAAGGGTTTGGTTCAAAAAGTAGGATAAATTCAATGAGAGAAGCATTACAAGTATTCAGTTTGTCCCAAGTTAACTATATTTAATTGAATTTAACTTCTCTCTAAGCCATGAAGGGTGTAAAGGATATTCAAGCATCAGCCCTCAAATGCAAGTAGAGGATTTAGTATGTTCTCAGCAGTGACAGTAATGGGAACACTCCTGAACCAAATACAGATAGAAAACAAGGACCTCATCCTCCAGATCTAAGAAAGAATGCTTACGGGAGTCATCTTCAGCAGGGATGGAACGGACTGCCAGGCTATTCTCAGTTGCAGAAATCTACAAAAAAAAAAAAAAAAAAAAAAAAGGTGTGTGGGGGGGATTAAGAGTCATATTAAAAATAAAAGAGCAAACTGCTGTTAATACCATAAAAACCTGCTGACTCCAGTCAGTCACTGGCTGCCTGGGGGAAATAACGGGCACCAGAACAGCTGAGCATTTAAACAAGAGGCAGCAAAATGTCTTTTATGAGGATATTAACATGCCTCTCAATTACAGAGTAACCCGAGAAACAGACTGCACTCAACTGCCAAAAGTGTGCATCATCTCCCTTTATAAAACAACTTCTAAACCATATTTTTCCGCTCTCAAAAAACAAAGCAA
The DNA here is from genome assembly GCF_043159975.1 of Macaca nemestrina. Classification (NCBI taxonomy): domain Eukaryota; kingdom Metazoa; phylum Chordata; class Mammalia; order Primates; family Cercopithecidae; genus Macaca; species Macaca nemestrina. Next base: position 83,236,042 of record NC_092134.1, on the reverse strand, counting down.
AACAAAGCCCTCTATCAAGGAGAGCAAAGCTCCTCACCATATAACCATAACTCACTCCAAGGAAAGGTAGAATATTTAAATTTAGGAACTATTCTCATTTTTAAATTTTCCTAATTCTTATTTCCCAACCAACTACATCCTGCTGAAACGAACTTGCCCATATAGAAGACCTTTTGATAGTTATAAAACAAATTTACCTAAAACTAACCTCAGTATTATCTTCGAGGACAGTTTCCCTTTTAATCCCAGTCTCAAAATGGCAATGTTTAACAGGATGGCAGATCTTACGTACAGGTGTTTATATCATTTTCCCAAAAGCTATCAAATTTAAATAAAAGAACTCTCTATTAGAGCTCTCCCCTCCTTTCTACTGGCCCCCACGCCTTCCTGGTATCTTACTCCACATCCAAAATCTTGAAGAGTCCACAGGTGACCCAATGTGCACTCTTCACATAATTTCCTTTTATTCAGATGCCATGGATTTTATGGGCAATGCTGAGTGTTTTTATCAGGATGTCTGACAAACTGAATAGATTTACAATGAAGATTAAGTTGCTGGCTGACTGCATCTGAATTTCAGCATGGTCATTTTTTCTGCTACTCTCTTCATTACAGGAATTCTGACATGGCATAAAATAAACCGGTATAATTACAGCCAGCATTGATTGGGTGTTTACTATGTGCCACGTATTCAACTGATCACCTTACAAATGTGCTATTTTATCAAATGATAGGAAATAAATTTTCTGAAAGTTGGGCATGCCTACAAAAAGCTCTTCCGTTCTTGAGAATTAGTAGGTACCTCCATCCCAGGATGTTCTTCTCTCACTTCTAATTTGGTCACCTTGAAACCGTGAGGTTGGCCGGGCGCGGTGGCTCAAGCCTGTAATCCCAGCACTTTGGGAGGCCGAGACGGGTGGATCACGAGGTCAGGAGATCGAGACCATCCTGGCTAACACGGTGAAACCCCGTCTCTACTAAAAAAAATACAAAAAACTAGCCGGGCGAGGTGGCGGGCGCCTGTAGTCCCAGCTACTCGGGAGGCTGAGGCAGGAGAATGGTCTAAACCCGGGAGGCGGAGCTTGCAGTGAGCTGAGATCCGGCCACTGCACCCCAGCCTGGGCGACAGAGCAAGACTCTGTCTCAAAAAAAAAAAGAAACCGTGAGGTAAACTTTTTTTTTTTTTTTTTTAATGGAGTCTTGCTCTGTTGCAAGGCTGGAATCCAACGGTGCAATCTCAGCTCACTGCAACCTCTGCCTCCTGGGTTCAAGTGATTCTCCTGCCTCAGCCTCCCGAGTAGCTGGGGTTACAGGTGCCCATCACCACACCTGGCTAATTTTTGTATTTTTAGTAGAGTAGGGTTTCACTATGTTGGCCAGGATGGTCTCAGACTCCTGACCTCAGGCGATCTGCCCACCTTGAGTTCCCAAAGTGCTAGGATTACAGGCGTGAGCCACCTTGCCAGGCAAATGTCCTTTTTTTTTTAACAAGCTGAAGTTCAAATAACACTTAGGTATTGGTTAACAAAAGCTAGGCAAACAGCCAAAAGGATAGCTAAGGGTCTGAAAAATATTGCGAATTTTAAGGCAGCTGAGGGTTTGTAAACCTACAGCATGTGCTTGAAGAATATGTATTGTCTTTACCTACTTTCTTCCCCACCCACTTCATGATTCACAATTGCACTAATGTCCTTTTAGGCTATAATTAAAATGTTCTAATCTTCCAGTTCAGTTCAGAGTTCCAGTTTCAAATCAGCATGAAGACAATGAAGAAGGAAACATGAATTTAGATACGGGGACAATTCAAGCATTATTTCCCAAATGACTGTTTCCCAAACTACACTCCTGGGATAAAGATGGAGATATTTCAACACTGGGAATATTTTTCTCTAAAAATTTCCAATTTTTTTTTAAGTATATAAGAAAAACTTCAAAATATTTAGTCAGTTATTCTTAAGAAATAATCTCCCATTTAAAACATGAGAAAACAGACAGTTTAACAAGATAATTAACTTAATACATGGCATGTGCCTCATGGGCTAATGCCTGAGTCCACTGTTGCAAGGATATATGCAATTTATGGGGGACTATAGGATCACGTAACACATGGCTGCCAAGTATTTTGTCTTGTTATTCCAACATACATTTGTGATGTTTTTATAAAATAAACTAATTTATTCTAATATATATATTTTTTCTGTTCTGGTCTTTGAATCAAATGTTGTAGCCATTAGTCTGAGACCATTTTTCTGTGGGTCTGCTTTGATTCAAGTGTGTAGTATATCTCATGAGTTCCTGTTAGTATTCTGACAATATACCATCCTACTTTGTAAAGTCTGTTGTAGTCAAATAAGTTTGAGACAGGGCGCAGTGGTTCACGCCTGTACTTCCAGCACTTTGGGAGGCTGAGGCTGGGGGGATCGCTTGAAGCCGGAAGTTTGAGACCATTCTGAGAATTATAGCGAAACCCTGTCTCTACAAAAAAAAAAGATAAAAATATAGGCGTGGTGGTGCACATCTATAGTCCAAGCCACTTGGGAGGCTGAGGCAGGAAGATTCCCTGAGCCCAGGAGTTGGAGGCTACAGTGAGCTATGATCATACTACTGCACTCCAGCCTGGGTGATAGAGGAAGACCTCGTCTCTAAAAAAATTTTTAAAATACAAATTCCAACTAAGCTTGAGAACTGTTGCTCTTAACCCATTTTAATGATCTCCATATCTTTTGGAAGAATGGCATGAAGGGTGTCAATATGTATAACAGAAGCAATGGCTTTTCTCCTAAGATTAAATCACTGTAATAGATTTGAAAACCCTTTCTCCTCATCTAACATTTGATTATCATATTGACTGAAAGATTAAAAGGACTGGGCAATGGGCAATGGTAGAGAACATGATAATTCCCCTGACATAAATATTGTTACTTATTTCAATTAAGCCATTCATCTAATGATAAATATGTAACACACAAATGTGATTTGCTTAAAATCTTTTAGTGGCTTTCCCCTGCTGCACTACATCCAAACCCTTAAGGGTGGCATATAAAGATTTTCCAGGCCTTACCCTAGCCCTCTCCTTCCGCCTATCTCTCACCGCAGCCTATGTGTACCTCACGCTCCAGCCAAGCCAGCAAACCTGTAATTCTGGCCAGGCACGGTGGCTCACAGCTATAATCCCAGCACTTTGGGAAGCTGAGGCGGGCGGATCACGTGACGTCAGGAGTTCAAGACCAGCCTGGCCAACATGGTGAAACCCCATCTCTACTAAAAATACAAAAAATTAGTCAGACATGGTGGTGCGCACACGTAATCCTAGTTACTCAGGAGGCTGAGGCAGGAGAATCGCTTGAACCTGGGAGGCAGAGGTTGTAGTGAGCCGAGATCACGCCACTGCACTCCAGCCTGGGTGACAGAGCAAGACTCCATCTCCAAACAAACAAACAAACAAACAATCCCTGTAATTCCTCAGTAAGCCATCATCTCTGGTTTCCAAATCTCTGTTGTATGTGTCTGGAATATCCTTCTATTTCTTTTTTTTTTTTTTTTTTTTTGAGACGGAGTCTCGCTGTGTCTCCCAGGCTGGAGTGCAGTGGCGTGATCTCGGCTCACTGCAAACTCCGCCTCCTGGGTTCACGCCATTCTCCCGCCTCAGCCTCCCAAGTAGCTGAGACTACAGGCGCCCGCCACCACACCCGGCTAGTTTTTTGTATTTTTAGTAGAGACGGGGTTTCACCATGTTAGCCAGGATAGTCTCGATCTCCTGACCTCGTGATCCACCCGCCTCGGCCTCCCAAAGTGCTGGGATTACAGGCTTGAGCCACCGCGCCCGGCCTATCCTTCTATTTCTAACTCAACCTTCCCCTCACTCACTTGGCATACTTCCACACATTCGTCAAGACTCAGCTCAGACATCACCTTCTTGAGGAAGTCAGGTTAAATGTCTTTACTCTGAGCTTCTGTGGTCCTGTATAACCCTCTCACAGCCTCACAGCACCTATCATACATTTTTATGATAGTTGACCTCTTATTAATCTCTCCTCTACAGGCTGGTCTTGAACTGCTGACCGCACGTGATCCACCCGCCTCAGCTTCCCAAAGTGCTGGGATTATAGCCGTGAGTGACCGTGCCCAGCCAGAATTACAGGTTTGCTGGCTTGGCTGGAGCATGAGGTACACACAGGCTGCAGTGAGAGATAGGCGGAAGGAGAGAGTTAGCCTTGCACATAAAGACCACATGGAATGATTTGTCAATAAGTTTTTAAGCTTATTATTTCCTATGCTTACTTAGCATAGTGACTGCCTTTAATAATAATATGAGTGAAAGAGTAAGATTTTCTTGCACAAAATGTGTTAAATGTTTACTTAAATTAAGAATATATGAGTATCTGAAGATAATCTCTAATCAAACATATTTTTATTTGTGTAAATTTTTTTCCCAGGAGCATGGAATCAAGTTGCCCTGACTCTATGCTCTCCCAAATAGATTTTTTTTTTTTTTTTTTTTTTTTGAGATGGAGTTTCGCTCTTGTTGCTTAGGCTAGAGTGCAAGGGCACGACCTCAGTCCACTGCAACCTCTGCCTCCTGGGTTCAAGCGATTTAACTGTCTCAGCCTCTGAGTAGCTGGGATTACAGGCATGGACTACCATGCCTGGCTAATTTTGTGTATTTTTAGTAGAGATGGGGTTTCTCATATTGGTCAGGCTTGTCTCAAACTCCCGACCTCAGGTGATCCGCCCGCCTTGGCCTCCCAAAGTGCTGGGATTACAGGCGTGAGCCACCACACTCGGCCCAAATAGATTTTTATTTTATTTATTTATTTATCTTTGAGACAGAGTCTTGCTCTGTCACCCAGGCTGGAGTGCAGTGCACTCAGCTCACTGCAACCTCCACCTCCCAGGTTCAAGCGATTCTCCTGCCACAGCCTCCTGAGTAGCTGGGATTATGGGTGTGCACCCCTACACCTGGCTAATATTTATATTTTTAGTAGAGACGGGGTTTCACCATGTGGGCCAGGCTGGTCTTGAACTCCTGACCTCAGGTGATCCACCTGCCTCGGCCTCCCAAAGTGCTGGGATTACAGGCGTGAGCCACTGTGCCCAGCCTCCAAATAGATTCTTTAAAATCACTTCAGTTCTTTGCCTTCTGAGCATCTGCTGAACAAAATAATTTTCCAACGAAGGTTCATTATTTGGTCAGCTATAAGTTGCAGAGCTCCTCAACTGAAATTATGTGACCTGCAAAAATGACAATCTGTCCTGGCAGCTGTTACCAAATTCCCAGACACTCTACAGCCTAGAGTTAGAGTTGTTTCTAATTTCAAGCACCTAATTTAGAACACATGCTTCCTTGGCAACTGGACGTCAGACTTTTCAACCTACCTTTTCCCCTTCCTGATGGGTGATGCAGACCTCAGGACCTGGGGGCACATTCTCCTTTTGCTCCATTTTATGAATTTTGATTTCGCCACCACTGGCTTTCAACTCATTCTACAAAATAAAAATAACTGTAAAAAAATTTTTAAAGTCCCATCATTCTATTCTCTTCATAGCATATCTATCAGATAAACTTGGAATGTTAAAAAATTCTTCTAAGAAGCCTCAGGTCAAATCAACCCCCTAACTCTCACAAGCAAAACCCATTGACTAGTGAAATGACAAAAGCAGCTTTGTGGACACATACCTCAGAGTTAAATATCTGTAGGCTAGTGTAAAACTGGATTGCTCATTAGAATACAGACATATCAACACAGGCACACAGAACACCCCAAGCATACAACATTCTTGTGATTCACTCTTCTAGCAGCAGAGCTTGTGGTAATGCAAAGCTTGTGAGTTTTATCAGAAAAGACCATTCTGGAGCAGGGGAAAGGAGATGCCAAGTGCCAATAATAGAAAATATACTGACCATACATATATAAATGCCCGGCCTGGAAAGAGAGACAGGGATGATGTATACATATAAAAACTGAAATTATATTTAATGATACCATAAAGCAACCTTTTTGGTGGGACTTTCAAAAACATGTTTTTCATATACAATTCATATATTGTACTAAAGACATAATTTATTTTACTTCTTATAACAGAGCCTCAACATAAAAAAGCATGCATTTTATTGTCATAAGGAATAAGCAAATTGCATTTTTTTCCTTGCAAGGACACTGGGGCGAATATTACAATTAACTTCATCTATTATATCTAAAATCAACATAGAGCCTGGGCGCAGTGGCTCACGCCTGTAATTCCAGCACTTTGGGAGGCTGAGGCGGGTGGATCACCTGAAGTCAGGAGTTCAAGACCAGCCTGGCCAACATGGTGAAACCTCATCACTATTAAAAATACAAAAAATTAGCCAGGTGTGGTGGCACATGTCTGTAATCCCAGCTACTCAGGAGGCTGAGGCAGGAGAATCGCTTGAATCCGGGAGGCAGAGGTTGCAGTGAGCTGGGATCACGCCATTGCACTCCAGCCTGGGGAACAAGAGCGAAACTCCATCTCAAAATTAAAAAAAAAAATAAAATAAAAGCAACATAGAGGTCAATGACTATAGACATTTCCTACCACTGATCTGTTAATATGTAGTAATCTAGTACTTTTTTGTTCTCTGTGACTCTTTAGGCATGGGAGGAAACAATTTATGGCCACAGGGCCAATGAAAGGAATGTGAGTATGACTTAGTCACCTAGGGATGGTATTCCAGATTACTGCCCACAGCTCTGGAGGTGCAGCTGTGAGGAGAAGCTGGCAGCTAGCACTGCAGAACATTATATAGCCCAACAACTCATTCCTGACCCCGTCTGGAAGCCCCACCTCCAGAACTGCTGCCAGAGAGTATGTATGTGCCTTGTTACAACCATATTCTGTTAAGGGTCCTGGGAAATTCTTCGGGGATGAGACAAAATATACTTTTTACAAGAATTCCTGAAGACTTTTCAACTCTTTAAATCTCCAGAGCAGGAGAACTGTAATACAGAAATGGTGAGGAGTTAAAAAAAAAAAAAAAAGAAAAAAGTTACTCAACAGGTTTCCCCACATAGGGAGTCACCTGGTGGGAATGTTTGCAGCAGGAGGGCACTGAGAAGCAGTAAAATCTGGTAACAAGAGGAAGTTCAGCTTCACAGATCCCAATTTGCTGTATCTCCTGACCTGCCTTCTAAGAGAAGTCTAAATTTGCTCACTTTTCACATTCACAGTGCCTATCAGCCTGTGATACTCCACTTTGCTAATTGACTTACACACATCATCTCTTCTTAAAACATAAAGTTGTTAAAATTACAGTTAAAAAACCAAGATGAAATTATTCATCGCCCAGAGAATTAGTCCACCAAATACTATTAGAGAATGTATGCTTAATAATGTGGGGAACAGAAGACTTAACTCGCAGAACACACATTATGGTTTCCAATATGCGCCACATTTCAGTCTGCCTAGGAACAAATACAATTCAATACTGTTCTTTTGATTTTGTTAGACAATTAGGACATCAAGAGATTAATGGTTTGCAATTTGAAATCTTAGAACAAATGCTTGAAGGATACAAAAATATGTGTGTGTGTATTTGTATCGATGTGTGCGTATATATATATATATATATATATGAATAAATGGCATTTAAAAGGTAATGTCTGTTTTCTTTTTTTGAAATAGAGTCTCACCCTGTCACCCAGGCTGGAGCGCAGTGGTGTGATCTCAGCTCACTGTAACCTCCATCTCCTGGGTTCAAGTGATTCTCCTGCCTCTGCCTCCCTAGTAGCTGGGATTACAGGTGTGTCCCACCACACCCAGCTGATTTTTTTTTTTGGTATTTTTAGTGGAGACGGGGTTTCACCATGTTGGCCAGGCTGGTTCTGAACTACTGACCTCAAATGATCCACCTGCCTCAGACTCCCAAAGTGTTGGGATTACGGTGTGAGCTGCTGTGCCTGGCTAAAAGGTAACTTCAATTAAGCAGTTCTGTAGTGTCAGCTTACCCGTTAAGCACAGGACAACTTAAAGGGGAAGGACTCTCCATAGTATTTTGAATATCAAATTTTTTTTTTTTTTTTTTTTTTTTTTGGGAGATGAGGTCTTGCTCTGTCGCCCAGGCTGGAGTGCAGAGGCGCAATCTCAGCTCACTGCAATATCTGCCTCCTGGGTTCCAGCGAGTCTCCTGCCTCAGCCACCCAAGTAGCTGGGATTACAGGTGCCTGCCACCACACCTGGCTAATTTTTGTATTTTCAGTAGAGACGGGGTTTTGCCATGTTAGCCAAGCTGGTCTCGAACTCCTGACCTCAGGCAATCCGCCCGCCTCAGCCTCCCAAAGTGCCGGGATTACAGGCGTGAGCCACCACACCCAGCTGAATATCAAAATTTTCATGCTTACTGAGCATGTCACCTTCTTGTGATTTCTCCCTTTTTCTTATCTACTATTCTACTTCTTTAGGAAAACAGTACATCGTAAGGATTAAAGATTAAGTAGATGATCTACTGTATGACCCCTTCATATAAAATTTCCAAAATAGGCAGATACATAAAGACAGGAAGTAGATCAGCAGTTGCCAGGGGATGAGAGCAGGGGGAGCTGGGAGTGACTACACAGGTATGAGGTTTCTTTTCAGGGTAATAGAAAGCTTCTGGAATTAAACAGTGGTAATGGTTGTACAATGTGAATATGCTAAAAATCACAAAACTGTATACTTTAAAATGATGATTTTATATGACGTGAGTTATATCTCAGTAAAAAATTACAAAAAAACCCTCATTAATGAACACAGCTGATATTTCTCTCTAGTCTTCTTCTTTCTTTCCTCAAAAAACAAAATAAGCTCTCCAGTCTTCTTCCGTCTTCCCTCAACAACCAAGATAAAATAAGAGTTCTATTGAAACTAATAAACTACTACTTCTTTAACAACAACACAACATTAAGTAGAAGAGCCAGGGAAACTCTCAATGATACTGACTGGTAACATCACAAAAAAAGTGAGTGGGGTGGGAACGAGGACTAAGAAAGCAAAGTCAAGATTAGACCATGGTAAGACCTGCAAATCCAGTGAGGGTAGGGTTCATGTGAACAGAGAACAGCTAGGGGACCAGGGCTCAGAGGTAAGGGTCTGGTGGCATTTCCTAATTCCAGTACTCAGTGACCATCTGCTGGATGACAGAATGAATGAATGAATGAACGATGCAGAACACATACTGTATAGTTGGTTGAGCTGCTTTGTTTGGACACAGCTGCCTGGTACTTGGCCATTCGATCCTTTATAGAGGTTTCTGAGAGGCGTGGAAGTTCCAGATTTCGCCTACTCTCATTTTTCTCCGAGTTGAATGTAGAAGATGACAACTGACCTAGAAGCATCCAAATAACATGTTTTATTTCTCAGATGGGATCTCACTCTGTCACCCTGGCTGAAGTGCAGTGGCATGATCATAGTTCACTGCAGCCTCGAACTCCTGGGCTCAAGATATCCTCCCATCTCAGCCTCCCAAAGTGCTGGAATTACAGGTGTAAACCATTGTGACTGGCCAATGTGTTTCATTAGAAGATAAAAGTGATTCAAATAATTTCAAAATTCTAAATTTTGGGTTATTGTTATCTAATGGCCAATTTCTTCCATTAAAAGCACGAAGAAGAAAATCAGGAATATAATTGTCATTTACAAAGTAATATTCACTCTTTCTTGGCATTAAAAGAACCTTACCATAATTGAGCATTGCATATTTTATTTAGTTTTTGAGACAGAGTCTCACTCTGTCACCCAGGCTAGAGAACAGGACAGTGGCAAGATCGTAGCTCACTGCAGCTTTGAAGTCTTGGGTTCAAAGGATCCAGCCATCTCAGTTTCCCAAGTAGCAGTGACTTCAAGCATGCACCACCACGGTGGGCTTTTTTTTTTTTCTGTAGAGATAGGTCTCACTATGTTTCCCAGGCTGGTCTCAAACTCCCGGGTTTAAGTGGTCCTCCTGTCTCAGCCTCCCTAAGTGCTGAGATTACAGGTCTGAGCCACCACGCCAGGGCCTGTATTTTAAAATTCTGGCTTATTTAACATGAAAAAGAAGAGATCGCAATGCCTTTTAATTTGCATTTCTTTGATTACTAGGTAGCTGATGCTTTTCCTGTTTTTACTAATTTTTTCTTTTGTGAAGTGCCTGTAAGTCCCCTTTAAAACGTAATTCCACTCTCAAAGTGTTATGTTATCACTGGTAATACAGGGTAACCAAACCTGATATGGGACACAGCCCATCTATTGAAGCCCTCAAATCCCAGATGACTAGAGCCAAAACTGATCGTAGCACTTTACTTATAGCTCCTCAAAATACCCTTTGGTTACCATAGGTTATCACTAACAAGGGTGGATTAAAAATAGAAAAAAAGAGGCCGGGCACAATGGCTCATGCCTGTAATCCCAGCACTTTGGGAGGCCGAGGCAGGCGGATCATGAGGTCAGAAGATGGAGACCATCCTGGCTAACACAGTGAAACCCTGTCTAGACTAAAAATACGGGTGCCTGTAGTCCCAGCTACTCGGGAGGCCGAGATAGGAGAATGGCGTGAACCCGGGAGGCAGAGTTTGCAGTGAGCCGAGATCGTGCCACTGCACTCCAGCCTGGGAGACAGAGTGAGACTCCATCTCAAAACAAAAAAAAAAGCTATTTAACAAGAGCAATGAGATTTGAGAATGGCTTGCATCTAATAGGCAGACTTTCCTTTAATTTGTGTCACTCTTCCTTTAAAAGCATTGGCTTCGAGTCCAAAACATGTTGCTACTAGTGAGTACTTCCTATAGGACCTCATACACAAGGAACTCTCTGCTTACCTGGGCCTATTTCTAGGTCATCTAGAGAATAGCTGTTTTCAGAGACCTTCCTTCCACTTGCACTTCGGCTTTGGGCCCGGAGAATCTGGAAAACGAAACCCAGTGATAAGTTTTGCAGAAATGATGGGAAATCTTGATGCAAGGTTCAACTTGCAAACCTTCTTTATAAATACAATTCAGATTTGATTTTTTTTTTTTTTTTTTTTTTTTGAGACGGAGTCTCACTCTGTCGCCCGGGCTAGTACAGTGGCGTGATCTCGGCTCACTGCAAGCTCCGCCTCCCGGGTTCACGCCATTCTCCTGCCTCAGCCTCCCAAGTAGCTGGGACCACAGGCGCCCGCCACCACGCCCGGTTATTTTTTTGTATTTTTAGTAGAGACGGGGTTTCACCGTATTAGCCAGGATAGTCTCAATCTCCTGACCTTGTGATCCACCTGCTTCGGCCTCCCAAAGTGCTGGGATTACAGGCATGAGCCACCACGCCCGGCCCAGATTTGATTTTATATTTTTATATTTCATAGAATTTTAAACAAAATTACAAACGTCAAGCACTACATATTCACAGGTGCCCAGGGAAAAATAAGTAACTCTATGTAGGTAATATTCTCTGTTAAAGATCACTTCCTAACCAGCAAGCTTTGTAACACTTATTGGAGGGGAATCCTCACATACCAGATGACAATGACATGCCTTCCAAATTGCCAAGTGCTGATGCAGAATCTGCTGTTTCCTTTCTCCGTCTCACGTTATTTCTGCTATTGCTGCCTTGGTTCATGTCTTCATCATCTTTCCCCTAGACTATTGCATTATATCTCTTTAACTGGTTCTTCATTATCTTCCAATCCAGTCTCTATGATGCTGCCATTATCCCCAATAATACAAAGTAATTATCCAAAAATATAAATCTATTTTGCTCTCCTTTTCAAAATTCTTTCAGAATTCCCACTCACTCCTGAAATTAAATCCAAAGTGCTTAGTAAGTCACAGAAGTCCTGTTCTAGATCTGGTCCCCACCAAGTCAGCCTCCTTTGTCCTTCTGTTGCCTTGCAAATGCCTGTTCCTTCAAAGACTCAGTGTAAGCACTATGAAGTCTGAGTACCTTGCCAACATAAATTTAGGTAATCTTTCCTCTGTTCCCAAGGTACCTGGTCAAACTGTTGGGTGACTGTCCCTCTACTGCACTGTAAGCTCACTGAGGGCAGAGACCATGTCTTTCTCTGCATATATTTCCAAGACTTACAGAAAAGTGGATGACACAGATTTTTTTTTTTTTTTTTTTGAGACACAGTCTCACTGTCACCCAGGCTGGAGTGTAGTGATGTGATCTTGGCTCACTGCAGCCTCCGTCTCTCAGGTTCAAGAGATTCGCCTGCCTCAGCCTCCTGAGTAGCTGGGATTACAGGCGCTTGCTACCACGCTTGGCTAATTTTTATATTTTTAGTAGAGACAGGATTTCACTATGTTGACCAGGCTGACCTCAGGTGATCTGCCCACCTCAGCCTCCCAAAGTGCTGTGATTATGAGCTTGAGCCACTGCGCTTGGTTGACACAGATGTTTTAAATAAAGTATTTTGTGATTCCATTAAATTACTACATTTATCTCTCTCATATCTAGGGTAGATCTTTCATGAAAGTTACAAATTATAATTTTTAAGACTGTAGAGTCAAAAATATTCCCAGACATAGTTCACAGGGAGTATGTCATGTTTATTCAGCTTATAATGAGTGCCTTACATCAGATCCTATCATTCAAATCTCAATTTATTTCCAGATAACTTGAGGTTAAAAAAGATATCTGAAATCCAGTATGACAGGAGATAAGAATAAAACACTTAGCACCCTTTTGAGTTTAACATTAGTAAATAGTCACTAAATCTTTAAGTTTAATGGACTAATCAACTTTACTATAAAGTTTGAGAAAGTGAGGCTGGGCATGGTGGCTCACGCCTGTAAACCCAACATTTTGGGAGGCCAAGGGGGGCAGATTGCTTGAGCTCAGGAATTTGAGACCAGCCTGGGCAACATGGTGAGACCCTGTCTCTACTAAAAATGCAAAAAAATTAGCCAGGCGTGGTGACATGCACCTGTGGTCCCAGCTACTTGGGAGGCTGAAGTGGGAGGATTGCTTGAACCAGGGTGGGCAGAGGTTGCAGGGAGCAGAGATCGCTCCACTGCACTCCAGCCTGAGCAAGAGTGAGACTCTGTCTCAAACAAAAAAGAAAGTGAACTATCACTTTTACATATTTTTTATACCCCCTCCTTGGAGAGAGAAAACATGCCACATCAGAAATCAGAGCCAAGGATTTGTCTGTCTATACCACACCAATAAGAATAGTTTCTTTCAAATTCAGTATATATTTAATATCTCTCCCAAGGCCAGGCAAAGTGGCTCAAGCTTGTAATCCTAGCACTTTGGGAGGCTGAGGCAGGTGGATCACTTGAGCCCAGGAGTTTGAGACCAACTTGGGCAACATGGCAAAACCTCGTCTCTACAAAAAAAATACAAAAGTTAGGCCAGGCACGGTGGCTCTTACCTGTAATCCCAGCACTTTGGGAGGCTGAGGCAGAAGGACCACGAGGTCAGGAGTTCAAGACCAGCCTGACAAACATGGTGAAACCCCATCTCTACTAAAAATACAAAAAAATTAGCTGGGCGTAGTGGCCCACACCTGTAATCCCAGCTACTCAGGAGGCTGAGGCAGGAGAATCGCTTGAACCCAGGAGGCAGAGGTTGCAGTGAGCCAAGATCAGGTCACTGCACTCCAGCCTGGATGACAGAGCAAGACTCCATCTCAAAAACAAAACAAAACAAAACAAAAGTTAGCTGGGCGTTATGGCACGTGCCTGTAGTCCCAGCTACTCAGAAGGCTGCAGTGGGAAAATTGCTTGAGCCTGGGAGGCGGATGTTGCAGTGAGTCAAGATGATGCCACTGCACTCCAGCCTGGGCAACAGAGTGTGTGTGTGTATAATTTGTCTCCTGGCTGGGTGTGATGGTTCATGCCTGTAATCCCGGCACTTTGGGAGGCTGAGCCAGGAGGGTCCTTTGAGCCTAGGAGTTCAAGACTAGCCTGGGCAACATAGGAAGACCCCATCTCTACAAAAAAGAATACAGTGAGCTGTGACCACACCACTGCATTGCAGCCTGGGTGACGAGTAAGACCCTGTCTCAAAAAGTAATAATAATAATTTATATCCAGTCAGCTTTGCAATTTACATTATTGATTTAAGTCTATTTTTTCTTTTTTTTTTTTTTTTTTGAGACGGAGTCTCGCTCTGTCGCCCAGGCTGGAGTGCAGTGGCCGGATCTCAGCTCACTGCAAACTCCACCTCTCGGGTTTACGCCATTCTCCTGCCTCAGCCTCCCGAGTAGCTGGGACTACAGGCACCCGATGCCTTGCCCGGCTAATTTTTTGTATTTTTTAGTAGAGACGAGGTTTCACCGGGTTAGCCAGGATGGTCTCGATCTCTTGACCTTGTGATCCGCCCGTCTCGGCCTCCCAAAGTGCTGGGATTACAGGCTTGAGCCACCGCGCCCAGCCTATATTTTTTATTTCTTTTATTTTTTTAAAGTAGAGACAGGGTCTCATCATGTTGCCCAGGCTGCTCTCAAATTCCTGGGCTCCAGGGATCTTGCCTTGGCCTCCCAAGGTGCTGGGATTACAGGTGTGTGCCACTGCATCTGGCCTGATTGGGCCTATTTTTAATAAAAACTAAAACAAGCTGGAACAACACTATCCGTGCTACATCACACACAGGTCAGGCATACTTTCATCAATTACTAAACATCCATATAACTCACACAGCTCAACATATTCTTGCTCCAAGAGCAGCCTCTATCTGAAAATGAAGTGGCTAGGCCCAGTGGCTCACCTGTAATCCCAGCACTTTGGGAGGCCGAGATGGGCAGATCTCTTGAGGTCAAGAGTTCAAGGCCAGGCTGGCCAACATGGTGAAACCCTGTCTCTACTAAATGTACAAAAATTAGCCAGGGTGGTGGTGCATGCCTGTAATCTCAGCTACTCAGGAGGCTGAGGCACAAGAATCACTTGAACTTAGGAGATGGAGGTTGCAGTGAGCAGAAATTGTGCCATTACTCTCCAGGCTGGGTGACAGAGCGAGACTCCATCTCAAAAAAAAAAAAAAAGAAAAAAGAAAAAAAGAAAAGAAAAGATAATGAAGATCTTGGTCAAGAGGAAAAGATGTCTGGCAGGATACCCTCAATCCACTTTTTTTTTTTTTTTTTTTTTTGAGACAGAGTCTCGCTCTGTAGCCCAGGCTGGAGTGCAGTGGCGCAATCTCGGCTCACTGCGAGCTCCGTCTCCCGGGTTCACGCCATTCTCCTGCCTCAGCCTCCCGAGTAGCTGGGACTACAGGCGCCCGTCACCTCGCCCGGCTAAGTTTTTGTATTTTTAGTAGAGACGGGGTTTCACCATGTTAGCCAGGATGGTCTCAATCTCCTGACCTCATGATCCATCCATACTGGCCTCCCAAAGTGCTGGGATTACAGGTGTGAGCCACCGCGCCCAGCCCTCCCTCAATCCACATTTTTAATTTTTATTTATTTTTTTTGAGACAGTCTTACTCTGTCACTCAGGCTGGAATACAGTGGTGTGATCTCGGCTCACTGCAACCCCCACCTCCTAAACTCACACAATTCTCGTGTCTCAGCCTCCCGAGTAGCTGGGATTACAGACGTCCGCCACCACACCTAATTATTTGGGTTTTTGGTAGAGATGGGGTTTCGCTATGTTGGTCAAACTGGTCTAAAACTCCTGACCTCAAATGATCTGCCTGCCTTGGCCTCCCAAAGTGCTGGGATGACAGGCGTGAGCCACCACGCCTGGCCCACATTTTTAATTTTATTTTCAACATACTTCTTATTTGCTGATCATTTAAATAAAGAAAATTCCACATATTTATTCCTAATGCTGCCGCACTGGAAGATAACCACTACAAAAATTAGAAAGTTCAGAACTCAAAATGGGAGAAAGGCTGCTGATAAACTTCTTTTGAAAAACCAAAAGAGGCCGGGCGCAGTGGCTCACACCTGTAATCCTAGCACTTTGGGAGGCCTAGGCAGGTGGATTGCTTGAGGTCAGGAGTTTGAGACCAGCCTGGCCCACATAGTAAAACCCCATCTCTACTAAAAATACAAAAATTAGCTGAGAGTGGTAGCACGTGCCTGTAATCCTAGCTACAGGGGAGGCTGAGGCAAGAGAATCGCTTGAACCCAGGAGGTGGAGGTTGCAGTGGACCAAGATCATGCCACTGTACTCCAGCCTGGGCAACAGAGCAAGACTCCATTTCAAAAAGAAAAAAAGAAAAGAAAAACCAAAAGGAAACGGGTTCTGCATTCTTAATACAGATATTTGCTTTCTGTCAAAGGTAAAGTTCAAGCACAATTCCAAGAATATGTGTTACATGTTACAACCTGCAGAGAGCTCAGTTTTCTGTCTAGTTGGAGCTACACATCCTTCTCTGTCTTGTGTGAAGTCCCTGCACTGCTGTTATTGGGAGCACAATCATTTAGAACCAGAGCATATACCTTGCCAGGGCAGAGGCTTTCTTTGGTTTTAAATGCATAAAATTTCCCATCTTTGCTAGCTTTTAATTTAAACTGCTGGATTAAATAAAATAAGGCCCCCTTACCTTCTTTTCGAAGCCTTTTGCTCCATAGGGGTATCAAAACTCTATATTAATTTCTTTCAAGTACTAAAAAAGTAAATGTACAAAGTCACTTGGTCTCAGAGAAAAATAGGAAGAGAATTGTCTCTGAAAATCCCTCATACAGACTGTGGCTCTGAGGAGAAATACAGCTGTGAGGTAAGATGGGTTTTCATGATATTGCAGGTGAAGCACAGCATTACTTTCAATATATTTCACCTCCAAACCACTTGAACATTAAGAATAACAAGGCTGGGCCGGGCATGGTGGCTCATGCCTGTAATCCTAGCACTCTGGGAGGCCGAGGCAGGTGGATTACCTGAGGTCAGGAGTTCAAGACCAACCTGGTCAACCTGGTGAAACCCCATCTCTACTAAAAATACAAAAAATTAGCCAGGCGTGGTGGTGGACGCCTGTAATCCCAGCTACTTGGGAGGCTGAGGTAGGAGAATCGCTTGGACCTGGGAGGAAGAGGCTGCGGTGAGCCGAGATTGTGTCATTGCACTCAAGCCTGGGCAACAAGAGTGAAACTCTGTCTCAAAAAAAAAAAAAAAAAAAAAAGAATAACAAGGCTGGGCGTGGTAGCTCACGCGTATAATCCCAGCACTTTGGGAGGCAGAGGCGGGAGGGTTGCTTGAGGCCAGGAGTTTGAGACCAGCCTGGGCAACATGGTAAGACCCTGTCCCTGCTTTAAAAAAAAAAAAATTAGCCAGGCATAGTGGTGATGCCTGTAGTCCCAGCTACTCTGGAGGCTGGGATGATTGGTTGAGTCCAGGAAGTCAAGGCTGTAGTGACCTATGATTGTGCCACGGCACTCCAGCCTGGACGATATAACAAGGCCCTGTCTCAAAAGCAAGCAAGCAAACAAACAAACAAAAAATGATCTCAAATGCATTTAAGATGAGTTTTATGATCCACATTTTCCAAGTGGTAATCTGAGGTACAGGAAGAAGGAGAGGGGTTTCCTCCACTATTTCTCAAGGAAGTAAAGGAACAAAACGCGCGCGCACACACACACACGCGCGCGCACACACACACACACACGCACACACACACAAATTCTGATACCAAAATACTGTTCTGTAACAGACTTTTATCACATTTTAGCTCTTTTTACTCAGACACTTGAGGGAGTCTTAATCATTCTAATATCAAGGAAAGAGAATAGACATGACACTTTTAAGACTTTCTGGAATTTCCTGAGGCCTAGCCTCACCCCACCCTGAAGTCCTCCTTCCTGTCAGCTGACAATAACTCCTGTTAGTATGAATATCCCTTAAATATTCTCTGTGAATCCATAAATCAAATGCACCAAGATGTACTACTAAGAGAATAAAAGTTTGGGGCTTTTAGACAATAATCTGTAGAATTTTTTTCTGTATTTTTTAAAAAAGAAATAAAGTAAGTTAGGTTCTAAATAAGTAACAAAGCAGGATTTCCTGTCTTTTCTACACCTGTTTTCAGAAAAAATTATCTTTAAAAGCTGATTCTCAACACTTTAATTTACTGAGAGTCCCCTACCTCAGCCACTTCCTTCAACCTTTCAACTTCAGCTTCCTTTGGATGCTGTCATCTCACCAAAGTCAAGGGCAGAGGAAGGTTGGCTTTTAGGCAAAAATGGAACTTTGCTGAACTATGCATGGGGATCAGGGAATAGATAAAACATAGTCTTGATTCCTTAAAGTACTGAGAGAAAAATTTCTTTCTTCAGGGACTCTCTTAGAGAGTTAATGTAAGTAAAATAATACACATAAAAAGAGCTTTTATCTCCAGATGGTAGGATTTCTCTACATTTTTTGTATTCCCAAGCATTCTACAAATACTATGTTAGTCTTACAATTAGGGAAAGAAAAAAAAAAAAGGAAGGATAACAAGTCATGTCTATTTAAGTAGACAAAAATGGTAAAACCAAATGCTAATAACGCTTTGGGGAATGTGTCCTTATATTGTACTAGTGGTGTTATAATCTTGAGAACAAGCTGAAAATATATAAGAATAAACAATAAATCATACCTTTTGATGTAAGAACAATGTTTAATGAATTATATCCAATTTTTTTTTATTTTAATTTTTTGAGACAAAGTCTCACTCTGTCGCCCAGGATGGAATGCAGTGGTGTGATCTCAGTTCACTGCAACCTCTACCTCCCAGGTTCAAGCAATTCTCTTGCCTCAGCCTCCTGAGTAGCTGGGATTTCAGATGCATGTCACCACGCCAGGCTAATTTTTGTATTTTTAGTAGAGATGGGTTTTTGCCATGTTGGCCAGGCTGGTCTCGAACTCCTGACCTCAAGTGTTGGGATTACAAGTATGCCTTGTGCCTTGGCTCCCGAAGTGCTGGGATTACAAGTGTGAGCCACCACCCAGGCCCCAAACTCTTCTAACTCTACAGCTTTCATTCATATCTCTTGCATTCCAATGTATTTCTTCTGTTCACTGTCCTGATGCTTTTCAATTAGTTAAGCATAAAATGTGGGAAGACAGAGTTAATTAAAGTCTTTGAGAACATAGCTGTTTTCAATTTTTCCCAGTTTCCTTAGATTTCAAATATATGTAGGGCCCATTGTTTCTATCCAATAAATAGTTATTATAATATCCATGAAGATAGTGTTAAATGGTAGAAGGGGTACTACCCAATTTCAATCCTGTTCTGATATTAATTAGCCACATGCCATGGGGCCTATCAATTAACTTCTCTGACCTCATCTGATTGCATCTATAAAATTGGGATTGTAAAGTTCTAACTGACTGAGGGCAGTGAGCTGGATTAAATAACTTCTTAAACTCTCTTAAGGTTCTAGGATCTATATGTCAACAATTTTGACAGTGATTTCTCACTCATTGAAGCTCATTGATGAGTTGGAATGAGTTAGAAGGCTAGAGGAAATGACTCTTAAATATATTCATTCTGGTAGAGAATAAGTGAGAAATAGGCTTTAATCAATTTTCATTATTTGGAAGGCAGTTATGCTTACCACTATACCACCAATGCCACCTTCCTTTTATTAAATAAATACTATGAACTAAGTTATTGACCACTAGGGTATAAAAACATTCTTACTTTTCTTTTTTTTTTTTTTTTTTTTGAGACGGAGTCTCGCTCTGTCGCCCAGGCTGGAGTCCAGTGGCCGGATCTCAGCTCACTGCAAGCTCCGCCTCCCAGGTTTACGCCATTCTCCTGCCTCAGCCTCCCAAGCAGCTGGGACTACAGGCGCCCGCCACCTCGCCCGGCTAGTTTTTTGTATTTTTTAGTAGAGATGGGGTTTCACCGTGTTAGCCAGGATGGTCTCGATCTCCTGACCTCGTGATCCGCCCGTCTCGGCCTCCCAAAGTGCTGGGATTACAGGCTTGAGCCACTGACATTCTTACTTTTCTTTTTGAATTTATAAAAATAAGTTATTTTTTATTTTTGCCTTATCTAGTAGCAAACATAAAACTATCCTGCCTTAAAAAGCAAACATTGTTCTTTCTCCTATTTTTTTTTTTTTTTTTTTTTTTTTGAGACGGAGTCTTGCTGTCGCCCAGGCTGGAGTGCAGTGGCACAATCTCGGCTCACTGCAAGCTCCGCCTCCCGGGTTCACGCCATTCTACGGCCTCAGCCTCCCGAGTAGCTGGGACTACAGGCGCCCGCCACTGCGCCCGGCTAATTTTTTCTATTTTTAGTAGAGACGGGGTTTCACCATGGTCTCGATCTCCTGATCTTGTGATCCGCCCGCCTCAGCCTTCCAAAGTGCTGGGATTACAGGCGTGAGCCACCGCGCCCGGCCTCTTTCTCCTATTTTTATCTTGGATCACAAGTTCATATACAGTCAAGCAAGTGCCCCAAAGAAAAACCCCAGAATTGAAAACAGGTGTATTCCCTTCAGAAAAATCAAAGCTAGAATATTTAGCTATTAAAGTGTTTCCCCCGAGACTGAGATCAAGTGACTTCACTGCAGTGGCTCAAGAGTGGCTGACTCCCTCCTTCCAAATCAGCCCATCATAGAACCCCTATTGCTAAACAGCAAAAGCCAGAGGCTTAGACGGGATCCCTCATAACTGGAGAATTCAAAGTGTTCGGAACTTCAAGCCTGGCCTATGACGTAAAATCTTTTTTTTTTTTGTAAGTACAATTGCGATTTTATTTTTCTCCAGAGGCTAGTTTTTCTTCAGTCCTTAAGAACTCTGCTCCTTATTTGGGCTTCGGTGGCGGTCATGGGGCAGCACCCACAGGTCTACATTGGTCCTTGCGGGGGCTTCATGACCTTGATTCCTGACTACTGTGCTGTGAATAGCACAACTCACACAGTAATGCAGCTTCACATCTAGCCTGGGAAGTACACAGGTGTCCAGGACGCTCACTTCAGAAATATCGCTGACTGTTGTAGCCTCTACGTTTCAAATGATAAATTTCTTAATAGTCTTGCCATTGGGCACACAATGGGCACAGTTCATGCAGCAAACAGGCTGCAGTGAATAGCATACACCTGGTTGCGGCCCTCTTTGGCATGACGACTGTTTCTTCTTTTCTTTGTCATCTTGGAGGTGCAGGCCCAAGAAAGATGAAGTAATGAAGTAAAAATCTTAATTTGAGGGTGACTAAATGAGTGCTTCAAGACTATTTAACCCAAATCCACATTCTGCAAGACAGTTCAAGAAAAAAGGCAAAGTAGCCATCTACCTCAAGGCTATGGGCTCCACAATACTTAGCACAGTTGTCCCCAAGTGTAAACACTTTCCATAGCGTGCTTCTTCCCTGTCTCCCAGGTTAGGCACAATGATGCCAAGGTGCCTGTCATTGACACTCTCATCCTTTAAGAATTTCAGGCTGGGTGTGGTGGCTCACGCCTGTAATCTCACCAGCTTGGGAGGCCAAGGCAGGAGGATCACTTGAGCCCAGGAGTTTAAAACACTCTGGGCAACACAGTGAAACCCTGTCTCCATAAAAAATTTTTAAAATTAGCTGAGAGTGGTGGTACACACCTGTGGCCCCAGCTATTTGGGAGGCTGAGGCAGGGGAGTCAAGGCTGCAGTGAGCCATAACTGTACCACTGCAATCCTCCAACCTCGGCAGGAGTTAAGACCTATCTCCATAAAAAAAAAAAAAGCATTTCAAACAATAACAGCAGTTTAATTCTTCCTTTGGCACCTAGGTAAAACTGGTCTTTCTCTATAAACTCTACTATGTTCTGGTCTCCTTTCAAAAGCATAAACACACTGAAATTAAAACATGAAATATTAGGGGCCGGGCGCAGTGGCTCACGCCTGTAATCCCAGCACTTTGGGAGGCCGAGACGGGCGGATCACGAGGTCAGGAGATCGAGACCATCCTGGCTAATAACATTGTGAAACCCTGTCTCTACTAAAAAAATACAAAAAACTAGCCGGACAAGGTGGCGGGCGCCTGTAGTCCCAGCTACTCGGGAGGCTGAGGCAGGAGAATGGCGTGAACCCGGGAGGCGGAGCTTGCAGTGAGCTGAGATCTGGCCACTGCACTCCAGCCTGGGCGACAGAGCGAGACTCCGTCTCAAAAAAAAAAAAAAAAAAAAAAAAGAAATATTAAGAATAAAAGATTCAAAAAGTAGCAATTGGGGGA
Organism: Macaca nemestrina; assembly: GCF_043159975.1. NCBI lineage: Eukaryota > Metazoa > Chordata > Mammalia > Primates > Cercopithecidae > Macaca > Macaca nemestrina. Next base: position 83,214,013 of record NC_092134.1, on the reverse strand, counting down.
TGAGTATTCCAAGGTTTGAGTATAAGATTGGCTATGAGACTATACAGATAGGTTGAGCTCAGACTATAGATTACCTGACAGAACTGTTAAAAATAATCTATACTGAGGCTGGGCATGGTGGTTCATGCCTGTAATCCCAGCACTTTGGGAGGCCAAGGCAGGCAGATCACCTGAGGTCAGGAGTTCGAGACCAGCCTGACCAATATGATGAACTCCGTCTCTACTAAACATATAAAAATTAGCTGGGGCCGGGCGCGGTGGCTCAAGCCTGTAATCCCAGCACTTTGGGAGGCCGAAACGGGTGGATCATGAGGTCAGGAGATCAAGACCATCCTGGCTAACACGATGAAACCCCGTCTCTACTAAAAAATACAAAAAACTAGCCGGGCGAGGTGGCGGGCGCCTGTAGTCCCAGCTACACGGGAGGCTGAGGCAGGAGAATGGTGTGAACCTGGGAGGCGGAGCTTGCAGCGAGCTGAGATCCGGCCACTGCACTCCAGCCTGGGCCACAGAGCAAGACTCCATCTCAAAAAAAAAAAAAAAATTAGCTGGGCGTGGTGGCGGGTGCCTCTAATCCCAGCTATTTGGGAGGCTGAAGCAGGAGAATTACTTGAACTTGGGAGGTGGAGGTTGCAGTGAGCCGAGATCATGCCAGTGCACTCCAGGCTGAGTAAAAGAGAGAGACTCTGTCTCAAAAATAAATAAATAAATAAATAAATAAATAAATAAATAAATAAAATCTAGACTGCTTTCAGTATAGACAATGATGCTTATTTAGAAACAGCAATAAAACCAAGGGTGGCTGTGTTTTCCACTCCCTTAGCAGTCCATTAAGTGACAAATGAGGAAATTAAAAATGGCACAAAAAAAGCAATGACACCTAGAAGCCCAGGTGAATCTTATGTCTCTTCCATCTTCTTCTTCTTGTTTTAAGGGACAGGGATCTTACTGTGTTGCCCAGGCTGAAGTGCAGCAGTGATCATGGCTCACTGCAACCTCACACTCTCATGCTCAAGCAATCTTCTGCCTCAGTCTCCTAAGTAGCTGGGACTATCAGTGCATACCACCACATCCGGCTAATTTTAAATTTTTAGTAGAGACGAGATCTGGCCATATTGCCAAGGCTGGTCTCAAATTCCTTGGCACAAGCAATCCTCCTGCCTTGGGCCTCCCTAAATTCTGGGATTACAGATGTAAGCCACTGTGCCCAGCCTCTTCCATCTTCCTATAGCTTTAGCAATCAATCTGGTTGCCCAGTGCTATCAGCCATCTACTAGGATCTCTATTTTTATTTTTATATATTTTTTGAGACAGAGTCTCACTCTGTTGCCCAGGCTGGAGTGCACTGGCATGATCTTGGCTCAATACATCCTCCACCTCCCAGGTTCAAGTCATTCTCCTGCCTCAGCCTCCCAAGTAGCTGGGACTACCGGCACATGCCACCACGTCCGGCTAACTTTTGTATTTTCAGTGGAGACGGGATTTCACCATGTTGGCCAGGCTGGTCTTGAACTCCTGGACACAAGTGATCCCCCAACCTCTGCCTCCCAAAATGCTGGGATTACAGGCATGAGCCACCAGGCCTGGCCTAATAGGATCTTATATGGAAAGTTTTTCTCCTCTCCAAGCAGGCTTAGAAAGAGAGGCTTGTTCTGACCCATATCTCACTAGATATTCATGAGAAAAAGTGTCTCACCATATCCTTACACATAATCAGCATTTTTGTCTGCTACAGTCCCAGTCATTTCCTACCTTTGGCCAGTTTCAACATGCAGCAGCCTTTTGCACTGAATCTACATTGTGTGTACTGGCATGACATCAGCTGTCCTGTTCCTAGCAGGGTCTGGGAGGAGGAGACTTACAATGGTGCTTTGAGTCACAACAAAGCCCCTTCCTCTCTATTTAGGATTTCTGACATTTTTTCCTTCCACTTAAAATTCTTCTTCTATTTAAATTTAAAAAAAAATTAAATTAAAACCATAAAGGGGAAAGGAGGATTTGGCAGGACTAAAGGTCTAAAAACTTGAGAGGGAAGAGAGTTAAGAAAAGTTATAAAACTGCTTTGTGGTTACATCTCTTGCCAACTGGTTTCACTGTTAAAGTAGAGCTAAAGCTTATGCACGGAAAAGTGTTCTAGCTTTACAAATCGTCAAAAACTCGTACACCTTCAAACATGACCCCCAAACATTCAAGAACTTTCATAATTCTAAGCAGAAAAGAACTGACATTGCAAGTTATGGGAAGGGATTGACAATATCACACCTAACATAACTGAAGACTACGGGATGAGTTATTTTTTATCTCAGAAAGAATGCTTCATATTATTATATTACTTTCCAAACATAGGGATTTGGGCCAAATATTTCGCTTAAAAAAATCCAGCTTTCCCATTTAGGTGGAATCTAGAGTAGGGATGGCTTTGCTCCCCATCAGGTCTGTTTATTTCATTATAACGACTGTTGTAACGAACCATCCCCATGTACAAAGCCAGATATATAGGAAAGTATGAGAAAACTGGAAAAATTTACCAGCTTCGTGGCCTCTGGATTGTGTTATAAATCACCAGCATATGTAACTCATTTTCTAGTTAAGTAATTCCCTCTGGGGACGAGGTCTGCAATCCACATGAAGGATCAAATTTCATTAGCAGTTGTAGGAAAACGCAACCCCGTGTATTTGCAAGTCAAAACTCCCGAAAGCTATAGCTAGTCTGGCTATCTTCATTGATTTTGCCTGAGAGAGGATTTTAGCTGATAGAAAACATTTGTTGGAAGGCACAGATGAGGAAGTTGAGAAGAAGAGAAGGGATTCAGCTAGCAGAGACAAGTAAGCCTCAGTCTTAATGTTAAACTCTGGCCTTAACACTCAGTCTGCAGCTGTGTCCAAGCAGAGAGCTATTCGGCAGTAATTCCACCCCCAGAGCTACAAATGATAAAGAACGCAGGAAGACAATTTAAAAGGGCAAGTGTACAAAAACACATAATCCAATCAGTATTAAACGCTCTTCATTTCTAGATACCAATTTGAATCCCAGTGTGAACTTAATTTAACATGAAATTGGGTCAGAGATTCACAAATCTTAGCATCTATGTAAATAATTCATTTGAGATGTATTAACTTATCTAACTGGAATCAAAAGACATACTGACCACATATTCGCCTCTACTCAAAATGGCTAGATTGGAAAAACAGCTTTGTTTAGTACTTGAATTGGCTTTCTCAAGTTTCAAACCCGCCCAATTCTTACCTTCGTTTGAGTTGGTTCACCTTTCTCAAACATCATCTTAAGCCTGTTCAGCGGAATATTATATTTCTCTATTTTGCCTGAAGCTTCTGTGTTTTCACTGATTTCTGATTTTTCTACTTCATGCCTGGATTCTCCTAGACAATTTTCCATTTTTTTACTTTCTGTTGAGTGGTCTTTAAGATCCTCACTGTCCTTGATGTGGGGATATCGACCCTGAACGAGGGCTTCAGGAGGTGACCTGAATCTAGATCTGGGGTGGATTTGTTCCTCTTGGTCAGCTTCGGCTCCAGAAACAGCGTGGCTTGTCACTTCAGCAGGAGGATGGTCCGCTCTGTGCCTAATCTCAGTGCTGCTGTTCCGTAGAGAGTCTGTGTGAGACTCTGCTCCCAGCCCTGGGTTCTCCCACTTCTTCTTTAACACAGTCAGGGTCCCCCTTCTAAAGTGCTGGGGGAGATTTTCGGTGTTCTAGAAGAACAAGAAGTAGGTGCCAGTTATAACTTGCCTGTTGAAACATTCAAACATGTTGTTCTTTGTAAAATGAAAGTTAAAACTCCAAGCTGCTCCTGGTCCACTGCTGTTTCAGACAGCTGTGAACAGTTACAGCCCTGCCACATGGAGAAAGCATCCACCCGGGAGAGGGAGAGGGAGAGGGGAAGAGAGAAAAAGTCAGGAGCTGAAGCAGGAAGTGATAAAACAGGATGGCCTTATAAGGACAAAATGAGAAGAAAGGCAAGCCCAGCTCTAATGATAGTTATATGAGAGACAAGAGATTTTTACCCAAAGATTAATGGGGAAAAAAACAGGAAAGAAAAAGCAAAATACAAGTGCTTGAAATGCTGTAACTACACATTAGCAAAGTTCATCATTACCTGCCATAAAATAACATGGTAAATTCTGCTGGTTTTTTCTTTTAAATAAGACAAAAATATAGGATAGCTGAAACTATACAATACCATCAATTATGGATAGTGGCAGCAAGGATTGAAACTATTTGTAGAACCCTGCAGAAGTCCCCAGAGTTTTCCAAGTATTTGCATAAATATTTAGTTATATCTGACATAATTTACATGCATATGAACAGTCAAATTTTATTTTTACATAAGAATTTAATATTTTTTTTTTTCCCCTGCTCTTCTCTACAAGTTTATCTGTGTATAAATTCTCAGTTATCGGGGCTGGGCACGGTGGCTCACGCCTGTAATCCCAGCACTTTGGGAGGCCAAGGCGGGCGGATCACGAGGTCAGGAGTTTGAGACCAGCCTGACCAACATGGTGAAATCCCCGTCTCTAAAAAAAATACAAAAAACTGGGTGCAGGGGTGTGCGCCTGTAGTCCCAGTTACTCGGTAGGCTGAGGCGAGAGAATCGCTTGAATCTGGGAAGTGGAGGTTGCAGTGAGCTAAGGCTGTGCCACTACACTCCAGCCTGGGTGACAGAGTGAGACTCCATCCCCCAACCAAAAAAAAAACCAAAAACACAAAAACTCAGTTATCAAGAAATTCACTGTTTTACAGATCCTTTGGTTGTAAAATATGCAGGCTTCAAATGCAAATACCATCACCAACCACTCAGATGATCAAAGGACACATATTTACATATCTAAGAGAGTTCACTTTCACCAGGGCCAAACATGGAATTAATTATACATATAAACAGACTGAAAACAACCTGGAAATTGTCACTGTTGTTCCACAATAGAGGAAACACGCTTGTCGAAAATTAAATGTCCCGGCTGGGCGCAGTGGCTTACGCCTGTAATCCCAGCACTTTGGGAGGCCGAGGCGGGTGGATCACCTGAGGTCAGGAGTTCGAGACCAGCCTGGCCAACATGGCGAAACTGCGTCTCTACTAAAAATACAAAAATTAGCCGGGCGTGGTGGCAAGCGCCTGTAGTCCCAGCTACTCGGGAGGCTGAGGCAGGAGAATCACTTGAACCCAGGAGGCAGAGGTTGCAGTGAGCCCAAATTGCTCCACTGCACTCCAGCCTGGGTGACAGAGAGAGACTCTATCTCAAAAAAAAAAGAAAAAAAAAAAAAGAAAATTAAATGTCCCGTACTTTTAAAGGACTGTACTCCTAAGTAAATTGAACAGCACCACCTTCCCAACAAACTGCAAACTCCAATACCTTCTCTCCTGTAGTCTGTTACTCACCGGTCTTTCAACTAAGAAAGAAAGGACAAACAACCTAGGAATTAAACAAGATTAGCAGCTATTTTGGGAATTAAGTCTCTCACCCTATTACTCTTCTGAATATACCCTGAGAACCACTTCATCAAGTAGCAACAAGCCTTGAAAAAAAAATTGTAGAACAACTGCTTGATTCTAGTGTTTACATTTTAGCTTACAAAAATGATCCATTGGGGGAACAATGTATGGATCAGAGATATAAGAAGCTCTAAAAGTTTTCTTGCTGGAAAAGAGAGAATTACAAAACAGCTCCAGAAGCTGGTTCTACCCTAACTGCCAGCAGCACTCTTGGCTCTGTAAGGTCTCGTGCCACACAATGGATGAGTCATCTAGGTCTCTGACTTCACCTGCCCTTACTGTAACCACACAGGAGCCCTGACAATCAAAGTGGCACTTTGCCTTGGTAACTGGACACTGTTTTTTCTCAGATATATATCATGTGATCAAAGTATACTTATGACATGAAAAGATGCTCATAGGATACTTTTGAATGAAGAAAGCAAATTATAAGACAGCATGATATTTTTATTTTCATTTTTTTTTCATTTTTTTAGAGACAGGGTCTCACTTTGTCACGCAGGCTGAAATGCAGTGGCATAATCATAGCTCACTGCAGCTGTTTGACTTCCTGGGCTCAAGTGATCCTTCCACCTCAGCCTTCTGAGTAGCTAGGACTATAGGTGTATATCAGCATGCCTGGCTAAATATATATATACATATATATTTTTTGAGATGGAGTTTCGCTCTTGTTGCACAGGCTGAAGTGCAACGGCGTGATTTTGGCTCACTGCAACCTCCGCCTACTGGGTTAAAGCAATTCTCATGCCTCAGTCTCCCAAGTAGCTGGGATTACAGGCATGTACCACCATGCCTGGCTAATGTTGTATTTTTAGTAGAGATGGGGTTTCTTCATGTTGGCCAGGCTGGTTTTGAACTCCCGACCTCGGGTGATCTGCCCGCCTCAGCCTCCTGATGTGCTGGGATTACAGGCATGAGCCACTGCGCTCAGCCCCAACTGTCTCTTTAATATGTTCATAACATTATCTTATTTTTAATTTATTATTTTTCTCAATTATAAAAGTAATAACTTATTGGGGGGAAAACTCTCAATCAATATAGAAATATGTACATGACATGAATAGATGCTACAATACATGCCATTTTCCCTACTTGACTCCCCACCTTTTCCAAACTAGATACCCACTCCTAACAGTTTATATGATATATATGTTCTCATTCTTTTCTATTTTGTACACTGTATGTATTTTTTGTACAAAATCATACTGCACTTACTGTTCTACACTTTGCATTTAATCACTTAATGTGCTTTTGATGTCTTTTCATGCCCATACATAAAATCTTCAATCTTTTTTTTTTTTTTTTTGAGACGGAGTCTCGCTCTGTCACCCAGGCTACAGTGTAGTGGCACGATCTCGGTTCACTGCAACCTCTGCCTCCCAGGTTGCAGCAATTCTCTTACCTCAGCCTCTCAAATAGCTGGACTTACAGGAATGTACTACCATGCCGGCTAATTTTTGTATTATTAGTAGAGACAGGGTTTCACCATGTTGGCCAGGCTGGTCCTGACCTCCCTCAGGTGATCTGCCTGCCTTGGCCTCCCAAAGTGCTGGGATTACAGGTGTGAGCCACCATGCCTGGCCAAAATCTTAACAACCATATAGTATATTATACTCTATATGCAATTACCATTCCCCTACTGATTAATATCTGTATTGTTCAAAATTATTTGCCAGCTATTTAGATTACAATTTATATCTCATTATTACTTTAATTTACATTTATCTGATCATCAGTGAGGCTAAGTATTTTTTCACATAGCTACTTCTTTGTTATCTATTTTATTTATTTATTTATTTATTTTTGAGACAAGGTCTTGCTCTATTGCCCATGCTAGAGTGCAGTGGCATGATCACGGCTCACTGCAGCCTTGACCTCCTGGGCTCAAGTGATCCTCCCACCTCTGCCTCCCAAGTATCTGGGACCACAGGCCCATGCCACCACGTCCAGCTAAATTTTTAAAATTTTTACAGGGAGGGGTCTCACTATGTTGCCCAGGCTCAGACTCCCAGGCTCAAGTGATCCTCCCACCTCAGCCTCCCAAAGTGTGGGGATCACAGGTGTGAGCCACCATGCCCGCCCTCTTCTTTAAATACCTATACACGTCCACTTACCTCAACTGCTAAATGCACTGGAGGCTTCTGCTTTATTTGATCTCACTATAGCATTTGACATTACTCACCACTCTCCCTTGTAAAAATTGCTTCCAACTTTTCTGTGATACCCCTTTTTCTTAGATTTCTTCCCATTTTGAGACGCAAGAAGGGTGTAGAAAAAAACAATAATGAAAAAAAGATTTCATTGGGCGCAGTGGCTCACGTCTGTAATCCCAGCACTTTGGGAGGCCAAGGTGGGCGGATCACGAAGTCAAGAAATCGAGACCATCCTGGCCAACATGGTGAAACCCTGTCTCTACTAAAAATACAAAAATTAGGTGGGCATGGTGGCGTGCGCCTGTAGTCCCAGCTACTTGGGAGGCTGAGGCAGGAGAATTGCTTGAACCCAGGAGGCAGAGGTTGCAGTGAGCCAAGATCATGCCACTGCCCTCCAGCCTGGCGAAAGAGCAAGACTCCATCTCAAAAAAAAAAAAAAAAAGATTTATTCTCATTTATCTGGCCACTACTCAAACTCAGTTTCATAAATTAGTTATTCTTTTTCTTTTCTTTTCTTTTCTTTTTTTTTTTTTTTTTTTACAGGTTTCCCCTCCTCTGTCCCTCCCTTATATGGTGGGGTACCTCGGCGTTTTTGTCTTAGGTCCTCTGTTTTGCTTACATTACATATTCTCTGCATATGATGTTATCCATCCTGATTTCACCCACCATATAGATTATAACATCAACAAATATGTAGATAGATCTATATACTATGTATCTATATAGACAGAGTTATAGAACTTATCTCTAGACAGATATCTCTCCTTTTCTACCAATTCTACCTGGAAGTGCTAGAGGCATCCTAAACTCCTCCTTGATTAAGGTTGAAGTCGTCCCTTTTTTTTTCTTTTTCTTTCTTTCTTCTTCTTTTTTTTTTTTTTTTTTTTTTTTTTTTGAGATGGAGTCTTGCTCTGTCACCCAGGCTGGAGTACAGTAGTGCAATCTTGGCTCACCACAGCCTCTGCCTCCTGGGTTCAAGCTATTCTCCTGCCTCAGTCTCCCGAGTAGCTGGAATTATAGGCGTGCACTACCACGCCTGGCTAATTTTTTTGTATTTTTAGTAGAGATGGGGTTTCACCATGTTGGCCAAGCTGGTCTCGAACTCCTGACCTCAGGTGATCCATCCGCCTCAGCCTCCCAAAGTGCCAGGATTACAGATGTGAGCCACTGCACCCGGCCTGAAGTCTTCCCTTTCTTCCCTTCATTCCTCATTCTCTAACCTGTTTCTTTTCTTGAACTCTCTATCTTGGTGAATGCGACAATCATCTTTTCATCTGTCAAGTAGGCCTGTTCTCTTATGCCTTCATGCTATGCATGTGCTGCTTCCTCCGTCTAGAACACAAAGCCTCTGCTGCTCCCTGTCGCCTCTGCTTAGCTAATTCCTCTTGGTCCTTTAGGGTTGAGTCAGGCACTGCCTCTTCTGGGAAGCCTTCCTAGATGTAGCATAGTTCAGGTCCCTCCTAAATTCTCCCCCAGCCCACTCTATTTATTTGATCACACCTGGATTGTAATTCTATTTTCCAAATTCTAAACAGTCCCTTGGAGGCAGAGAATACATCTCATGCTTCTTGTGTCTTCAGGAGCTGGAACATAAGAGATGCTCCATGATGACTGTCTATACTCATGGCATCAACTTCTCTCATCCCACTGTCTTGAACCTAGTCCAATTGAGGCCTCTATTCCACCACTCCCAAACAACACGAGATGACCAGTGACCTTCATGTTGCCAAATCTGATGGTCAGTTCTCAGCTTATCTGTGTGTTTGATTATGTTAACTCCCCTTCTAGAAACACTTTCTTCACTTGGCTTCTGGCACTTGTTTCCTCTGCTAGTTACTCCTTATATCTCCAACCTTTAAACGCCAAGGTACCCCTGAGCTAAGTCATGAGACCACTTCTCTGTCTACACTCACCTCCTAGCTCATCTCATGCACCTCATAGCTTTAAGTACCACTGACACTTTGACACGCGTCCATGTTATCCGCAGCAGGCATCTCTTCCAATTCCAGATTTTTATATAGTATCCAAGTTGCTACTGACATTTCCATTTGGATGTCTTAATAAAACATGTTACAGTTTACATTTGCAAAACTGAGCTTCTACTATTTCTTCCTCTCTAAATCTGCTTTTACTGTAGTCTTCCCCGTCTCAATTAACGGTATTTTAATTTAATTGTGTTTCGGCCAAAAACATTGTTGCTATTCTTTTATTTATTTATTTTTTTATAATAGAGATGGGGTCTGCTATATTGCCCAGGCTGGTCTTGAATTCCTCACCTCAAGTGATCCTCCTGCCTTGACCTCCCAAAGTTCTGGGATTACAGACACAAGCCACTGTGGCAGAGCCACTGCTGCCATTCTTGATTCTTATTTCTCTCTACCTTCAACATACATCCTGACCACTTCTCAACACCTATACTGCTACTACTCTAGTCCAAACCATAGTATACCTGGCCTAAATCATTATAATTGTCTCTTAATTGGTCTCCATGCTTCTGCCATTATTGTTCCTCTACATTCTCTTCCATTTTTTTACATTTAAAAAATAGAGAGACAGGGTCTCGCTAGGTTGCCCAGGCTAGTCTTGAACTCCTGGCCTCAAGCGATCCTCCCACCTTGGCCTCCTAAAGTGCTGGGATTAGAGCCTTCTCTTCCTTCTTTTTAAAAATTTAAGTCAGACCACATTACTCCTTTGCATATAAACCCTCTCCAAAGGCCTCCTTGCATTCAGAGTTAAAGCCCAGGTCTTTACAATGACACCATTTGACCTTTCTCTTTGTATTCCTCAAACACACCAAGACCATTCTTGCCTGAGGACATTCGCACAAGTGGTTCCTTCTGCCTGACTCTTCTCCCTGGCTCATGTCCTCAAATCTCTGCTCAAACATTTCCTCATCACAGGCCTTCATTGACCACCCTAGACTCTATCCTCCTTACCTGCGTCATGGTGTTCCACAGCACTAATCATTACTGACACAATTTCTTTTTTTAATTAAAAAAAATTTTTTTTGAGACAGAGTCTCACTCTGTCACCCAGGCTAGAATGCAGTGGTGCGATCTTGGCTTACTGCAATCTCTGCCTCTCGGGTTCAATTGATTCTCCTGCCTCAGCCTCCAGAGTAGCTGGGATTACAGGCATGCGCCACCACACTCAGTTAATTTTTGTATTTTTAGTAGAGACAAGGTTTTACCATCTTGGCCAGACTGGTCTCCCAACTCCTAACTTCAGGTGATCTGCCTGCCTCGGGCTCCCAAAGTGCTGGGATTATAGGCATGAGCCACCATGCCTGGCCATACTGACACAATTTCTTTATTGTCTGTCTTTTGCACTAGAATGTAAATTCCACGAGGGCTGGGATGTAGTCTGTGCTTGGCATGTAGTAGGTGCTCAGTGAAAACTTGTTAAATGGATGAGAGTGAAGGGAAGGAAGAAAGAAAGGAGCAAGTGAGGGGGGGACAGACAGAGGCAAGAGGGAAGAAATCAGCAGTTGAGTAAAGTAATGGTAGTTTTTTCTTATAATGCACCAGAGGAGATCCATTTTTTTAATTACAGGAAAATTAAGTTAAGGACCTCAGCCGTAGAGAGAACAAATTTACAGGGACACATTATGCACTAGTTTAAATAGGTTAGGCACTGAAAACTGCCAGGAGGAGGTTTTTGTAATGCCATCCAAATTAAGGAATTATGGCCCAAACATATGAGTTTTTTTCCTCGCAAGATTAAATCAAGCAAAATTTCAAAAGACATGTATTGTTCAGCCTCACTGGAAATTAGCAAGCACGGAGACTAGAGAACGGGTAAAAGCAGAGAGTTTATTCTGGAGGTTTTTGTCTTTGATAGATCCCGCAGCTAGGAAACTTGCTGACTAGATTGGGTCAAGAAGTTTGCTTTAAACAAAACACCCAGAAGATGAGAACAGCTGCACAGCTACTACCATTTAAATGCACAGATGTAGAAGTTCTGATTGTCTGATGTGGAAAAAAGGAAGACTACCTAGGAAACCCTGTGTTCTCATTTGAGAAGAAGCCATTTTACTAACCTCAGGCAAGCACTTGGTCTCTTGTCCTTCACTCCACACAGGAAAGAAAAAGTGGTTCAAAAGGAGAAACGCAGTGAAAAAATAAGATTCCCTGCACTGAATCAAGCTGTCCTGAGCAAATGGCTCACAGATCACACCAGCTGGCACAAATGTCCACTCAGCTGACACAGAACCCAAGTCCCACAGAGGCTGCAGGTGGCTTGGCCACACAATTCTGCTCAAGAAGTGCCACGTGCCCTGGAATTTCTGAATACTTACAGTTCTCTTCTTCTCCATGTTTGTTTCTTCAGCTGCTTTCTGGTACCTTCAGAGAAGCGGGGGAAAGAATGTCTCAAATTAAACATATTTTTACTCTTTCAATTTTTTATCTTTTTTTGAGATGAAGTCTCACTCTTGTTGCCCAGGCTGCAGTGCAGTGGTGTGATCTCGGCTCACTGCAACTTCTACCTCCCGGGTTCAAGTGATTCTCCTGTCTCAGCCTCCAGAGCAGCTGGGATTACAGGCACCCACCACCATGCCCAGCTAATTTTTGTAGTTTTAGTAGAGATGGGGTGTTACCATGTTGGCCAGGCTGGTCTTGAACTCCTGACCTCAAGTGATCCACCCGCCTCGGCCTCCCAAAGTGCGTGGCCAGCCTTTTTTTTTTTTTTTTTTTTTTTTTTTTTTTTTTTGAGACAGGGTCTCACTCTGTTGCTCAGGCTGGAATACAGTGGTACAACCATGGTTCATCATAGTTCACTGCAGCCTTGACCTCCCAGGCTCAAGCGAACTTCCTGTCTCAGCCTCCTGAGTAGCTGGGACTATATAAGTGCACACCACCACACCTGGTTTTTTAAAAATTTTTGTAGAGATGGGGTCTTGCCATGTTGCCTAGGCTGGTCTCAAACTCCTGAGCTAAAGTGATCCTCATGCTTCGGCCTCCTAAAGTATTGAGATTACAGGCGTGAGCCATCACCCCAGCCACTTCCTTTTTTTCTTTTTCTTTTTTTTTTTTTTTTTTTGAGATGGGATTTCTTTGTCACCCAGGCTGAAGTTCAGTAGTTTGATCTTGTCGCACTGCAACCTCCACCTCCGGGGCTCAAGTGATCCCACCACCTCATCCTCCTGAGTAGCTGGGACCACAGGTGCACACCACCACACCTGGCTAATTTTTTGTATTTTTCGTAGAGACAGGGTTTCACCATGTTGACCAGGCCGGTCTCAAACGCCTAAGCTTAAGTGATCTGTTGGCCTCAGCCTCCCCAAATGCTGGGATTACAGGCGTGAGCCACCAGGCCCAGCCCCCTAGCCACTTTCAATCTTTAAGAAAACCAGTTCTGGGCTGGGTGAAGTGGCTCACACCTGTAATCCCAGCACTTTGGGAGGCTGAGGCAGGTGGATCACCTGAGGTCGGGAGTTTAAGACCAGCCTGGCCAGCATGGTGAAACCCTATCTCTACTAAAAATACAAAAATCAGCCAGGCATGGTGACGCACACCTATAATCCCAGCTACCTGGGGGGCTGAAGCACGAGAATCGCTCAAACCCAGGAGGCGGAGGTTGCAGTGAGCTGAGATCACGCCATTACACTCTAGCCCAGGTGACAGAGCAAGACTCAAAACAAACAAGCAAGCAAACCCAAAGAAACAGTCTGCATACCTATTTCTACCAGCAGTTGCTTTTAATCAACTCTATCAGAAGAAGCTGTAAATCAGAGCAGACCTCACTTCCTGCAGCTATTCCAGTCATCTGCTCTGATATAACAGCAAGATCCCAGTGGATAAGGTCAAATGCTGAAATAACTGCATAGAACAGAAAGTCCAGGCTTTAAGCCCCAGTTTTGCTGCTTATTAACTGTGATCTCTGGCAAGTGACTTAATCTCTCTAAGTCTCAGTTTCCTTATCTAGAAAGTAGTTACAATCTACTTTCAGGATTGCTGGGAAGATTAAATGTAATCACATGTGTAAAAACATTTTGAAATTAGTTAAGTCCATACAGCAATGCATTAATTCCAATATATACATTTCCCCTCCCATATTTATGCCTCTGATATCTTACAATTGTTCTAATCTTGATAGTCACATTGCCTGTACATGTTGAATTTAGTATAAGTTATTGATATTGTCATTTTAACTCAGTTAAAAGTATTTCATGGTACTACATAGTTTTGTTTTGTTTTGTTTTGTTTGAGGCGGACTTTCGCTCTTGTTGCCCAGCTGGAGTGCAATGGCACAATCTCAGCTCACTGCAATCTCTGCCTCCCAGGTTCAAGCATTCTCCTACCCCAGCCTGTCAAGTAGCTAAGGTTACAGGCATGTGCCACCATGCCTGGCTAATTTTTGTATTTTTTACTAAAGACAGGGTTTCACCATGTTGGCCAGGCTGGTCTCGAACTCCTGACCTCATGTGATCCACCTGCCTCAGCCTTCCAAAGTGCTGGGATTATAGGCTTGAGCCACTGCACCCAGCTATTATTATATGTTTTAAATGCCATTTTAAAATGTCTTTTAAAAGATTACATTATGCTTGGCATTTAAGGAAAAATTATTTTACATATGCACAAGAGTGATATGTGAGAAAAGTTTGTGATAAGCACTGATCAGTTTAATGAGCATTTTTTCTTAGAGATGCAAAAATAGTGGCACAGCCTATAGTTGATGACATCTTAGATTTCATAAATAATTATTTGTTATTACTTTTATCATTTTGTCATTTTTATTACTTGGATTGGAAGACCTCTGAGAAAAAAATTAAAGTCCTTTTCAAGGAGGAACAGGTTTTCTGCATTTAAAGGCTAAGTGGTCCAGAGATTTGTGCAGGTCCAAGCTGCACAAATCTCCAGACCACCCAGAACAACCTTTTTTTTTTGAGACAGAGTCTTGCTCTGTTACCCAGGCTGGAGTGCAGTGGTGTGATCTCAGCTCACTGCAACCTCTGCTTCCAGATTCAAGTGATTCTCATCCCCCGGCCTCCCGAGTAGCTGGGATTACAGGCATGCCCCACCACACCTGGCTAATTTTTGCATTTTTAGTAGAGACAGGGTTTCACCATGTTGACCAGGCTTGTCTTAAACTCCTGGCCTCAAGAGATATGCTTGCCTTGGCCTCCCAAAGTGCTGGGATTACAGGCATGAGCCACCACGCCTGGCCCCAGAACAACCTTAACCTGGCTTCCTCCAGGCCTCTGAGTCATGCACTGAAGTCAGCACCATCACGTAGAGAATCACCATTGTGTGCCTCTCCTTGGGCCTGCATTAGCAGATCTCAGTTAGCCCCACCCCAGAAAAGGGCCCTGTTCAAAGGGCACTGTCCTCTGCCTAAAGGTAGAATTTCAGAATTCACGAGGCGGCATTTGGAGTAGGAGGTAAGAGAGGAAGAAAAAAAGCAGCCTCAGGCCTGGTGCCATAGCTCACACCTGTAATCCCAGTACTTTGGGAGGCTGAGGTGGGCTGATCACTTGAACCCAGAAGTTCGAGACCAGATGGGTAACACAGTAAAACCCTGTCTCTACAAAAAATACAAAAATTAGCTAGGTGTGGTGCACGCTTGTAGTCCCAGTGTCTTGGGAGGCTGAGATAGGAGGATTCCTTGAGCCAGGGAGGTTGAGGCTGCAGTGAGCTATGATCACGCCACTGTACTCTAGCCTGAGCTACAGAGTGAGACCCTGTCTCAAAACAAACAAACAAACAAACAAAAAACAAAAAACAAAAAAAACAACAAAAAAAACAGCCTTGATCTCTAGGACTCAAGCAATCCTCCCACCTCAGCCTTGCAAGAAGCTGGAACTAAAGACATCTACCATCACACCTGACTAACTTTAAAAAAATTTTTTTAGTAGATATAGGGTCGTGCTATGTTGCCCAAGCTGAGCTGGTCTCAAACTTCTGAGCTCAAGTGATCCTCCTGTCTCAGTCTCTCAAAGTGTTGAAATTACAGGCGTGAGCCACCATGCCCAGCCAAGAAAGAGTATTACATAAAGGGTCTTCCAATTCCATCACTGTTTTTTTTTTTTTTGAAGAGTCCTGCTCAGTCCCCTAGGCTGGAGTATAGTGGCGTAATCTCAGCTCACTGCAACCTCTGTCTCCCGGGTTCGAGTGATCGAGTGATTCTCCTGAGTAGCTGGGATTACAGGTATGTGCCGCCATGCCCAGCTAATTCTTGTTTTTTTAGTAGAGATGGGTTTCACCAAGTTTGCCAGGCTGGTCTCGAACTCCTGACCTCAAGTGATCCACCAGCCCTGGCCTCCCAAAGTGATGGGATTACAGGTGTGAGCCACCATGCCCAGCCCCCAATCCTATCACTGTCTAATTTTAATAGTCAGATATTAACAAGCATCTCGGTCACCATGTAGATGTTGCTCTGCAATTGAGCAGAACTTTCTAATAGGGTAGGGTAAAAGGACTACCAAACATTTCTGGCACTTCATTGACCATAACTAGGAAGAAAGTGGGATTAGAACTGCTATGATTCAATTGACAAACTGAAAATATATTTGCAACTTATATTACAGACAAAAATTTAATTTCCCTAGAATATAAATAACTACTAATCAACAGGGAAATGACAACTGAATAAATAAAAAGGCAGATATAAACATACAGTTCACGGCTGGGTGCGGTGTCTCACGCCTGTAATCCCAGCACTTTGGGAGATGGAGGTGGGCGGATCATCTGAGGTCAGGAGTTGGAAACCAGCCCCACCAACCTGGCAAAACCCTGTCTCTACTAAACATACAAAAATTAGCCGGGCGTGATGGCAGGCACCTGAAATTCCAGCTACTAGAGAGATTGAGGCACGAGAATCGCCTGAACCCGGGAGGTGGAGGTCGCAGTGAGCCAAGATTGTACCACTGCACTCCGGCCTGGGTGACAGAGCCACACTCCATCTCAAAAAAACAAAAACAAAAACATACAGTTCACAAAAAGAACGTCTCATGGCTCTTAAACAGAAAAGATGTTCAACCTCAAAATGCAAATTCAAACAATGCTAAGAACATTTTACCTATCAAATAGGAAAATATTTTCTTTTTTCTTTTTTTTTTTTTGAGATGGAGTCTCACTCTGTCGCCCAGGCTGGAGTGTAGTGGCGCGATCTCGGCTCACTGCAACCTCCGCCTCTCAGGTTCAAGTGATTCTCCTGCCTCAGCCTCCCAAGTAGCTGGGATTACAGGTATGCACCACCACACCCAGCTAATTTTTTTATATTTTTAGTAGAGACAAGGTTTCACCATGTTGGCCAGACTGGTCTCCAACTCCTGACCTCAGGTGATCCGCCTGCCTCAGCCTCCCAAAGTGCTGGGATTACAGGCGTGAGCCACTGCATCCGGCCAGAAAAGATTTTTTTAAAAAGCTAATATGCAGGGGGTTCCCCTTCTCGGCTTGAAGTCCTTCTCCTTCTGTCTCTGTATGGGGAAGCTTCTTTTTCCTTCTTTCTTGCCTAATAAACACTCTCTGCTCCTTAAAATCACACACACACACACACGCATGCACGCACACACACACACACACACGTGTGCGTACACACAATGCACACAGCTAATATGCAGTTGGGTTGGGTAGCTCATGCCTATAATCCCAGCGCTTTGGGAAGTGGAGGTGATAGGACTGCTTGAGGTCAGGAGTTTGAGGCTGCAGTGAGCTGTGACTATGCCACCGAACTTCTGTTTAAAACAAACAAATAAACAAACAAAAAAGGCTAATATGGGACATTGGTGAAGGTATGGGGAAACAGGTTCTGTCTTACATTGCTGGTGGGAAGGTAAATTGGTAAAACCTTTATAGAAGGCATTTTGTCTATGCCTTCTTTAATATTTGCCAAAATTATAAAAGCACAAATGTTATAATTTACCTCTTCTTTCTGCTCCCAGAATTTATCCTACAAATACACTAAAAAAATGTTTCATATTAGATTATTTATCGTAGCATTAAATATAACAGCAAAAGACTTAGAACAACCTGAATGTCCATTATCAGAGGAGTGGTAAATTACAATGTATATGTATAATGAAAAGGGAAGGTGGTAGTGATCGTACAATAATACGAATGTACTTAATGCCACTGAACCATATTCTTAAAAGTGGTTGGCCAGGTGCAGTGGCTCATGCCTATAATTCCAGCACTTTGGGAGGCCAAGGTGGGTGGATCTCCTGAGGTTGGGAGTTCAAGACCAGCCTGGCCAACATGGTGAAACCCTGTCTCTACTAAAAATATAAAGATTAGTTGGGCATGGTGGCTCATGCCTGTAGTTCCAGCTACTCGAGAGGCTGAGGCATGAGAATCCTTTGAACCTGGGAGGTGGAGGCTGCAGTAAGCTGAGATCACACCACCGTACTCCAGCCTGGGCAACAGAGTGAGACTCGGTCTCAAAAAAAAAAAAAAAAGAAAGCGGTTAAAATGGTAAATTTTATGTTATATACTGTGTATTTTACCACAGTTAAAACAGTATGGTACCAGCTATAGACCAATGGAACAGAACACACAGCCCAGAAATAAACCGTTACATGTATGGTCAAATCATTTTTTGACAAGGGTGCCAAGACCATCCAGTGGGGAAAGGAAAATCTTTTCAACAAATGGTGCCGGGAAAACCGGATAGCCACGTGCAAAAAAATGAAATTGGACTACCATACACAAAAATTAAGTCAAATGGATCAAAGACCTAACTATAAAAGCTAAAACTATAAAACTCTTGGTTGAAACATAGGGAAAAAGTCTCATGACATTGGATTTGGCAATGATTTTTTGAAATTTATTTTTTGTCGTTTTTCTTTCTTATTTTTGTTTTTCTTATTTTTTTATCTTATTTTACTTTTTTATTATCTTTTGATCATCTCATCATTACAAGATTTGGTAATGCCTCATTGGAATACACCACCAAAAGCACAGGCACAAAAGAAAAAATAAACTAGACTTCAACAAAATTAAAAACTTTTCTGAGGGTTGGCGCAGTGGCTCATGCCTGTAATTTCAGCACTTTGGAGGACAAGGTGGGCGGATCATGTGAGGTCAGGAGTTCAAAACCAGCCTGGCCAACATGATGAAACCTTGTCGCTACTAAAAATACAAAAATTAGCCAGGTATGGTGGTGGGCACCTGTAATCCCAGCTACTCGGAAGGCTGAGGCTGCTGAATCATTTGAACCCGGGAGGCGGAGGTTGCAGTGAGCCGAGATTGTGCCACTATACTCTAGCCTTGGCAACAGGGCAAGACTGTGTCTCAAAAAACAAAACAAAACAAACAAACAAAAACAAAAAAACTTTTGCGCATCAAAGAACACTATCAACAGGCTGAGTGCAGTGGCTCATGACTGTAATCCCAGCACTTTGAGAGGCCGAGGTGGGTGGATCACTTGAGGTCAGGAGTTCAAGACCAGCCTGGCCAACATGGTGAAACCCCATCTCTACTAAAAATACAACAATTAGCTGGACGTGGTGGTGGGCACCTGTAACTCCAGCTACTGAGGAGGCTGAGGCAGGAGAATCGCTTGAACCTGGGAGGTGGAGGTTGCAGTGAGCCAAGATTGCACCACTGCCCTCCAGCCTGGGCGACAGAGTGAGGCTCTGTCTCATGAAGAAAAAAAAAAGAACAAAGTAAAAATGTCCCATGGAGTGGGAGAAAATATTTGCAACTCATATTTGAGTTTTAAAGTAACAAAAATGAGATAATGTAATACATACTATTCTGCTTCTCCCTTTCTCCATTTCAGAGAGAAATTCAGAGAAGCTGACATTTTCATTCAAGAAATACTTATTGCTGTCTACTATGTTCCAAGCACTAGAGAAAAAGTAATGAAAGAAATAACCAAAACAGACATAATATCTGCTCTCAGACGCTTACAGTTTAGACACTAAAAACAGAAGCACACAAATATACATATACACACATACACACATACACAGTGGTAAGTCCTTTGGAAAAAAAAAAAGAACAGGGTGTTATTAAATAACAAAGGAACACAATTGAGAAAGGAAGAGGGAATCAAGGAAAGCCTCACTTATGTTAATTAGCCTGATTTGATCATTCCACAATGTATTCATGTATTAAAACATCACATTGGCCAGATGTGGTAGTTCATGCCTGTAATCCCAGCACTTTGGGAGGCTGAGGCGAGTGGATCACTTGAGGCCAGGAGTTCAAGACTGGCCTGGGCAACATGGAGAAACCCTGTCTCTATTAAAAACACAAAAACTAGCCACCAGGCATGTTGGTGTGCACCTGTAGTTTCGGCTACTCGGGAGACTGAGGGGGGGAGGATCGCTTGAACCTGGGAAGTGGAAGTTGCAGTGAACTAAGATAGCACCACTGTACTCCAGCCTGGGTGATAAAGCAAGACTCTGTCTCAAAAAACAAACAAAAAACTATCTCATTGGACCCCATAAATATGTAAAATTATGATTTGTCAGTTAAAAACAAATGGACAAGTACGATGGCTCAAGCCTGTGATCCCAGCCCTTTGGGAGGCCAAGGCAGGCCAATCGTTTGAGCCCGGGAGTTTGGAACAGCCTGGGCAACGTGCCGAGACCCCATCTCTACAAAAAAAAAACAAAAAACAAAAAACAAATTAGCAGGGCTTGGTGGCATGCGCCTGTAGTCCCAGTTACTTAGGGGGCTGAGGTGGGAGGATCACCTGAGCCCAGGAATTTGAGGATGCAATGACCCCTGATGGTGCCACTGCACTCCAGCCTGGGCAACAGAGTGAGACTCTATCTCAAAATAAAATAAAATAAAATAAAATAATTTTTAAAAGGAGCGCCTCGCTGAAACGTGTAGGCTGTAGGCTGAGACGTGAAGTTTGACCAGATGAAGTTAGCCAGACAAAAACAAGGGAGGAAAGCATTCCAGGAACAGAAAAACACCATGCGCAAAGGCCTCAAGGCAAGAAAGTGTCTCATGTGTATAAGGTACACAAAGAACTCCAGCGTGGCAGAAGCTCGCTGAGAGGCGAAAGGGCAGGCGATGAGGCGGGAAGCAGGGGTGGGCCATGCAGGTCATGCTGAGGACTTTGAATTTAATGGTAGGATGGCCGGGCGCGGTGGCTCAAGCCTGTAATCGCAGCACTTTGGGAGGCCGAGACGGGCGGATCACGAGGTCAGGAGATCGAGACCATCCTGGCTAACACTGTGAAACCCCGTCTCTACTAAGAAATACAAAAAACTAGCCGGGCGAGGTGGCGGGCGCCTGTAGTCCCAGCTACTCCGGAGGCTGAGGCAGGAGAATGGCGTGAACCCGGGAGGCGGAGCTTGCAGTGAGCTGAGATCCGGCCACTGCACCCCAGCCTGGGCAACAGAGCGAGACTCCGCCTCAAAAAAAAAAAAAAAAAAAAAAAAGGTAGGATGGTCACTGATTCAATTCGTGTTTTTAAAAGAGTGCTCTGGAGTGTGGAGAATGGACTGGAAGGGGCTGAGAATGGAGGTGGCATTAATGAGAGATAATACTGGCTGGGCTGCAGAGATAATGGCGCTAGAGATAAAGACAAGTGAATAGATTTGAGATACATTTTGAAGAAGAATCAGTAGGGTGGTAACGAGACGGGGAAGAGAGAATGATTCCTAGGTTTCTGGCAGCTGAGTCAATGGAAGTAATGCTTCCTGGGACGCGGAATTGTGAAGCAAGAGCAAATTTGGAAACGGGGAAGATCAAGAGTTCAATGTTAGCCATGTTAACTAAAACATCCATTTGGTGGGAGCAGTGATGAGATGCATGTGTCCAGAGCTCAGAAGAAAGCTCTGAGCTAGTTGTACGCATTTAGGACTTATGTGCCCACGGATTGTATTAAAGCCACAGGAGGAGATGACATCTGCAAAGAGTGTGTAGTGTGAGAAGATGCCTGGAACTCAGTCCTGGAGACTCTAACATTTCAGCAGTCGGAACAGATGATAAGAGAGACTGACAAGGAAGAGACAGAGAGGGAGGAGGAAAATGATGAGACTTCCAGAGAAGCCAAGAGAAGCAAAAATGTGGGAGGGAAAAAGTGGTGAGAGTTCATGTAAGATAAAGACCAAGAAACATCCCTTTGATTTAGCAACACAGAAGTGTTTGGTAATCTTGGCAATCCTTTTTCATTATAATTAATTCACCCATATTCCTTTAATGGGCATTTGGATTGTTTCCAGTTTTTCACCATGGCAAATAATGCTTTGGTGAATGTCCTTGTATGTATATTTTTCCCACTTGCACTTATATATCTGTCTAAGAGATTCCTTAAAAGTGGGAATTCAGGGATACAGTGGATTGTAGCTATTATAAAAAGGAACTTAGAACTGGCCTTGAACTTGCGTTTCCACACCCCTTGGATAATCATCTACAGTACATTACAGCAATAATACAATATATGAAAACTAGAACCAATTGGCAGACAGGTTTATATTTAGCCAACTGTTCTCCAAGGCAAGGTATTTACATTGTGGTTAGTTGAGTAAATAAGCTCAGAGGTTCCCTTCCCTTTAGTGTCTAACAGAAACATAGATTAAAAAAAAAATCAAAATACTTCTCATCTTTGGCCCTGTCCTTTTAGCAGGGAGGCATCTGTAAGACCAGGTGTATACACCAAAGGCTGTCTTCAATTCTGTTCTCACACCCCTACTCAAATATCCCCACCTTTTATTTGTAATGAAGTTCCTGCTAAATAGTAGGTAACAGGGAGAAAGGCTCTACACCACCGCTTTCTTCCAAGTTCAATCCTTGGTACTTTTATATTTTGTACTCTTAGACTGCCACAGGACTGAGGCTCAATACTTCTGAATTCAGTGTTCAGGCCTCAGACTTTTCTCAGAGGCCCTTACAGCAACTAGCATTCTTCTGACACAAAATGTGAAGGACACAAAATGGTGGCACCATTTTGAAGATTCAAATTTGAGAAAATAAAACATTTGCAATAAAATTTCTGTAATTAAAATCTTGTTCCTCTTTCATTCCCAGATTTTTTTTTTTTTTTTTTTTTGAGACGGAGTCTCGCTCTGTCGCCCAGGCTGGAGTGCAGTGGCACGATCTTGGCTCACTGCAAACTCTGCCTCCCAGGTTCACGCCATTCTCCTTCCTCAGTAGCTGGGACTACAGGCACCCACCACCACGCCCGCTAATTTTTTCTATTTTTTAGTAGAGACGGGGTTTCACCATGTTAGCCAGGATGGTCTTGATCTCCTGACCTCCTGATCCGCCTGCCTTGGCCTCCCAAAGTGCTGGGGATTACAGGCGTGAGCCACCCCGTCTGGCCCACATAAGGAATTTGATCTTGCAACTGCTCACTAATGCTCAGCTGTGGGGCAGGCAGCTGATGGAAGATGCTAAAATTATCTGGGGAGTAATAACAGTGTCTCAAATTTTTCTGAGGCCAGAGTTCCTGAGCCATGACTCTTGCTTGTATGCCCTCAAATAGAGCAAAGGGAATGCTGAGCCAAAGAGGGAAAACGGAAACTCCCAAGGTTTAGGCAATGTATTTTCTTCTGGAAAAATTTCACCACTAAAATGTTACAGAGAAGCGAAAGAAGAGGAAGTTAACCAGGCCAACTTGAAGGTCAATTTTTTTCTTATTGAAGGAAGAATAGTCACAAAAAAACTAAATATGAACGCTCTTTTTTTTTAAGATAGGTTCTCACTCTGTCACCCAGGCTGGAGGGCAGTGGTGCAATCACAGTTCACTGCGGCTTTGAGCTTCTGGACTCAAGTGATCCTCTCAACCTGGCCTCCTCCTCTTTCATGGAACTAGGAATGGGTGAAGTTATAACAAAAACAGGAGCAGCTGTGATAAGGTAGAGGCATGCTGGCAGGGGGTGAGCTTAGGGGTCTTCGTGCTGTGTTCATCAGTTTTACCATCTTGGTGTGTGACCTTCAGTCACAATTGCTAATCCTCAAGCTCCTAATCTGTCAGAGTGGGGCAAATGCTAGCCAGATCAGTGGTTTCAAGCTCTGCTAGCTGCAGAACCCTCTCTTCAAATGCTGTCTTATGTAGAACCTAACCTTTACAAGGGATCAAAGCAGGATTGCTGGAATGGAAAATCTAAAGGGCTGGGCCTGGGATCTGGGCCTGGGCTTAGCCCTTAGGGTGTTCCAGTTGTTGGAGAACTGGCCCTGAGATTCCTCTGAAGACCGCAATTAAGATAGTTTAAAAACTACCAGGCTAGATTCTCTTTAATTCCAAAAATGTATGAGTCAAACAAATTCCACCCAAAGAGTCAACTGTTATCAAATGAAGGATTATATTATGCTGAAGTCAGTGGTGAGTGAAACCAAAGCTAGCTATTCAAATGGACGTATCAATAGGAACTTCTTACCTCAAATGTAATGACTGTTACAGAGGCTTAGTCAGAGAAATAAGTCTACAGCTATAAAGGACCATGGGACACAAGCTCTGATGCTAGAAAAAGTACTCTTCTATAATATAAACATAAACAGCACTGTTAGCAATTAGAAAGTAAAGCTGACTTATCTACAAACATCAGCCAGATCAAGCTTCCTCCAAACATCACTTTCATATTAATCTCTGATCAGAGACCTCCTAAGTTTTCCTACTGTTTTTAGCTAGGCTTGTATAGGACTTACTATTTGCAAACCCCGTAATATAAAGCCACTAGGTGTTGGAAACAGACATTAGTATATGCTTTGTGGAAAACAGTCCTGTAGTCTACAGCCATACCACCCTGAACGTGCCTGATCTCAACTGATCTTGGAAAATAGTCCTGCAGTCTTCTTTGGGAAGCTACAGTAAGTGAACCTTAAAAACCTTAAGTAATATTAGCAACATGTTTCCACTGAGTATAAAACCTAGAACAGAAATCCAGGCTGATTCCCTGGTTTTCACTCCCATCAGTATAAACCACCACCTGTCCTACTTCTATGTCTTTACCTCCTGTTGCTCCCCTTCCTCTGGAATGTCTCCAGCATTCTCCAAGCCTACCAAATGACTCTATTCATCTTTCCAAACCAGTTCCATATGTTAAGCACATCAGAAGAAAAATATGTAACAGGAACAAACTCAAATATTAACTTGAATAGGTTACTTCCTTTGCCTCAGTTTTCTCAACTATAAAAGAGGGGTAAAGCCCCTTCCTCATATAGTTTTTGTTAGGATTTGAAATAGTATATATTTTATATATTTCTTTTTTTTTTTTTTTCCTGACACGGAGTCTCACTCGGTTGCCCAGGCTGGAGTGCAGTGGCATGATCTTGGCTCACCACAACCTCTGCCTCCCAGGCTCCAGTGATTCTTCCATCTCAGCCTCCCGAGTAGCTGGGATTACAGGTGCACACCACCACCGCCCAGCTACATTTTTGTATTTTTTTTGTATTATTATATTTTGAGACAGAGTCTCACTCTGTAGCCCAGGCTGGAGTACAGTGGTGTGATCTCGGCTCACTGCTACCTCCGCCTCCCAGGTCCCGGTTAAGCAATTCTCCTGCCTCAGCCTCCCAAGTAGCTGGGATTACAGGCACAGGCCACCATGCCCAGCTAATTTTTGTATTTTTTAGTAGAGACAGGGTTTCACCATGTTGGCCAGGCTTGTCTTGAACTCCTGACCTCGTGATCTGTCCGCCTCAGCCTCCCAAAGTGCTGGGATTACAGGCGTAAGCCATCGCGCCCAGCCGTTTTTTTTTTTTTTTTGTATTTTTAGTAGAGATGGGGTTTCACCATGTTGGCCAGGCTTGTCTTGAACTCCTGACCTTAAATGATCCACCTGCCATGGCCTCCCAAAGTGCTGGGATTACAGGCATGAGCCAGTGCGCCCGGCCAAAATAGTATGTGTTTCTGTCAAGGGTCTAGCATGGTGCCTGGCACACTGATTCTAATTAACGGGTTCAGGATTGACAGTTTTGCAATCCTTTCAGCCTTCATGGAGAAAAGACAGTGAATCCAGTATACCATGAGAAGGAACTGTGAGATCCCTCTGCACTTTCTTTTTTTTTTTTTTTTTTTGAGACGGAGTCTCGCTCTGTCGCCCAGGCTGGAGTGCAGTGGCCGCATCTCAGCTCACTGCAAGCTCCGCCTCCCGGGTCTATGCCATTCTCCTGCCTCAGCCTCCCAAGTAGCTGGGACTACAGGCGCCCGCCACCTCACCCGGCTAGTTTTTTGTATTTTTTAGTAGAGACGGGGTTTCACCGTATTTAGCCAGGCTGGTCTCGATCTCCTGACCTCGTGATCCGCCCGTCTCGGCCTCCCAAAGTGCTGGGATTACAGGCTTGAGCCACCGCGCCCGGCCTTGCACTTTCTTTCTGCAAGATTAAGAAGGCCCTAAAAGGCCGGGCGCAGTGGCTCACGCCTGTAATCCCAGCACTTTGGGAGGCCGAGGCAGGCGGATCACAAGGTCAGGAGATCGAGACCACGGTGAAACCCCGTCTCTACTAAAAATACAAAAAATTAGCCGGGCGCGGTTGTGGGCACCTGTAGTCCCAGCTACTCGGGAGGCTGAGGCAGGAGAATGGCGTGAACCCGGGAGGCGGAGCTTGCAGTGAGCCGAGATCGTACCACTGCACTCCAGCCTGGGCGACAGAGCGAGACTCCGTCTCAAAAAAAAAAAAAAAAAAAAGAAGGCCCTAAAAGTTGGAAGCCTTTTCCAACTTCTTAACTCTCCTTCGTGCTACTATAAGACTCGAATCCTAATGAAAACTAGCTGGGCTGGACGATGACAGAATAGGGTGGTGAGAAAGGCACAGGGGAAGAGGTGAGAGCCTCATTGAAGTGACTGAGTTAGGCAAGGAAGAAAGTGAGGCCAGGAAGGGGACTGACATCCAGGGCTGGGTGTCCTGGTGAAGTCAAAACACAGGGTTACTGGGAATAAGAGTTAAACAAGTGGAAAAACAGGAGGCTCCAATCAAACAGTAGGTTCTCCAAATGCACCATTTCAGAGAAGGATTCTGAGTGATGATAGGTTGAGACTGGAGGCAGAGGCATGGGAGACCATATGCAGGTTGCAGAAACGGGGAAGATCAAGAAATTTTGAGTCCAGGTCGGGTGCAGTGGTTCACACCTGTAATCCCAGCACTTTGGGAGGCTGAGGCAGGAGGATCGCTTGAATCCAGGAGTTCGAGACCAGCCTGGACAACATAGTGAGACGCTGTCTTTATAAAAAATAAAAAATTAGATGGGCATAGTGGTGCATGCCTATGGTCCTGGCTACTTGGGAGGCTGAGGCAGGAGGACTGCTTGAGCCTGGGAGGTCGAGTCTGCAGTGAACCATAATTTTGCCACTACACTCTAGCCTGGGTGACAGAGTAAGACCCAGTCACGAAAAAAAAAAAAAAAAAAAAAGAGAGAAAGAAGAAAGAAAAAAAATTATGAGTCCAAAGTATCAGACAGGTCACTGATGTGGACCCAATGATTCTTCAATGAGGACACCATTGGCACCAATGGCCCTGGGGGACATTTAGACATGTGTTAGAATCTTGTTGGGTTTTCTCCCCTATCACTTTTTTTTTTCTTTTTTGGTTGTCACAATGTCATGGGTTCATTTAGAGGAGGGCATCATGATGAATATCCTGCATGGGGAAGATCTGCCTTGCCCCAAATGCGATAGCACCCTCAATGAGAAACACTGAAAAAAAAAAAAGATGCTAGAAGTCAGCGTCCCCTGGAGGCTAGCATGCCACTGCAACGAAGGGGAGGATAAGAGTGCAGTATAGTTAGATGTGAGCCTGAAAGCACATGTCTCGAACTTCAGAAGCAGGCACGAGAGACAATGAATGGGAAACAGTATTGGAGATATAGGAGAGTAGCAACCCTGGCCCCCAAAATATTTCAGGGAAGCATGTGCAGAAAGGGCAGGCAGCCAGGCTGGGTGTAGTGGCTCATGCCTGTAATCCCCAGCACTTTGGGAGGTCAAGGTAGGCGGATCATGATGTCAGGAGTTCAAGACCAGCCTGACCAATATGATGAAATCCCATCTCTACTAAAAGTACAAAAATTAGTCGGGCATGGTGATGTGCGCCTGTAATCCCAGCTACTCGGGAGGCTGAGGCAGGAGAATCGCTTGAACCCAGGAGGCAGAGGTTGCAGTGAGCTGAGATCGCATGACTGCACTCCAGTCTGGGTGACAGAGTGAGACTCCATCTCAAAAAAAAAAAAGAAAAAAAAAAAGAAAGAGCAGGCAGCCACTGCTCAAACACAGAATGCATGTCATGCATGTCAAGGGAAAGCCAAGTTTAGTTAAAGACAGGTGGGGCCAAAGAGGGTGAAAAGGGTAAGAATGTGGAGAAGTTTCTCTGAAGAACAGGGAGTTTCCAAGTCCCATTAATCACATCTCAACACTGTCTGATATCCTTCTCTTTCCCTTTATCCCTGTTCCCCCTTGACCCCCAACAGCTTTCACTTGAGTTCCCAAGAGAACCTCATAAATTGTCTCCACGTTACCAATCTCTCATCTTTCTAACATAGCTTTACACTCTTGCCAGAAGCCTCCTTCTAAAATACCAGTCTGATCGTGTCACTCTCCCCACATGAAAACCAATTGTGTTCACTAGTTTTCTTACTAAATCCTAACCTTAGCAGAGCATCCGAGGTCTTCCATCTGGCCCTAAATGAATTACACCAGTTCCTTCTCCCTTTTGTATTTCTCCATGCCAGACTGCTTGCTTTCCTATTCCCTTTATCATGTTCAGCTTCCATAATCCTTTGCTTCAATCTCCTTACACTTGACTCATTCTGCTTCATGTTCAAGTTCACTGCTTTGACTCCACAAGTCCATCTCTTCCACTACCAGGGCTTCTTAAACTTCCCTGAAGGTAAAAATTACCTAGGATACTTGTTAAAAACATAATTTCCTGGACTCTATCCACACATACTGAATCAGAACATAGGATGATTTTAAAACATGTCCAGGCCGGGCACAGTGGTGCATGTCTATAGTCCCAGCTACTCAGAAGGCAGAGGCAGGAGGATCGCTTGAGCCCAGGAGTTTAAGGGTGCAGTGAGCCGTGGCCACACCACTGCACTCCAGCCTGGGTGACAGAGTGAAACCCCGTCTCAACATTTTTTTTTTAATTAAAAAAATTTAAAATGTCCAAAATTCTGACATTCCTCCTATCAGAGAAGGTGGAGTCAAATTGCCCTCCTTCAAAATGAGTCAGCTTTAGTGACTCACTTCTAATGAAGTGAGTGTGGTAAAAGTGATACTGTAAGACCTCCGAGGCTAGGTCATAAAAGGCAACACAACTTTGGACTCCCTCTTTTGTTCCCTCCTTCTCTCTGTCACTGGATGCTTGCCCTGGGAACTGAGCCAGCAAGCCAAACAGCCACATGGAATGGCCATGTGTAGGTATTCCTACCATGGCCCCCGCTGAGATCCCACATGACAGTATCAACCGCCTGACTTGTGAGGGAGCCAGCCTTTTGATGATTATGGCTCCCAGCCTTTGGGTCACCCTGGCTGATGCTGAGTAGAGCAGAGATCCTGCCCAAACTGGAGATTCAAAAGCAAAATAAATTCTGTAATTATTATTATTATTATTATTTTTTAAGACAGAGTCTTGCTCTGTCGCCCAGGCTGTAGTGCAGTGGCATGATTTCAGCTTACTGCAACCGCCGCCTCCTGGGTTCAAGCGATTCTCCTGCCTCAGCCTCCTGAGTAGCTGGGACTACAGTACAGGCATGTGCCACCACACCTGATTAATTTTTGTATTTTTAGTAGAGACAGGGTTTCACCATGTTGGCCAGGCTGATCTTGAAATCCTGACCTCAAGTGATTCACCTGCCTCGGCCTCCCAAAGTGCTGGGATTACAGGTGTGAGCCACCGCGCGTGGCCGGATGTGTTCTAACAAAGTTTTATTTACTAATCAGCAGTCAGTGGGCTATAGTATGCCTGTGTAGGTTGCACTTTTCAGCAGAACTGTGTGCAATGATGAAATGTTTCTGTGATGTTCAATACGACAGTCACCAGCAACAAGTAGTTACTGAGCATTTGAAAAGTGATAAATGCAGCTGGTAAACATTTAAAACTAAATTTTCAACGTTATTTAATTGTAATTAACTTAAACTGAAATAGCCACCTATATAGTGGCTACCACATTGGAAAGTGCAGGTATAGAGAGTGCTTAACACACCCTTCAACCAAATCAGAACTTGCCTCAAAACTCATCTCAACCAGAAAGCCTTCCTGATGAGCTCCTGTCCATGATGCTCTCTCTGTCTCTTATTCTGTACCTAATCCTCACTCCTGTTCATTTTAGACTTGCTGATATTTTGCTTTATAATTATTTCATAATTATCTTTTTAAAAATAATTTTTTGTGTCTATAACTGCTTCTTCCACAAACTAAACAAAAATTCAAAGACATAGAATGTATCTTCTGATTATTACCCTCCTCCTCCTTCTGCACAGTGCCTCATATAGTGTTTAAAATCCAGGAGGCGCCCAATAAAACTATTTTACATAATGTATTTCCTTCACCAATTTCCCTGACAGGTGGCAATGTGTGCCCCAGACATATGGTCCTTTTGGACCAGGATCAGCACTTACTTGGAGAATATTTCCACAATAGCCGATGACTTGTTCTTGTTGACAAGAGAAAGTTCTTTGGCCGTTACCCTCAATGACAGTGAGGTCCATTGCCGTCTATTAAATGGAGTTGATTCCATCTTATCTACAGACACTGAAATACCTATGCAATAAAGAAAGTCGGAATATTAGACACAGAAGAGGATTCTCCAGCATCCAAGGATTGGCAGTGGTGTGGTAGAGTCCTAAACTTGCAGACCACACTCCTCCACTGTTCTCCCCCAAACTGTGTAACCTTGGTCAAATGATCCAATATCTTTGGGTTGTGGTTTCTTATAAAAGGAGGCCACACCAGATGACCTTTAAGGTCCCTTCCAGTTCCATTTTATGACTGACCCCACTGTGCAAACATCAGTTGGCCTTTCTCTGAACTGAAGTCTGT
This sequence comes from Macaca nemestrina, assembly GCF_043159975.1. NCBI lineage: Eukaryota > Metazoa > Chordata > Mammalia > Primates > Cercopithecidae > Macaca > Macaca nemestrina. The sequence continues at coordinate 83,183,469 of NC_092134.1, read as the reverse complement.
TCCAAAGTCATATTTGGAGTGAAATGTTCCCCTCTTCTGAATTACATCCCAGGGGAGGCACAATCAGCATTTCAGTAGAGCCAGGTCCAAATTAGTTTCTACCTACATCCAAGTTTCTTTTGGCTGCCCTTTTTCCCCAAGCTCTGCAGCACTGGCCACTCAGTGCCAGGGAGAGAGCTGGGGGCGCAGAGTGGTATAACAGGAAGAGCAGGGCTTTAAGGTGAGACAGACTTTGGGGAAATCCTAACTTTGTTACCTTGAACATATTATGTAATATTTTCCATTTCACTTTCTTCAGCTAAAAAATAAGGATAATATCTATCTTTAGGAGTTTTTGATATAGATGTAAGGAGATAATATATTTAAAATACTAGATATGTTACAGTAGTATTAAGAGCATTTTAAATATAATTATCATTGACTCTTGTTATAATTCTCATTTTAAAGTCTTTATCAAGGGGAAGTATAATGTACTTTAAGTTCAGGAGACAAACCCTCTTTTCTAACATCCCTTTCAGCCAAAGAATACATAAAGTCATATCCTTGATATCACCTAGTCCCTACCCATTAATCTGGATCGTTTGGTTATTTTGCCCCACTAATTACCAAAGGAAAGGAGTTCCAACCTTTGTCCAGAAGAGGTGAGATTAGAAATGAGTCAACAGTTTCCTTATTTGAAGAGTGAAAAATATAGATTAAAGTGCCACTTTGTTTCTGATCCAGGAGTCTTGAAAACTAAAAAATAATAATAATAAAGTACTGCTAATTCACAGCTTACCAGAAGTAAAAGAAAAATAAAGTACTACTTACAGCTCTTGACAACCGAAGAGCATAACTGATCTGGTAGAATGTATGGTTCATCAGGTACTGCTTTCAATAACCTTGACAACCGTAGAACACAGAGGGTATTTAAATCCAGCAGCTGAAGCTGCCACTTCACATTAAAAGTCCTGGGTCAGGCTGGGCGTGGTGGCTCACACCTGTAATCCCAACACTTTGGGAGGCTGAGGCGGCTGGATCACTTGAGGTCAGGAGTTTAGGACCAGCCTGACCAACACGGTGAAACTCTGTCTCCACTAAAAACACAAAATTAGCCAGGAGTGGTGGCGCATGCCTGTAATCCCAGCAACTTGGGAGGCTGAGGCAGGAAAATTGCTTGAGGCGGAGGTTGCAGTGAGCCAAGATCACACCATTGCACTCCAGCCCAGGCAACAAGGGCGAAACTCCATTTCAAAAAAAAAAAAGGTCCTGGGTCAGGCATGATGGTTCACCTGTAATCCCAGCACTTTGGGAGGACAGTTTGAGGCCAGGAGCTTGAGACCAACCTGGGTAATATAGCAAGACCCCCTCTTCTCTACAAAAAATTAAAAATTAGCTGGGCGTAGTGGCACACACCTGTAGTCCTAGCTACTAGGCCCAGGAGTTGGAGGCTACAATGAGCTATGAATTGTGCCACTGGACTCCAGCCTGGGTGACAGACCAAGAAGTTCTCCCCCATCAAAGGAAAAGAAAAAAAAGAGTCCTGTGATGCAGAATACTACTGTTCCACATGTAATATTTGTTCTTCCAATGAAATCCTTGTCTGAAAGTAATACTAGTTTTGTTAATATGTTTTAATCCTCATGTTGGAAGGCATAGTATGCCTTTTAATGGTAAGGAGCTCTGGGTTAGAGACAGATAAGTCTAAGTGGGAACGTTGGCCTCATCACTTAATAAAAAGTTTCCCTAAAACTTGGATTTCTCATCCATAATAATGACACTTACTTCATAGTATTCTTATGAAAAATAAATAAGATAAAGAAGAAAAGACCCTGATACAGAATAAGTAAGCAATAAATGTTACTGTTTAGTGTTTTAAATGTTTTCTTCCTGGACAAAATAATCGTTAAGTCTACACATGTACTTTGCAATAAACTGGAAAGTACCAAATAATACATGACACCTATTTGTCTATCTGGTATTTAACTAGCAGACTCACCAAACAATGCCAGCCCCTTCTCTAAGATGAAAAAGACACAGGAGCAACAAATATTTCAGCTAAACTTAACTATATAAAACTATCATAGTTTTTTTTGAACTCGGTAAGGCAAGTTAAGGAAATGCTGATGAATGCTTAAGATACTATTTGGTAGAAATATACTACCAATATAGGTGTGGGTATAAATACTGTCAGTTCTTCCATAAAGATCAACTCTGGATCAAACGAAAAAAAAAAAAATACAAGATACGTTTGCAGGCCAGGCACAGTGGCTCACACCTGTGATCCCAGCACTTTGGGAGGCCGAGGCAGGCAGATCACTTGAGGTCAGGGGTCGGAGACCAGCCTGACCAACATGGTGAAACCCCGACTCTACTAAAAACACAAAAGTTAGCCAGGTGTGGTGGTACACCCCTGTAATCCCAACTACTTGGGAGGCTGAGGCAGGAGAATCACTTGAACCCTGGAGGCAGAGGATGCAGTGAGCTGAGATCGTGCCACTGGCATCCAGCCTGGGTGACAGAGTGAGTGAGACTCCATCTCAAAAAAAAAAAAGAAAAAAAAAGGTATGTTTGTAAAAAAGGAAAAGGATTTATTATTTGAGAGACCGAGCGTGATAAAGAAAATAAAAAGGTTAACTCCCAAGTCTAAGTCTGTGGTTCTTTTTTTTTTTTTTTTTTTTTTTTTTTTTTGAGACGGAGTCTCGCTCTGTCGCCCAGGCTGGAGTACAGTGGCCGGATCTCAGCTCACTGCAAGCTCCGCCTCCCGGGTTCACGCCATTCTCCTGCCTCAGCCTCCCGAGTAGCTGGGACTACAGGCGCCCGCCACCTCGCCCGGCTAGTTTTTTGTATTTTTTTTTTTTTTTAGTAGAGACGGGGTTTCACGGTGTTAGCCAGGATGGTCTCGATCTCCTGACCTCGTGATCCGCCCGTCTCGGCCTCCCAAAGTGCTGGGATTACAGGCTTGAGCCACCGTGCCCGGCCGGAAGTCTGTGGTTCTGATTACTCCCAGCCAGAAAGTTAAGGAAAGTCAGAACATCCATTTTGGTATACAGCTAGGCGAGACACACCTTACACTCAGGGAATGAGATGACTCTCACCCTGACCATACTTGTCTTCACAGAAGCATGTTATTTCTCAGCAATGTGATTAGTATCTATGAAACCGATAAAGGTGAGAATCAATACATGATTTTTGATAGACTCTGGTACCCGGTTATTGAATAACTACTTCCTATGAGATGTAGGGAGAGGTCCCTGCCTGAATAGTGTGCATAATCTACTGTGCTTGCTGACATATACACAAATATTTATAGTAAAAGACAGAATGTGGTTAGAGGCTACTCATGGTCTAAGAATACAAGGCCTGATTTTCTGGCTTTGTGAGAGGGAAAGGAAAAGATATCAGATGACTTGGGACTTACAGAATGGGCAGAATTTCATCAAAGTGAAGGAAGGAGGAGGAAAGGAGGAGGAAGGAGGAGAATAGCATTAGCACCTTTGGGGAGTCAGTTAAACTCCAGGTGCAAGAGAAGTTGAAGATAGACAAGACTTGACCGGGTGCAGTGGCTCACGCCTGTAATCCCAGCACTTTGGGAGGCTGAGACAGGTGGATCACCTGAGGTCAGGAGTTCGAGACCAGCCTGCCCAAGATGGCGAAACCCCGTCTCTACTACAAATACAAAAAATTAGCTGGGTGTGGTGGCACGTGCCTATAATCCCAGCTATTTGGAAGGCTGAGGCAAGAGACTCGTTTGAACCTGGGAGGCGGAGGTTGCAGTGAGCCGAGACTGCGCCACTGCACTCCAGCCTGGGAGACAAGAGCAAGACTCTGTCTCAAAAAAAAGACACAATGGGGCCTGACTGGGAAGAAAAACATGCTAAGGAGTTTGGGTCATATTCCAATAGTGGGAAGAATTCACTCGTGAGTGATCGGAGATGAGGTCTAATCTTAATATGCTATTTACTTAGCACATGCACGGCTTTTATAACAAAAAAAAATTTCTGAGCCTCAATATCCACGCCTGTAAGATAAGATCTCTGTAGTGGATTAACCACAGTCTCTCTGGTGGAACGTAGAAAGTTTCTGAAAAAGCATGTAACATGACTAACATCATATTTTAAAATATTATTCAGCAGTGGTGTGCAACTTGCTAAGAGGAAAAAAGACTGGAGTCCAAATTACTAGTCAAGAAGATCCTAAAACTAAGTGAGAGGTAATCAAGGTTTAAATTTGTGAATTGAATTAGGGTGGGTGGAAATGGAAAAGTAGGAAGAGAGAAATTGACAGTTCTTAGAATAAAATGAACTTAGGGTAAAAGAGAATCAAAGCTGGCATCATCAAACCTGAATGACTGGAAGGCTATTGATTCCATTAACAGAGACAGTAAATATAGAAAGAAGAGGGAAAATGATGAGTGTTGATTTACACATGTTGAGATATACATGTCAGCAAGAGAAATCCAAGTGATATACAACAGGAAACTATAAATTCAAAGCTAAAGTTAGAAATCCAACTCTTGGAAGATTTTAAGACACTTACTTTATGCAAAGCATATATCTCAATCCTCATAATCATTCTACAGGATTGGTTTTATTGTCTTAAATTTATGATGATGAAATTGAGATCAGACATATTAACTTTACAAAGATCACTTCGCTATAAAGTAGCAGAGCTGGGATTCAAATGTATATTCTGTTCGATTCCAAAGTCCATTTTCTTTCAACTACAATTAATGAAGAATGATTAAAACCACCACTTTTAGCTAATGTAGAAAACCAGGTAGAAAAATCCCTGAACCACCTATCTGAAAACCCATACAAATTATGTTTCAGTAAGAGAATAGTGGTATCTTCCCAGAGTGGTGAATATCAGAGATAATCATTCCTGCTTTCAGGGAAACTTAAAAGTTATCCTGGGCCCACTTGGAATACCCTCCATTGTAGGTAAGTATCTGGCCTTCATAGGCCTGCATTAAAGGTGTGGTATTGGGGCCGGGCGCCGTGGCTCGTGCCTGTAATCCCAGCACTTTGGGAGGCTGAGGCAGGAGGATCATCTGAGGTCAGGAGTTCGGGACCCAGTCTGGCCAAGGTAGCGAAATCCTGTCTTTACCAAACATACAAAAAAGTAGCCAGGCATGGTGGCAGGCAACTGTAATCCCAGCTACTTGGGAGGATGAGGCAGGACAATTGCTTAAACCCAGGAAGCAGAGGTTGCAGTGAGTCAAGATTGTGCCATTGCACTCCAGCGTAGGCGACAGAGCAAGACTCCGTCTCAAAAAAAAAAAAAAAAAGAAAGGTATATTATCTCTCCCCACCCACCCAGTCTCTCTCAGATGAGTTCCATTTTCAGACTTTCAGACTCCAAAACACATTCTCTTCAGTCACATGCATTCTACTACCACATGAACTGTGAAGGAAGAACTGCTGGATTGGAAGACAGTTGGCTGCAAGAGTTAAAGGAAACATATAACAAAAATAAACACAGATTTTTAGTTTCAGAGACTATAAGGATCGTCGCATGACAAATAAATGGTATACACAGAAAGGGGAACTGTTTGCTGAGAAGGAAGATGCCTTCAGTTTCAGATACAAATGGTAGATTTTTTTCATCAACAAAGTAGCTCAGAAATCAAGTAACCAAATCCCCTTTTTTACAGCGAGGAAACCAAGATACATAAACGTTCAATCATTTTCCCAAAGTCACCAGCTGGTTAGTATTAGAGCAAGAATTCTAACTCCCAGGATCAATGTTCTTTTATCAAACCAGGTAGCTTAAGATGGGCCACTAAACTGTCCTAGGGTGAGCTGTGGCTTGGAGATAAAGATCTCTCGAACAAAGGTCCTTGAAAAGTTGAAGAGTGACTCCCTGGGAAATCTGCCCAGGTATCTGCTTCCTCAAGCTATTGCTTAGGGTGAGGCCAGTAACTGCTCCAGGAAACCTATTCTAATAAATTCATTTACAGACTCTCCTGACCAAGGGAACTGTCTCTCAGAAACCAGGCTTGGACAAAAACAGCCGGGCGCGGTAGTTCACGCCTATAATCCCAGCACTTCGGGAGGCTTAGGTCGGTGGATCACTTAAGTTCAGGAGTTCGAGGCCAGCCTGGCCAACATGGTAAAATCCCGTCTCTACCAAAAATACAAAAATTAGCCAGGCGTGGTGGTGCGTGCCTGTAATTCCAGCTACTCAGGAGGGTGAGGCAGAAGAATTTCTTAAACCCCGGAGGCAGAGGTTGCAGTGAGCCAAGATTGTGTCACTGCACTCCAGCTTGGGCAACAGCACAAGACTCTGTCTCAAAACCAAAAAAAAAAACCAAAAAAACAAAAAAAAAAACACCAAACCAAACCAAAAAATAAATGAGCTGGCCCTGCAACCAGCCCTCCCCAAGCCACTAATAAAATCCTGTTCTTATATATCTGATCTCAGTGGCCTCCTCTCTTTTTTATCTCCTGAGATGGTTACTTATTCAAGAAGTATGGCTTCCTGAACATAGCCTCAGAAAATTAGAACAAAGTAAAAATTACAGACTCACTTATGAAGAAAAAATGGGCCAGGTGTGGTGGCTCATGCCTGTAATCCCAGCACTTTGGGAGGACGAGGCAGGCAGATCACTTGAGCTCAGGAGTTTGAGATCAGCCTGAGCAACATGGTGAAACTCTGTCTCTACAAAAAAAATACAGCAAACTATCTGGGCATGGTGGTGTGTCTGTAGTCCCAGCTACTCAGGAGGCTGAGGTGGGAGGATCACTTGAGCCCTGGAGATTAAGGTTGCAGTGAGCCGTGACCACACCACTGTACTCAACCTGGACTATAGAGCCAGACCCTATCAAAAAAAAAAAAAAAAGGAAAAAAAAAAAAAGGAATGAAAAGAAAAGGAAAGAAAAGAGAAGAGAAGAGAAGAGAAGAAAAAGGCCGGGCGCGGTGGCTCACGCCTGTAATCCCAGCACTTTGGGAGGCCGAGGCAGGTGGATCACGAGGTCAGGAGATTGAGACCATCCTGGCTAACACGGTGAAACCCCATCTCTACTAAAAATACAAAAAATTAGCCGGGCTTGGCGGCAGGCACCTGTAGTCCCAGCTACTTGGGAGGCTGAGGCAGGAGAATGGCATGAACCCGGGAGGCAGAGCTTGCAGTGAACCAAGACTGCGCCACTGCACTCCAGCCTGGGAGACTGAGTGAGACTCCGTCTCAAAAAAATAAAAGAAAAACATTATTTTTAAGAAATAGATTGTAGAGTTTTAAAGTTTTTCTACCAACAACTCTTCCCAATTTGAATGTCATCAGGTAAAAGGGAGCAATTAAAGGAAAAAAAAAAAAACCTAAAAAACTTCAAGTTGCAAAGGGGAATTTTAAATAAAAGCAACATGAAATACGTTGCTACATAATGTTTTTTTTTCAGAAAATTACATTTATTTCTAAGTTTATATTTCTGTACAAAAATAGTGACTAAATTCACATTCTTGAACATTTTTTGGAAGTTAATAGTTATTTATTTATTTTTAGACAGAGTTTCGCTCTGTCGACAGGCTGGAGTGCAGTGGCGTGATCTTGGCTCACTGCAACCTCCGCCTGCCAGGTTCAAGCAATTCTCCTGCCTCAGCCTCCTGGGTAGCTGGGATTACAGGCACGTGCCACCACTCGACTAATTTTTTTTTTTATTTTTAGTAGAGATGGGGTTTCACCATGTTGGTCAGACTGGTCTTGAACTCCTGATCTTGTGATCCACCCGCCTCAGCCTTCCAAAGTGCTGGGATTACAGGCGTGAGCCACAGCACCTGGCTGGAAGTTAATAGTTCTTTAACCTTTTTTTTTTTAACGTTATTTTTTTAAACATGGACTGCTTCACAAATTTGTGTGTTAACCTCACACAGGGACCATGCTAATCTTCTCTGTATCATTTCAACTTTAGTGTATGTATGACTGAGTGAGCACTCACCTTTTATTTTGAAACAATTTCATACATAAGACTTGCAAAAATAGTACAAGAGTTCCCATATACATTTCACCTAGCTTTATCTTATATTACCATACTACAGTTAGCAAAACTAAGAAATGAGCACTGGTACAATACTATTAACTATAGACTTTACTGAAATTCCACCAGTTTTTTCATTAACGTCTTGTTTCTGTTTCAGGATCATACACTGCATTTAGCTGTTGTGTCTTCCTAAGTCTCCCCCAATCTATGACAGTTACTCTGCTTTTCCTTGTCTTTCATGACCTTGATATTGTTGAAACTATTGGTCAGATATTATGTAGAATGTTCCTCAATTTGGGTTTCTTGGTTTCTCCAATAAAATAGAATCAAGACTCATTGGAGAAGTGGTTGATTCCAGAGCTGGGGAAGGGCAAATACAAGATCAGCCTGGAATATCTTGCAATACTCAAAAAACAAAAAGCTTTTTTAAAAAACATGATGTTTTCTCGGATTAGATTGAGATTATAAATGTTTGAAAGGAATAATCCAGAGCTGATGTGCCCTTCACAGTGCATCACATCAGAGGGTGCATGATGTTGATGTGATGTCTTATTACTCATGACATTAGCCTTGATCACATGGTTAATGTGGTATATCAGGTTTCTCCTCTGTAAAGTTATTATTTGTTTTCCCTTTGTAATTCATAAATATTGTGAGGGAGAACTTTGATTCTGTTTCTCCTTAAACTTTTTCCCATTAATTTTAGCACTCATGGATGGGTCTTGCTTATGGCAATTATTACTGGTATTCTAATGGTAATTTTCTGTTACTCTCATCCTTTCTGCATTTATTAATTGAAATTCTTCTACAAGGAATATTTGTTCTCCCTCATTTATTCAACCATTTATTTACTATTATTATTATTATTATTATTATTATAGAGATGAAGTCTCCCTATGTTGTCCAGGCTGGTCTCAAATTCCTGAGCTCAGATGATGTTGAAGGTGGAAAGAGTGAGGGTTGTGATCAACTCAGTATACCACTGGAGGCTATATGAGTAAACAGCAAACTGTTCTCATGAATGCAGAATGTTGGCAAACTGACAAACTGCATCTGCCACATAATTCTTGTGATTAGGCATAATTGATGCCTGTTAACAGTAATATGAACCTGTGATCAATTAAGCAGTTGACCAATCATTACCTCCTCCTCCCTGCTCTTTCTACCAATAAATACGAAGGGCTGTGGAAGCTCAGTGGGCTGCCTTTGCTCACTAGAAGCAGGGAACTCTCTTTTTCTTCCTCTGGCCGCTTCCTTTAAAATAGTTACTTTTGTTTTAAGTTTTCATTTCTGCTTAGTTCAGTCTCATAATGACGGTCTCAAGTAGTAACAGTAGTAACTGTCATAGCCATGGTCTCAAGTAGTAACCTTGGCAGTATGCCACAAGATGATCTTCCTGCTTCGGCCCCCCAAAGTGCTAGGATTACAGGCATGAGCCACCACGTCCAGCCCAACCATTTATTTATACCAGTATCGTTTCATAGATATTTTATTCCCTGTGTTATAATCCAATACTATCCTTATTTTGTTGCTCAAATTGTTCCAGTTCTGGCCATTTGGAGTTTTTCGGCTTGGCTCCTGTGTTCTCTCAACTTGCCCTGTTTTTTGTTTGTTTTGTTTTTAGCACGTCCTTACTTTCTAGCACTACAAGATGTTCCAGGCTCATCTTGTATTTACCATGCCTCAGCTCTGGAATCAACTATTTCCCCAAGGAGACCTGTTTTCTTTTATGGGAGAAGTTAACATCTGGACACTACTAGTTATGCTCATTGCCACTGAGATGTCACCGCTTCCAGGCTCTCTTAGTGGACAAAACCAAGAATTATGTGTGTGTATACTGACCCATGTATACACACTTTGTGTGTGTGTGTGTGTGTGTGTGACAGAATCCACTGTCACCCAGGCTGGACTGCAGTGGTGCAATCACTGCTCACTGCAACCCACCTCCTGAGCACAAATTATCCTCCCACCTCAGCCTGCCGTGTAGCTGGGACTAGACACATGCCACCGCACCTGGCTAATATTTTAAATTTTTTTTTAGAGACAGAGTCTCCCCATATTGTCCAGGTTTGTGTCAAACTCCTGGGCCCAAGGGATCCTCACACCTCAGCCTCCCAAAGTGCTGGGATTATAGGTGTGAGCCACCGCGCTTGGCCTATATGCACACATTTCTTTGTTTAGCTCTATATCTACCTATACCTTTTTTTTTTTTTTCTTTCCTGAGACGGAGTCTCACTCTGTCGCCAGGCTGGAGTGCAATGGTGCAATCTCGGCTCACTGCAACCTCCACCTCCCGGGTTCAAGCGATTCTCCTGCCTCAGCCTTCTCAGTAGCTGGGACTACAGGCATGCACCACCACACCCGACTAATTTTTGTATTTTTAGTACAGACAGGGTTTCACCACGTTGGCCAGGATGGTCTCGATCTCTTGACCTCGTGATCTACCCACCTCAGCGTCCCAAAGTGCTGGGATTACAGGTATAAATCACCGCGCCTGGTCCTATACATATTTTATAAACTATGAATTCATATGACACTTCTGACTCCAATCCAGCATCACAAGGTTCAGTCTAGTATTCCCTCTTGGCTTATTTGTAACTTCTTTCTCTGATAGTAAAAAGCCTAACCGCACAGAACTTTGATTTCTGAAAAGAGATCTAGAATCTCTAAAATTATGCCATAACCAGCTTCTCCTCCCGTGATACACCATATATTTTTTTCACTCCATTTGAAAAGTTATCCCCTACTCAACCTATTCACCTTAAAAGACTCAAGTGAAAGACCACACATAGCCCTTTTCCAAACTGCCCTAGCCCTATTCCTAATCAGCATAAGTCACTTCCTCTGCCTTATAATAATTTTATAATTCCTACTCAATAGCAAGATACTTGAAGTCAGAGGACAGATCTACTTTGTCTTTTACCCTTCTGACATCTAGTATTTAATACATTGCTTTCTAAATAGAAAGAAGTCTATAAATATGCCTTCTATAAAATTGCACATAGCTTTAAATTTTATCTGAAACACAATACAGAAACTGAATGCTTATCCTGGAGTCCCAAGACTAGTTATGAGAAAGCATATATTTTTCAGAACTGTGAATTACCCAGTAATTTTAGCTTATTCAAACCTCATATAAACTCACAATATAAAAAACTGGAACCACTAAATAACATCAAATATTATACATAAAAAGTTCACTACACTATTATTCAGAAACATGATGATAGACAAGTCTGCAGGCATGTTAGAATAATCACTGCTACTATTCTTGGAAGAGCTTCAGGTATGTGTAGAAACATGAATCTAGACAATAGGACAATTGTAACATTGACAAAATTCCCAGGGGTCAACAAGAATGTAAAAGTTTACATCAGGACAGACTCACTTCAATAATAGTTAATCTCTTTATCGCCTTTTAAGGATATTTTGTGCCTTCAAAAACACTAAGACTCAGAGCAAGAGCAACACAAATGAGGTTGTGTAATTGAGAAGCAATTCCACTTTTCTCTTGTCTTGCAGAATCCTCTTTTCCTACCTCCACTCTTACTTCCAGGAATCTATAAAGGGTTAGTTTCCCATCTCTGAGTGAGCTCACTTACTCTCAACTCATCAAAAGTCACTTATTCCACATGATTCCCAAAGCTGGATCCTAAGGCCTAACTTTCCTGACTTCCACTCCTATTTTTTTAATTTTTTATTTTTTAAAAATATTTTAATATTTTATTTTTTTTAGATGGAGTTTCACTCTTGTTGCCCAGACTAGAGTGCCCTGGCACAATCTTGGCTCACTGCAACCTCCACCTCCTGGGTTCAAGTGATTCTCCTGCCTCAGCCTCCTGAGTAGCTGGGATTACAGGTGCTCACCACCACACCTGGCTAAGTTTTTGTATTTTTAGTGGAGATGAGGTTTCACCATGTTGGCCAGGCTGGTCTCGAACTCCTGACCTCTAGTGAGCCACCTGCTTTGGCCTCCCAAAGTGCTGGGATTACAGGCATGAGCCACCGCGCCCAGCCCAGTCCTAGAATTTCTACTCCATGCGGGATAGTTTCATATGTCCAATATGCAACATAACATAACCCGAATCATATGTATTATCCTTTCTTAACCTCTACTCCTCAAATTAAGTTCATTTAATTACAAATCATTTTTCTCCAAATAATTGGTAAATGAATTTTTGCTTACTTCAAATAACACAAAACATAGTATAACAAAATGTAAATGAAGTTTGAAGTTAAAAAGAGAACTTACAGGCTCTCACTGGGCCTCTAATTGTGGTGACATGTGCAAATTTCTTTACTTCTCTGAGGCATATACCATCACCTACCTTAGCTAGTCAAAAATTCTATATAAAATGCCTACACAGGGACACATAGTGGAAAGAAAATAGCAAGAGGCTAAGGGGATGGGGCATGGATTAGAATCTAGCTGTTGAGATCTCCCACCACTAACTAGCTGAGTGATCTTGGGCAAGTTGTTAAACTGAGTTTCCTCATCTATAAATTGAGGAAAAAAGAAACTACTTCATTGCAGCAAGAATTAAACAAGTTCTTAAGTGTCAAGTATGTACAACTCTACCTAGCACCCAATAAGAGCTTAAGAAGTCATTTATTTACTTATTTACTTATCAATAAATGCTATTTTACCCCTCTCCCTGCTTTATTTTGCCTTTTGCCTTTCTGACATCTAGTACATTGCTTTCTAAACAGAAGGAACTCTATAAATACATCTTGAATAAAATTGGACAAAGCTTTGCACATACGGACTTTACACAAGCTTTTCCTCACATCTTTAGGTAGGCTCAAGCTATCTCTTGATACAAGCCATTCTCTGAGCACACTGCTCCCCTCTGTCTGAAAATGCTTGAGCCTCCCTGGCCTTCTGCTATGGGTCCCAGCCTGGGGGACACTTTGTTCCAGATGCCTTCCCTGACCCCTCAAGCTTGGGCTAAAAGGTTCCTTGTAAGTTCTCAAAGTATGCGACCTATCCCTACCTGATCAGATTGTAATTTTTTTTCTGAGACAAGGTCTCACTCTTGTCTCCCAGGCTGGAGTGCAGTGGTGTGATCATAATTATTGCAGCCTCGAACTCCCGGGCTCAAGCAATCCTCCAAGCTCAACCTCCCAAAGTGTTGGGAGTACAGGTGTGAGCCACTGTGCCTGTCCCACACTGTAATTTTTAAAAATCACACTGTATTTTAACTCCCAGAACAGTGCCTGACACATGGCGGGCAGTCAAGTATTTGTTAATGAAGAGAGGGACCCCAGGGATCTGAAATAATTTTTTGGATTCAGCTATTTTTAGAGACTAGTGTTTTTGGGGAAAAGAAATCAAACAATAGAGTAGGTTGTATATGTTTATTCCAAAATAAATCTTTCCAAGGTATGGGAAACCAGTGGAGATAGCCATCAAAAAAATGGTCTCCAGTATTCTACTAAGGTAGAATAAAACTGAACCCCATCAATATTGTTTTAGTTAACTCCCTCTGCTGAGATAATTTAGGTGTTTTCTTATAAATGCTAATGAATAACTATTTGGCTCTACAGGTAACAAAGTCAAATAGTAATTTTAGAAACCAAAAGGAAGATGAGAAATAAAGGGGGAAAACACTAAATTCAGTTGGTCACAAATTTGAGCGTACATAGAATCACTTAGGAAACGTGTATACGATACTGATTTTCAGGTCCCATCCCATGATTCTGATTCATTAGGTCTGGAGAAAGGCTCAAAAAACCCACATTTTAATAAGAACCTCGAAGTAACTCTAGTGTCAGAGGTTCCCTCATCAAATGCTGGAAAACACTGAATTAAAGGGTTTAAGGTGGACACAGTGGCTCATGCCTGTAATCTTAGCACTTTGGGAGGCTGAGGAGAGAGGACCGCTTGAGGCCAGAAGTTCCAGATCAGCCTAGGCAACATGGCAAGACCTGTTCTCTGTCAAAAAATAAAATAAAATAAAATAAAAATTAGCTGGGTATGGTGGTGCATGCCTGTGATCCTAGCTACTAAGCTGAAACAGGAGGATCACTTGAGCCCAGGAGGTTGAGGCTACAGTGAGCCATGATCACACCATTGCACTCCAGCCTGGGCAACAGAGCAAGATTCTGACTCAAAAATAAATAAGTAAAGGGTTTAAGACCTACATGTATTCTAAGAAAAATGGAAAGACAGCAACAGAAAACATTTTTATATTGCACACTTCAATTTTATGTTGCCATTCAAATTTGACAGTGTAAGGAAAATGGCTGCTCTTTAAAAGTACACGGAAGTTCGGACAAAAATGAATCTGAGACCTGTACTGATTAATTCAATCTGCCTAATTTGATGCTCATCATCTAGGTTCACCTAGTACTTCTCTGTCCAGATGGCACAAAATCATTGTGTTAAAGCAATGACTCATGATAATAAAATTGAGTTATTCTCATTCTTTTTTTTCTCTAGCCAGGTTTGTTGCTGAATTAAAAATGCTGCTTGAGAAAGATAAGAAGGTTAAAAAATAGAAACTCTTTTATTTTTATCTACTGAATAAGAGGTCAACTATAATTGCCCAAAGTTAAAGTAGGGAGCCAACAGGCTTGTGCTCTCATCTTGAATCTGCCACTAATTAGTGGTATGACCATGAACAAGCCACTTCTCTGGGTCTTTCTTTCTTCTTGTGCAAAATGAAGGGGTTAAAATAGCCTAGTGCTTTTCTAGCTGCAGGTCACAATTAGTGAGTTGTGAAAGCAACTTTAGCGGTCAGAACCAACACGTTTGTTTTGATGAAAAAGAACAGAATGCAACTGAAAATGTTAAAGTGCATCAAACATAGTACAGGTAGATTTTTTTTGAAGTTTTTGTTTCAGTTATTTGTATGTGTATAAACTGAATAGGAACATAAAATATTTCTTATTGTAGGGTATAGTAAAAATATAGTTTGACAAGTGTCAGTGAGGATGTGGAGAAACTGGAACCGTTATACACTGCTAGTGGAAACGTAAAATGGTGCAGCCACTTTGGAAAACAGTCTGGTGGTTCCTCAAAACATTAAACACAGAGTTACCATGGGAACCAGCAATTCCATTCCTATGTGTGTGTATACATATACTCAAGAGAAATGACAACACATGTCCACAGAGAAACTTGTACACAAATGTTCGTCAACTGATGAAAGGATGAACAAAATGTGGTATACTCATACAAGGGAACATTATTCGGTTATGAAGAGTAATGTAGTGCTGACATATGCTACAACATGGACAAACCTTGAAAATATTAAGCTAAGTGACAGAAGCCAGTCACGAAAGACCATTTACTGTATGATTCCATTTATATGAAAGGTCCAGAACAGGCAAATCTATAGAGACAGAAAGAGAATTAGTGGTTGCCTGGGACTGGCAGTAGGAAGACAAGTAACTGACTGCTGATGGGTATGAGTTTTCTCTGGAAGGTGATAAAATGTTGTAAAATTGATTATGGTGATGGCTGCACAACTGTGTGACCATATTAAAACCACTGAACTGCACACTTTAGGTGAATTGTATGGTATATAAATAATTTTTCAATAAAACTTTATAATTTTTAAATGATGGCTTGAAAGTCATTAGACTAGATGACAGATGATCACTGAGGTCCCTGAGAATTCTCATGCGGCCCCCCACAGGGCTCACCTTGCCCACCCTTACCCCATGACTCTCTGGAGGCAGGGCAGTAGAATGCAAATACCAGTTGGTTCCAATTCCCATTCCAGTGCTTACCAGATGCATGGCAACCTCTCTGTACTTTACTTTCCTTCTATGCAAAAGGAAAATGATAAATCTGCCTTACAGGGTTGTTTTAAACTAAAGGAGACAGTAAACGTAAAACAGTGCCCAGCACATTGCTTTAGGTCAGAGGCAGATCTTGTCAGTCTTCGCATGCTTCAGAGTCTAAGCCACATTCAATAAACATTATTCTAAAGGTTCAGTTAATAGAACTCATGAGTTTAGCTTATTTTATGTGTCATGTTGACTTAAGAAGGTTTATGTCAATAAGGCTGTGATTAAAAATAATTCATGGCCAGGCACAGTGGCTCACACCTGTTAATCTCAACACTTTGGGAGGCTGAGGTGGGAAGATCACTTGAGCCCAGAGTTCAAAATCAGCCTGGGCATGATGGTAAGACTCCACCTCTATAAAAAATTTTAATAATTAGCCGGGTGTGGTGGTGGGTGCCTGTGGTTCCAGCTACTTGACAGGCTAAAGTGGGAAGATTGCCTGAGCCTAGGAGATAGAGGCTGCAGTGAGCTGTGATGGTGCTACTGCATTCCAGCCTGGGCAGCAGAGTGAGACCAGTCTCAAAAAAAAAAAAAAAAAAAAAAAAAGTTACATTTGCTTCAGCTGTTTGACTTTTTAGTTTGAAAGTTGCTCTCATTATTTAAAACATTGCTGGTCACGGTGGTGGCTCATGCCTGTAATCCCAGCACTTTGGGAGGCCAAGGCGGGTGGATCACCTGAGATCAGGAGTTCGAGACCAGTCTGACTACATGGAGAAACCCCATCTCTACTAAAAATACAAAATTAGCCGGGCGCGGTGGCTCAAGCCTGTAATCCCAGCACTTTGGGAGGCTGAGACGGGTGGATCACGAGGTCAGGAGATCGAGACCATCCTGGCTAACACGGTGAAACCCCGTCTCCACTAAAAAATACAAAAATTAGCCGGACATGGTGGCGGCACCTGTAGTCCCAGCTACTCAGGAGGCTGAGGCAGGAGAATGGCATAAACCCGGGAGGCGGAGCTTGCAGTGAGCTGAGATCCGGCCACTGCACTCCAGCCTGGGCGACAGAGCGAGACTCCGTCTCAAAAAAAAAACAAAAAAACAAAAAAAAACAAAATTAGCCGGGCGTGGTGGCGCATGCCTGTAATCCCAGCTACTTGGGAGGCTGAGGCAGGAAAATCGCTTGAACTGGGAAGGTAGAGGTTGCAGTGAGCCAAGATCATGCCATTGCACTCCAGCCTGGGAAATACGAACAAAATTCCGTCTCAAAAAAAAAAAAAAAAAATTTGCTCATCACTATATAATGGAAGTAGTAACATTAGTTGAAGAGAAATTGTTTCTTTAAAATATCAACATTTTTATTTCATAATTATTGGAAAAACTACCCATTTTTAAAATATTTTGAGCACTTTGACCAATTATTTACTGTAGTTTTTATTCAAAAGTCAAATTAAACACAAATCACTTTTTTCGCATAAATATAACTTAGTGAATTATAAAAAGGATAAGTCCAAACACATGCTGGCCTTTGTAAGGTTCTTGTGCAATGTAAATTTTTAAAATCTTTAATTAGGTCAGGTGGTTTTCAAAAAAAAACTTCAGGAGCCTTGGTGGAATCCACGAACATCCTTCCCATCTCCATACAGCACCATCCTTCCTTACCGTCCTCCTTCCCGTTGGGAACCTTCTTCCGCAGGTCTCAACAAGCCCACTGAACCAGAGCTGCCACTTCCTTCACTGTCTAGGCTCCTTGGTCAGTGACTGGTCAAAGATGGGCCTGCTCCATATAAACAATTATATGGAAATACACAATGTAAGAAGGAGAAGTCCCTGCCAGCTCTTGTCTGCCCTTCCCCCAAACCAATTCTACTTCTCAAAGGTAACCTCTGTCAAAGTCTGGAGTATAAACTTTCTGATATTACCTATACAATAATAATAATTGCCACCAGATAGCACTATGTGTCAGTCACTGTACTAAGCACTCTACATATGTTATCTCAGTTTACCCTTGTAACAAGTCATGAGGTAGGTACCATCATGATGCCTATTTTACAGATGAGAAAACTGAGGCACAGAGAGATTGACACACAACATGCATAAATACAAACATGTTTTAGAAATACGATGGTTTCATGTTAATGTGCTGTTCAGCAATTATTTCTTTCCTCTTGGACATCTTCCCATCTCGAGGCATACAGATCTATCTCAACTTTTCAGAACCTCATAATATTTCATTCTGTAACAGTCTAAAACCTATTTAACGAGGCCCCTGTGGATGAATATGTAGGTTGCTTTTGCTTCTTCATTGTTATGAATAAGAATGCAACATACATGCTTGTACTACTGCCTAACTGGGGTAGGGTGCATCTACGGCATAAATTCCTAGAAGAAGCATTTCTAGTTTAAAAGGCCTATGCATTAAATTTTTAAACAGATATTCTGAGACTTCCCTCAAAAAAGTCACATCCATTTATATTTGAATCTTTCTCCACATTCTTGTCAGTAATAAGCATTATTTTTATTTTTTCCAATCTGATAGAAGATATGTGAAAATGGTACATTATTGTTTCAGTTTTCACTCCTTTAATCATGAGTGAGGTTGAACATATTTTCAAATATGTGTTGGCCACTCAATACATTTACTTTTTTTTATTCTGAGACAGAATCTCACTCTGTCACCCAGGCTGGAGTGCAATGGCGTGATCTTGGCTCACTGCAGCCTCTGCCTCCTGGGTTCCAGTGATTCTCCTGCCTTAGCTTCCTGAATAGCTGGGATTACAAATGTGTGCCACTACGCCCAGCTAATTTTTGTATTTTTTTTAGAGAGAGGGTTTCACCATGCTGGCCAGGTTGGTCTCGAACTCCTGACCTCAGATGATCCTCCTGCCTCAGCCTCCCAAAGTTCTGGGATGATTACAGGTGTGAAAATCACCGTGCCCCCTAGCCACATTTACTTTTTTTTTTTTTTTTTTGAGATGGAGTCTCGCTCTGTCGCCAGGCTGGAGTGCAGTGGTACAATTTTGGCTCACTGCAACCTCCACTTCCTGGGTTCAAGCAATTCTCCTGCTTCAGCCTCCTGAGTAGTTGGGATTACAGGTATCATGCCCAGCTACTTTTTGTATTTTTAGTAGAGATGGGGTTTCACCATGTTGGCCAGGATGGTCTTGATCTCTTGACATTGTGATCTGCCTGCCTCGGCCTCCCAAAGTGCTGGGATTACAGGCATGAGCCACCACACCCAGCCCGCCTATTTTTTCTTTTGTGAAGAACAAGGTCTCAGTATATTGCCCAGGCTGGCCTCAAACTCCTGGCCTCAAGCTATCTCTCCCCTCTGCCTCCCTAACTGCCAGGGTTACAGGTGTAAGCCACCTTGCCCGGCCACATTTATTTTTTTTAACATCATTTATAAATTGTTTATTATCTCTACAACTTAATTACTTTTTTAAAAATTACACAAGGACTTTCTGAATATCATGTGTAACTCCTTGTACAATTGGATTTGCCTCTCACAACAGCTGTCCTTTCCTGGTGTCTGATTCTTATCCAGATCTCATTAATATTCTTTCCAAACAAAAATGCTGCTTGACTATACAGATGAGAGCCTCATTTCTGTAGAGTTCCTTTTTGCAGGACACCCACCCCTGATTGCTCATTAATATTCTAAGCAGAGCACAGCCTTGTAAAAAGCCTGACTGACACTGACAGCCCAGGCATTGAGAGAGGATCACTGCTGCTACCCTCCATCACCCAGTCTAGTGCTTTCAGATAAGGGTGGCACTCTGAGTATCAGGATCACCTATGGAATCTGAACCTCTCATATGGAGTCCAAACACATTAATTTTTGCAGACCCAGACCCTAACTGCTCACCATCTAGACAGATAATGTCAGAATCAGGTACGAGTTTGAACCCCTTGAGCATAAGCCTGAGGATTGGTTATTGAGTACTAGCCATATGCCAGGTGCTTTACATGTTATCTTATTCCATTCCATTTGATCTTATTCGCTTAATTCTTACACTGCCATGAAGCTATTATTATTATTATTGTAAGAGACATGGTCTTGCTATGTTGCCCAGGCTGGTCTCGAACTCCTGGGCTCAAGCAATCCTCCCACCTCGGCCTCCCAAAGTGCTGGGATTATAGGCATGAGCCACCACACCTGGCCAGCAAATATTTATTATTCTCCTTTTACAGAGGAAGAAATTAAGGCTCTAGAAAAGTTCACACAGCTAATAACTGATAGAACTAGGATTTGAAACAGTCCCATAGACCGTAATGTCCATGTTCTAATGACATATTACAAACCACATCTTCCCGATACTTAGGGGCTGTCTGGACCAGTCTTATCCTTTAAGAGTCTTGAAACTAGGATTATTAAAGGCTGGGCCAGATGCTCCAGCCTGTTCCACATCTAAGCCAACTCTGCCCAAGGCTCCTTTGGTCTCAGGTCTACATATTGAGTCTACCACACACTTACTGGGTAACATGAGGAAAATTACTCTAAGCCCTAGTTTCATCACTAAAATGTTCTCTTAGTACACTGCTAAAATAAGTACTTAATAAACAATGATAGCAGTGGTGGTAATAAAGATACCTAACATTTATTGACCATTTACCATGTGTCAGATACTGTCTTAATTGTTTTGCATATATAACTTATATAATCTTCATAGTAACACACTCAGAAGTATTACTGTCTCACTTTATGGAAGTGCATTACTGAATAATATTCAGATGAAGAAACTAAGGCCCAAAGAAGTTAAATAAATGTTAGCTCTTTTCATTTTTTAGGAGGCTGGCCTGGAAACAAAATGATCTCCAGCATGGAAAATAAACCAGAAAAGCAGTTCTAGTGTACATGATTATTTCAGGGTCAGCTTATTTCTGTTAAATCACCAATAAAAAGAGAATATCTCTAATGTAATCTCCGAGAAACTGATAGTTACTACCAGGAACACCAGATCTGATCAAAGACCTGACACCATTTCTCTGCACCATAAAGTCTAAATCTGTAAAAGTTGTATCTCTTAAGGATAAAATTTTAGGGCCGGGCACGGTGGCTCATGCCTGTAATCCCAGCACTCTGGGAGGCCGAGGCGGGAAGATCACCTGAGATCATGAGTTCCAGACCAGCCTGACTGACATGGAGAAACCCCGTCTCTACTAAAAATACAAAATATTAGCTGGGTGTGGTGGTGCATGTCTGTAATCCCAACTACTCAGGAGGCTGAAGCAGGAGAATTGCTTGAACCTGGGAGGCAGAGGTTGCAGTGAACCGAGATCACACCATTGCACTCCAGCCTGGGCAACAAGAGCAAAACTCCGTCAACAAAAAAAAAAAAAAAAAAAAAAAAAAAAAGGAAAGATAAAATTTTAGGCATTATCAACACATCAGCACCTCTGTAAGTACTCTTAAGTTGGGCCAGGCACAGTGGCTCATGCCTGTAATCCCAGCACTTTGGGAGGCCAAGGAGGATAGACTGCTTGAGTTCAGGAGTTCGAGACCAGCCTGGGAAAAATGGCAAAATCCCATCTCTACAAAAAATACAAAAAAAAAAAAAAAAAAGTTAGCCAGGTGTGGTGGCTTGTGCCTATAATCCCAGCTACTCAGAAGGCTGAGGTAGGAGGATTGCTTCAGCCTTGGAGGTGGAGGTTGCAGTGAACCAAGATCACGCCACTATGCTCCAGCCTGGGCAACAGAATGAGACCCTATCTCAAAAAAAAAAAAAGAACTCTATGTTGAAGAGAATATAATTATAACCTTCCCACAGGGTTTCTATTACCTTATTCATTCATGTGAATATCTTAATCTTGTGCTTATGAATCCCAGATTAGTTTTTTACATAATTGTGGTAATCTTCACATATCTTATTTAGACAGGTAAAAGAGTAATCCCAGTTACAGCCTTTAAAAACTGACTTTGGGCCAGGTGCGGTGGCTCACATCTGTAATCTCAGCACTTTGGGAGGCCAAGGTGGGAGGATCGCTTGAGCTCAGGAATATGAGGCTGCAGTGAGCCGTGACTACGCCACTGCACTCCAGCCTCAGCGACAGAGCAAGACTCCATCTTGAAAAACAAAAACAACTGACTTTGGTCTAAAATTTGTAGATCATGAACAACCACCCAAGAACTTTCCTAATCTTCTTTTTTACCCCTTCAAATTAAAAAATTACTAGATCAAATCCAAATCTAACTCCACCTCTCTCCCAATTAATAAAATTTGTTATTTGTTCATTTGGTTCCTTCCCGCCCTGTCCCAGCTGATCATTAACTTATTCTAAGGTCAAACATAATCCAACGAAGTGAGGTGTTCTTTTTTTTTTTTTTTTTTCCCAGTAGTTTTTTTCCACACATAGTAAGAAAAATCTCTTTCGGTAAGTAGATAAACAGATCATTAAGTCACTAACTTCAAATTCAAGGTAAAGAGTAGAGAAAAACATAGCTAATTAGAAAAATAATGTGGAAATTTACAATTGACCAAGACCATTACAACAAAGCACAGACTTTCTCTGAACAGCATATTTCTCCTTTAACCTTTGTACCCTTCCATACTTTAACATCAGATGCACTGAATACCAGTGCCTGGAACATGTAGGGGCTCAATAAATATCTGTCACATGAATGAAAAACAGTGTTACACTAGTACTCAGTTGCCACACATCTCAACAAAGGCCCACCTACATAATTGAATATCTGCCTAGAAACTACATGCTCACAAGTCTTGCCAATTACATGCTTAATTAAGGCAAAGTTGTTAATTAAGGAGTCTTTACAATCTCAAAGCAAAAGAAACATATACGCTTATTTTAGGAAGGCTCCTTCTGTTAAAGATATAACTTTCTTATAGTAGCCCTTTGTCCTTAATAATTAATCAAGTTTTCTCTAAATGCAGGGCTTCTTAGTTTCACTTCTGGCCATTTCCAGGAAGGGCCTGGCTTCCATTCTCATCTGAAATTTTAGATGATGTGCTTTTTTTCAGGACTTACTCAATCTGAAGAGTCAGTTCAGATCAGTTTAACCAATCCCTTCAAGCAGGAGAATTAAAATGGGTTTACTGAAAAATGACTCTTCTCTAGGCAAATTCTTTAATTCTTCCTTTCTTTAAAAATCTGAGAAGCTACCACATAACAATGCCTTAATCAAGGACAAGTATCACTGAGGCTAGTCACATAAAGATGTACCAAATCACATAGCCACACAAGTGATAAAATTTGGCTACTTATCTGGACCAATGCTAGGCATCTTATTAAGAACTGGTTATAAACCTTTTTATAAGACAGAGTCTTACTCTGTCTCCCAGGCTAATTTTTGTAATTTTAGTAGAGACAGGCTTTTGCCATGTTAGCCAGGCTGGTCTTGAACTCCTGACCTCAAGTGATTCGCCCGCCTTGGCCTCCTAAAGTGCTGGGATTAGGCGTGAGCCACTGCACCTGGCCTGGTTATAAACATATTAATGTTACTATTTCAATTGAATTTTAATGTTTAGCTTCTAAAAGCTACATCCAATTCGGGACTGTAGAAAACAGTTACTGAGAGGCATTTGCTGGGTAGTGGTCTTTCAGTTGGCATGGGAAAGATCATCAATGTCTTTGGGTCTCAATTTATTCATCTCAAAAACAGATATTGATTCACACAGGATGGTTATGAGGACTAAATGAAAGGATAAAAGCAAAAGTACTTTGAAAAGTATCAGCTACTACAGAAAGCATTATTTATTAAAAAAAGACTAACCAATGAAGAGAAATAGAAACTAGAACTAATTTGTTTTAATGTCTGGTTCAACTAGATGTTAATAAGAAACTTTTTGTTTAAAGCTGTTGCTGAAAATCTTTCTAATCAGTACACTGTCCTATTTCAGAGCATGTGTTAATAATAAGTATAATGAAAATCATTTCATCTTTTCTTGAAGATTCTAGATAGCTTCCTAATTTTTCTCCTAGAAAATGAAAACAGAAAAAAAAAACTTCTGGTTGTTTGTGGATTCCAGTAATTGGGTTTTAGTTTTGCCACAGTGGCAAAACTAAAAATGTAATGGGAGTTGATAAACTAGTATAATCCAGAGTAACAACCTGGGAAGTAGATGGCTATAGTGGTAGTAAAATAGTGGCCTGGATCCTGGAAACACCTTGGAAAACTTGCACTCAGATGGAACTGAATCCTGGTTGTCACAGTATCCAAACTTTTGTCCTGCTACCTTCCGAACTCCTCAGAGACTACTACCTGATTTGAACCCAGATGGACCGACATCAGCTATTGTCCAGTAAAAACAATGCAACACTTTGGATTGCAAACCAAAACAAGACTTGTCCAAATGAAAAGTCTATCCAAGGCTTATTCATTCATTCAACAAATGTTTATTGAGCATTTACCAAGTCTTCGGCAGTGTTCCAAGTGCTGAAGACGTAATGTTAAAAATGACAGACAAGGCCGGGCATGGTGGCTTACGCCTGTAATCCCAGCACTTTGGGAGGCTGAGGCAGGCAGATCACGAGGTCAAGAGATCAAGACCATCCTGGCTAACATGGTGAAACCCCGTCTCTACTAAAAATAAAAAAATTAAAAAAATAAATAAAAATTAGCCGGGCATGGTGGCGGGCACCTATAGTCCCAGCTACTCGGGAAGCTGAGGCAGGAGAATGCCGTGAACCAGGGAGGCGAAGCTTGCAGTGAACCAAGATCGCACCACTACACTCCAGCCTGGGTGACAGAGCAAGACTCTATCTCAAAAAAAAAAAGAGTAACTGGAGTTGTGGTAGGAACAGGGACACAAACAGCTTCTTTAGGCAGTGATCAGGGAAGGCCTCATTGAGTGAATGACATTTGAACTGAAACCTGAGTGATGGGGAGAACATATGCAGCCAGTAGGGTGAAGAGAATAGATGGGGTAGTTTTCCAGGCAGAGGAAAGCAAATGCAAAGGCCCTGAGGAGGGAATAATATAGCTAGGGAATGAGCGAGAAGTATGCGATGACACAGAGGTGAGTAGTAGTCAGATTAAATAAGGATTTATAAGCAATGCTAAAAGATTTTAATTTTATTCTATGTGTGACACAAAGCCAAACATTATTATATAAAAGTGTGTTTGCAAGATCAGATATATTTCATGTACTAAATGAGTACTTTGGCCAGGTGCGGTGGCTTGTGCCTATAATCCTAGCACTTTGGGAAGGTGGGGTGGGCAGATCACTTGAGGCCAGGAGTTTGAGACCAGCCTGGCCAACATGGTGAAACCCTGTCTCTAATAATAATAATTTAAAAAAAAAATTAGCCAGGCATGGTGGCACATGCCTGTAGTCCAGCTACTCCGGAGGCCTGAGGCATGAGAATCACTTGAACCCATGAGGTGGGGGTTGCAGTGAGCTGAGATCCCACCTTTGCACTCCAGCCTGGGACAGAATGAAACCGTGTCTCAAAATAACAAAATAAAATAAATGAGTTCTAAATTGCTTATATGTGCATAATGACTACAAAATGAAAAGGAAGGGAAAGATTCTCATACCTACAAGGCTTATAATCTTACAAGAAAGCAGTAACTTATAAATAGTGACAACATTAAGTAAGGTAAGAAATGAAGCAAAAATCAAGTGTTAAGTAAAGACTGGGGAGGGAGCCAATGATACAAGTAGAAGAAATTAGAAAAGGCTTTTTTTATTAAAAAAAATTTTTAAAAGGTAGCATTTGATTTGGGCTCTTAAGGAAAAGGATTTCAACAAGAGTGTGGGGAGGGGGAGGAGCATGAGGCTGTGGGAACTGCATGAGCAAAGGCACAGAGGCAGGAAAGAACTGGGCAGGTCCAGGAAACAGAGAATTATTGTAGGGTCACAGTGCCAGGTGGGTGGGTAGTGTTGTGGGAAATAAGCCTAAAAGAATAGGCTGTCAGAGTCGGGGTGTGGGTGTCTTGAAGAGCATGTCAGAAAGTTAGACTGAATTTACTTAGGCATTGTCTCCCCTTAAGTTTGTATATAAATCTCTTGAGGTACTTGTTAAAACTTCAGGTTCCCAGGCCTATCCCTCAGACACACTGATCTGCAGGTCTAGTGGAACCTGAGACTCTACCTTTTTAACCAACGCTAGGTAATTCTACCACAGCCAATTAGAGGAACAGTATTTTGAAAATCAGTGCTTTTTTTTTTAATGACAACTCTGAACTGCAAGGGAAAAACTGAAGCCAACTCTAAACATTGCTCAAGGACTCTGGCAAAAAAAAAAAAGAGGGAATCTGAATTAGAAGACTGATTAAAGAGCCCTTATCACTCCTGGGGCAGAATCAACCTAACCTGGGGATTGATCTAAATATGGGTGGAGAAAAGTATTAAAGTGGTAAGGACAACCTCAAGCTTTCTTCTCAGTGAAACTGGGTGTATGCAGATGCATGGCGCACAGGGACTATCCACATAGCCTAACAGGTAGCTGGAAATACAGATCAGGAGCTCAGATGTACAAAGGCATTAAACATACTGGTTTGGTACTCTAAAGTAAGTTCAATACAAATTAAAGAATTAAATATAAAGAGTAAAATGGTAAAAATCAGAAGGAAATGAAAGTGAGTATTTAACCAATCTCTGGATGGTGGAGGCCTTCTAAACATCACAGCACCAGAAGAAATCTCAAATTTAAAAATCCAGGCTGGGTGTGGTGGCTCACGCCTGTAATTGTAACACTTTGGAAGGCCGAGGCGGGCAGATTACCTGAGGTCAGGAGTTCAAGACCAGCCTGGTCAATATGGAGAAACCCTGTCTCTATACTAAAAATACAAAAATTAGCTGGGCATGGTGGCGTGTGCCTGTAATCCCAGCTACTTGGGAGGCTGAGGCATCAGAATCACTTGAACTCTGGAGGTGGAGGCTAGAGTGAGCCAAGATCGTGCCACTGCACTCCAGTCTGGGTGACAGAGTGACATCCTGTCTCCAAAAACAAAAATTAAGTAATAATATACTACATACAAAATTAAAAGGCAAACTAACTGGTTAAATATTTGACCACAGGACAAAAAATTAATATTCTTAAAATACGAGAGTTTATACAAATCACAAAGAAAAACACTAAGAATGGTTCTGTATGAAGTAGAAGAAGTTGTTAAATAACTTGCCTTGGAGATGTATACCCTCTAGTCACAAAATGAGACATTTTTCACATACACTGTAGACAATGGAGTTTTGTGGCATAGATCAGCAGGGCTCCTATGATTTTATCTTACCCGTTTCCAAGTGTCAGTCTATGGGAAGGCCTAAAAAAATACCAATCTTCTTGACTTCTTTATTTTTTCTTTCCTTCCCCCAACCCCCAGAGCAAGAACCCCATTCAATTTTTTTTTATACTTCTATTTTCCTGAAAGTTAAAGAGCACAAACAAATTAAACTGTCCCCAAGCTTCCCTTGCTACTCTGGTGGAAATTGCCTTTACTGCATCCAGTCTTTCCTCAGGCTCTATATATCTAAAATGAGGTGAAAGGTTAGAGATGAGACAGAAGGTAATTCCAGAATGCCTAGTGAACAGCAGTAGCTCCAAAGGCATCCTTTCAGCGCAGAGGTTGTCCAGTCTTGGGGATCAAAAGCCCAATCCTTTCATTTTACAGACAAGGCTCTGAGTCAATGAATGAATGACTTGTCCAAGATCACCTGATTGGCCGATGACAACATGAAGTTGGGAATCCTGACTCTCAAACAGCACCCTTTCCATTCTTCAGTACTGCTTCACTGATCACAAGCTTGGCCCCTCAAAACAATGGGCATTTATAACACCACAATTTCAACTTCTATATACTTTCCACTTTATCACTCCCCTCACTCTATTTGGTCTAATAAAAGCCTGTGCTTCCCCCACAAAACGTTCCAAATAAAAGAACACCAAACAAAAAAACCAACATAATTAAAATGTTAATACCCAAATAAAAATGGGAATGGGATTAACCCAAACATACTTCACAGAAGAAACAGAAATGAATGTATGAAAAATGTTCTCTCTCACTAGCAAAGAAATACAAATTAATTCACTTCTGCCTATCAAATTAGAAAAGATTAAAAAAGAATACTCAGGCCGGGCGCAGTTATTCACGCTGTAATCCCAGCACTTTGGGAGGCCGAGGCAGGCGGATCTCCTGAGGTCAGGGGTTTGAGGTCAGCCTGATCAACATGGTGAAACCCTGTCTCTACTAAAAAATACAAAAATTAGCCAGGGGGGCTGGGCGCGGTGGCTCACGCCTGTAATCCCAGCACTTTGGGAGGCCGAGGCAGGCGGATCACGAGGTCAGGAGATGGAGATCATCCTGGCTAACTCGGTGAAACCCCCTCTCTACTAAAAACACAAAAAAATTAGCCGGGCGTGGTGGCGGGCGCCTGTAATCCCAGCTATGCGGGAGGCTGAGGCAGGATAATCGCTTGAACCAGGGCGGCCGAGGTTGCAGTAAGCCAAGCTGGCGCCACTGCACTCCAGCCTGGGCAACAGAGTGAGACTCCATCTCAATAATAATAATAATAATAATAATAATAATCAACGTTACCAAGGCTGCACTAAGACGGGCACTCACAATCACTGCAGTTGAGAATGTTAATTAGTCTAATCTTTACGAAAAGCAATTTGGGAACAGGTTTAGTATTTTTAAGTTTTCACACCCCTTGACCTGGTAATTCAACTTCTGGGAATCTAATCTAAGGAAATAATGAGTGATTTGCACAAAGATTTATGCATAAATTTGTTCTCAATTTTTTTGCATTTAATGTAAAACCAAAACACAATTCAATTATGCAACCTCAATACAATAAATTATTAAATAGATTACAATGGAGATTAAATAACCATTAAAATGTTTTCAAAAAATTTTGATGCTATGAAAAATAATATAAAGCAAAATATCTACTGTAACAGTATGAGTTCAATTACCTTTGCGTTTGTGTGTGTGTGTGTGTGTGTGTGTGTATCAAAGAAAACAAAACCACTGAAATATATCAAATGGTAAATCTCTCTGGAACAGATTATGGAACATGGGTTATTTTGTCTTCTTTACAATTTGTTTTTTCCACGTTTTCTTTTTTTTTTCTTTTCTTTTTTTTTTTTTTGAGATGGAATCTTGCTTTGTCACCCAGGCTGGAGTGCAGTGGTGTGAGCCTGGCTCTCTGCAACCTCTGCCTCTTGGGTTCAAGCAATTCTCTCGCCTCAGCCTCCTTAGTAGCTGGGACTACAGGCATGCACCACCTCGCCCAGCTAATTTTTGTATTTTTAGTAG
Organism: Macaca nemestrina; assembly: GCF_043159975.1. NCBI lineage: Eukaryota > Metazoa > Chordata > Mammalia > Primates > Cercopithecidae > Macaca > Macaca nemestrina. The sequence continues at coordinate 83,154,552 of NC_092134.1, read as the reverse complement.
AGATGGGGTTTCATTATGTTGGCCAGGCTGGTCTTGAACTCCTGACCTCAAGTGATCCACCTGCCTCAGCCTCCCAAAGTGCTGGGATTACAGGCATGAGCCATCACACCGGCCTGTTTTTTCCACATTTTCTATAATAAACATATACAATTTTTATTTTACAATAATATAAATATCTATAATTTTTATTTTTAAATGTGTTGGTATATATGAAAATAAAATAAGAATTATATATACAATATGAAAAAGTTTTTTAAAAAGATAAATTTTCAGGCCACTTACATGGAGGTGATAGTGGAAGTCATGGAAATAAATCAGATTACACAGGGAGAAAGTATAGTGAGAACAGGACGCTGAGCAGGTCTATGGCGAACCCGGCATTTCAGAGAAAAAAGACTGAGTTAATGGAGTATGGGAGTAAGTGGTTGGATTAGAAAATGCAGAACCAGATAGTAGTCATGTCAAGAGAAGCAAACGAAAGGAAGAACTAGACAAGTTGTTCACTTGGTCAATTATTACCAAGGGGTAAGAAAAAGGACAGGGAGAGGCCATTAGAGAGAAACCACTGGATACTATGCATGGACAGACAGCTTTCCTGTAGCGCTGGAAGCCAAATTTTTGCTCGGAAGCCAAATCTGAGCAAACGTTACCTGTTTAGTAAAACTGACTATGAAATAAATAAGTCCCAGGGCATTAGCTTGAATTTCAGTTTATGGAAAAAGAAAAAAGATTGTGGAAATCTAAAACTAAGTAAAATGGATATTGGGACTAATTTATGGGTAATGAAACAAAAAATGGCAATACTCTGTGCAAGACAAAACATATTTGAAGGACGGTAAAGTTTTCCATAACATAAGCTCTGTTACAGAATAAGTAAGGGGGAAAATAGATCCACACTTGCTATCAGAAATACAAAAAAGTTGCATCTTTTTTTCCCCTAAAGATGAAAGTTCTTAGTTTCAGGGTAGTAGTATTAAGAAATTATTTAAAAGAAAATCCAAAGAATGTAAAATTTTCATGGTATCTTGTTAACTTCTTATAAGTGGACACGGGAATTCTCTAGAAAATTTTCATATGTCAAAAAATCATCTGACATGTTGAATAATGGATTGCTTGTTAGGTCAAACTCCATCCTTTTTATGAAAAGAGGTCTTCAGTAGCACAATAATTTGAGTCTTGAGGACTCTGCACCCAGCTTCAGAATAAACTCATCAGTACGGTCCTACCAAGAGTATCATCCACCATAGAATATTAACTCCACAATCATTAAGTAGAAACTACTTCATTTACAACCACTGGTTTCTTAATAACCTGAAGAGGCTGTGTTAAGTAACCTCACCTGGAGATTACTGTATGCAATCTAAAATGAAGTACCTTAATTTTCTATCCAAAAAACATACAGCAAAAGACAATAGCAAACTTAAAAAACAATTGCCTTTTCTAATGGAAATTATTGACTTAGGACTCAAGGTATACATTTTCCTATCTGCGGAAAGGGTACAATTCTAATTTAAAAGTCATCTATCTAGTAGTGTATAGAATTAACCATGCCTGAAACTAGTTTCACTGTCAATTTAAATAATAACAAATTCTTCCAATTTGTGGTTAGGTGGCCTATTATGCCAAAGATGTCTAATGAACTCCCATACTCTCAATATTCTTTTGTGTCTGTGTGTGTATGTCTTTGATAATTTTTTTTGGTACAGGGGCTCTAAGTTAATTGCAGTTAACCGTGAAAAATACCAGAGAAAATATAAGAATTTGAAACCTGAAGAAACAAAATTATAGTTAAAAATTATACTTAAAATTATACTTAAAAACAGTCAAAATTATACTTAAAAACATTCTTCCCCATCCACCTATCTACCCTGTCTTCCCCACCAAAGAAAAAAGAAAGAGAAAAACATTTTGAGGGCACCTTAGCAGGAAAAAGGATCCCCTGTCACCAAGATGTGAATTGTTTTGGCTCCTGAAGCTTTCTCTTAGAATTATTAGGTTGAAATTTAGCCCCACCTTTAACCAGAGTCTGGAACAAAGCTTGAGTGTACCAAGTTAAAGTTATACAATGAGGTAATTTTTACAAAATGGCACTCCTTTGCTAATGGTGCCAATATACTGTTCTCTTCCCAGGGACTGATAACACTTTCCAACCCAATATAGAACAGTGGAAACAGATTCAACTGTTTACTAAATGCCACATTAACAACAGGATCTAATCCCATTTTCCATAGGCCATGGAGTTGGAGGAAGGCAGGGTAAGAAATATGAAAGTGATACAAATACATAGATTGAAGAGAATCACTCATTATTACTCAGAGGTTTTTGTTTTTTGAGGAAAAGCAGAAGAGAGAATTAAAAAACAAAACAAAACACCTATTTTCCCTATGCTCCTACAGTACCCTGGGTTGACCTCTAGTATAGAAATGACTTCACTAATACCATAAATTGTATGTGGATCTGTCTAACCCATTTGATTTTAAGTTCTTTTAGGGTAAAGATGTTTGGCACTTTGGATCCACAGTAGGATTCACATGAAAGGCACTCAATATTTTGTCCAAAGAATGAAATAAGTTCCTAAACTAATGACTTAGTACATTATATGTTGTTCTATCAATGCAAAACAAGAAAACATAAATGAACACGCACTTTTTTTTTGCCTTCTTTCACGCCAACTCTACAATTTTTTGAAGGTCTATCTAAATCGTGATCATCCTGCATCCAGGCTGTATCTCTACAGGAACTCAGAACATGTTTGTTGGGGGTCTGTTCTTTTGTGTCTACATCATACCTCAGAAGAAAGGATTGGTGTTATTTCATGGCTCCTGAAATATTTAGCATTTGTGAATAGTATTGGTAACTAAGCAGATAAAAGGTACTCTGTTAAACCATTTAAATCAAGAGCAAAAGAATGCTTACTGCAAAAGAAAACTTCTCCCCAAAATGGGCATTGTCTTAAAAACTGATAACTCCCTAAGTACCTTTGACTAACCTGAAAAGTCAAGTCAGTTGAACCATCTGGATTAGGCAGATCTGAATGGATTAGACATTTTTTTTTTTTTTTTTTTTTTTGTTGAGACAAGGGTCCTGCTAAGTTGCCTTGGCTGGTCTCCAACACCTGGGCTCAAGCGGTCCTCCCGCCTCAGTTTCCCAAAGTGTTGGGATTACAGGCGTGAGCCACTGCGCCCAGCCAAGGCAGACTTTTGAAGGCTGGAATTAGGTGCAAGACAACAGTGTTCAAATATCTCTCACCAGGATCAGCTAAACTGTTCTTGCAAGCATCAGTAAGGAGGCTAGGAAGGGTGCCAGATGGTTCGTTCCTAGCAGCTACAACTTCAAGCTTTTGTATATGTAGCCAGGGGTGTACAATTACCTTACATTAACATCTACATATGTCGGGGGCAAGTGCCAGCGATATATACACGATAGCGATTCGGGGATGACACATCGGCCGCAAGGACTGCTATATTCTCAACACTCCTCAAAAGGGTGTAAGTGTCTTAAACAGAGTTCAGCTGGCATAATGGAAGGGGAGAAAAAATCGAAAAGAGAGGGAATGGCTGAAAACGAAGGAAAAAGAGCAGTTGAGTATTAGAGTATTTCCCTGGAAGGAGGGTATTTGGAGTTTTAATGAATTGCCACCTTCCTCCACCACACCAGAAAGTATACAGTTAGAATGGAGTGTTCTCGGTGGGAGAGGACGGGGTATTTGCAGCTCCCGCCCTTGGCAGCAAAGGCTCAGCCCGACGTAAGCGCTCCCCACCCCAGCGCAGGCCCCAGAAGTGAAGAAAGAACGGAGGATCAGCGTCCCTCGACCCCTTATGTCGAGGGGAAGGGACTCACACTCCTTGCACTCCCCCCGCCCCAGAAGTCGAAGGAGAAAGAGGGTGTGGAGAGAAGCCGGGGTCTTCGCGCACTCTCCGGCTGTGGAGAGAGAAGGCCCTTACCTGGCTAAAAGCCGCCTTTCCTCTGCGATGCTACCAGCCCTGTCACAGGTCCCGGCGCTCTACCTAGCGCACCTGTCGCGACCAAGCTACTACACCTACTGCTCCTGCGGCCCCGCCCCGGACCCCGCCCACCACCGCGGGGGCGCGCACGGCAGCCCGCCTCCCGTGCGGCCTCGGGCTGAGCGTGCGCGCCACCGGCGGCGTGCCCGGCGCTCGCGTCTGCTCCAGTCGCTCTGGCGGCGCGGGGCGTTGGCGGTGGGAGAGGCTGGCTGCTACCCCGGGTCTCGTCTACCTCCGCACGCCTTTCTCTGAAGGAGACACGCACTTGCACGACAGGGGGTTTGTGCGACTCTACTTTGGCCTTAACTCCTCTAACTTAAAGTTACCGCAGTTTGACTCTGGAGCCACTCAGGTTTTTCCTAAGCTCAGCTGTAGGCCAGCTAGGTTCCTGGTGCTTTGGGGGTAAGTTCTGTGCAGGGAGGGTGTTTTAGAGGAGGCTGTGTGGTGTAGTGGAAAGAGCTGTACATTAATCCTGAAAATGGTTTGACAAGGCGGATGACATCCAAGTTCTCCAACAGCTGTTTTTACTCCTCCACTCAGAATAGGAGCTGTGCTAATGGTTTGGAGACTGTCAATTGGCCTAGCACTTGGCCATCCTGCCACCAAAGTCTTGTCCCAGTTCCGTACCAACTGCGTGATGCGTTTTGATAGTATCCTTCTTTCCTGTACCTCAAGCATAGTAGGGTTTCAGACCACAGGTTTTCTGAGGCTTTTCGGAATTCATGCAGCTTGATGCGTATTAGTCGGGGCTGCTCGTGGGAAAACGCTTGCAATTACACTTCCCAAAGAAGTTGATGAGACCGGGCGCGGTGGCTCAAGCCTGTAATCCCAGCACTTTGAGAGGCCGAGACGGGCGGATCACAAGGTCAGGAGATCGAGACCATCCTGGCTAACCCGGTGAAACCCCGTCTCCACTAAAAAATACAAAAAAAAAAACTAGCCGGGCAAGGTGGCGGGCGCCTGTAGTCCCAGCTACTCGGGAGGCTGAGGCAGGAGAATGGCGTCAATCCGGGAGGCGGAGCTTGCAGTGAGCTGAGATCCGGCCACTGCACTCCAGCCTGGGAGACAGAGCGAGACTCTGTCTCAAAAAAAGAAAAAAGAAAAAAAAAAAAAGTTGATGAAAATGTGTAAGGAGAAGAGAGATTTCCAACAGATGATTAATATGCCAGCCAGTTATTCCCTTCTTCCTTCAAATATCCAGCCTAGACTGATTTCTGGATAGGTATTGTAGAAATAAAAATTTCAGACAAAACAAACTTAGATTTTGAATCGGACAGCAGTCAAAACCAGAAGAGGCTCAGACACCCCTGCTCTAGCTGCCCAGGCATCAGACTTTTTAGGCTGAACACGAAAGTAAAGAAATTTGATTGGCTACAGCTAAGTGTTTGCCTTATTTGGATATGGTCACACGGGAGATCCCTAATTATATAACCACTTGGCTGGTTGTCTGTTTGTGATTGGTTAAAACTCCATTCTTAATCAGGCACAAGGGGCCCAGCGCGGTGGCTCAAACCTGTAATCTCAGCACTTTGGGAGTCTGAGGCAGGCGATCGCCTGAGGTTAGGAGTCCAAGACCAGCCTAGCCAACATGGTGAAACCCCGTCTCCATTAAAAATACAAAAATTAGCCAGACGTGGTGGCAAGTGCCTGTAATCCCAGCTACTCGGGAGGCTGAGGCACGAGAATCACTTGAGTCCGGGAAGTGGAGATTGCAGTGAGCAGAGATCTTGCCACCGCACTCCAGCCTGGATGACAGAATGAGACTCCGTCTCAAAAAAAAAAGGTACAAGGAATACCTCTAAATTTTGGGTTGCTTTCTGGGTACAAAAACAACTCCAGACCAATGGCTTGCTACTTATTTTGCATTAACAGTATCAAGTATCAAGACTCCAGCGAAAGTGGCAGGTAGCATGGGAACGTTAAAGAGCATACGATATCAATACAGGATAGTACTCCAGAAAATAGGTTACCCTGCATGTGGCGTTCCCTCAGTAGATGTCTCCCCTCCCCCCAATATTTTTTTAGCTCTGTGCTTTAGTGGATGCAAAAATTCCTTGCTTTCCCAAAGCCTCCCTTTGAAGATAGAGCTAGCATATATGCTACAGCTGGCTTTTGCCAGTTTGCAAGGTTGATTGGTAAATTTTCAGGTATTTTATGAGCCAGTTCATAAGCACAACAATTATTAGAAATCAAATTATATAAGCTACAATTAAATTATCTTAAAAATAAAAGTAATAAGCCAGGCATGTTGAGTCACATTTGTAATCCCAGTGCTTTGGGAGGCCAAGGCAGGAAGATGGCTTGAGGCTATAAGTTTGAGGTTGCAGTGAGCTATGATCCCACCACTGCACTCCAGCCTGGGCAACAGAGTGAGACCCTACTTCTAAAAACTAACTTTTTAAATAAAGGTAATAAATACTAAAAAGTCATCACTTTGTGGTTTTTTTCTTCATTTTACTAATAATTCTGCTCTTGGGGTTATTTGTCCATTGTATCCCCATGTGGAAATACTACATATGTTGTATGCATGTCTTCCCAACTCCATTCAGAAATGCCACATTGGTAGAATGAAATTGGCTGTAATGGGAGTATTTACACCATGGAAGTTGGCAAATGCAACAAGTCAGGGCCTGATTTATTGTTTTGTTGATTTTTCTAGACGAAATGTTAGCAAACCTTTTGTGTAAACAGCCAAATAGTAAGTATTTTAGGCTTTGTGGGACTTATAGTCTCTGTCACAGCTACTCAGCTCTCACTGTAGTGCCAAATGTGTCAAAGTAGCCACAGACAATACATAAAGAATGGGCATGGGCCAGGTGCAGTGGCTCATGCCTGTAATCCTGGCACTTTGGGAGGCCCAGGCAGGGATCACTTGAGGCCAGGAGCTAGAGACTAGCCTGGCCAACATGGCAAAACCCTGTCTTTACAAACAAATACAATAAATAGACAAAAAAGCCGGGTGTGGTGGTGTGTGCCTGTAATCCCAGTTACCTGGGAGGGTGAGGTGGGAGGATGTCTTGAGCCCAGGAGTTGAAGGTTGTAATGAGCCGAGATCACACCACTGCACTCCAGCCTGGTCGACAGAACAAGACCCTGTCTCAAACAAAAAACTCATAAGCCTTTATCTAATAGTGAAGGGAACAATAGAGTTGAGAGGGAAAAATGGAGTAGATAGGGCAAATGTTTACATACATGATACAGTGCAACAGGAATAGCAGAACATATTGCAAAAGAAATTATATCAACATATTTAAGAATCTTGGAAGAGAATGGCAAATATGCACTATAATTGATGAGGCATCTACATACTGGAAGAAAATTACCTAGAGATTTATCTCCAGTACACAGTTGAATAAGCTGTATTGGTAAAGATATTTGTTGCTTTAAAAGAATTAGTGTCAGCTGGACATGGTGGCTCATGCCTGTAATCCCAGCACTTTGGGAGGCCGAGGTGGGTGGATCACGAGGTCAGAAGTTCGAGACCAGCCTTGCCAACATGGTGAAACCCCATCTCTAAAACTAAAAATACAAAAATTAGCTGGGCATGATAGTGTGGGCCTGTAGTCCCAGCTACTCGGGAGGCTGAGGCAGGAGAATCACTTGAACTCTGGAGGCAGAGGTTGCAGTGAGCCAAGATCGCACCATTGCACTCCAACCTGGGCAACAGAGTGAGACTCCATCTCCAAAAAAAAGAATTGGTGTCTGCCACCCACAGATTATATTTCTACTACATTATTGTCTCTCTTAATTTTTTTCTTTTGAGGCAGAGTCTCGCTCTGTCCCTCAGGCTGGAGTGCACTGGTACGATCTCGGCTCACTGCAACTTCCGCCCCCTGGGTTCAAGCGATTCTCCTGCCTCAGCCAAGAAGCTGGGATTACAGGCATATGCCACCAAGCCCAGCCAATTTTTGTATTTTTAGTAGAGACAGGGTTTCACCATGTTGGCCAGGCCGGTCTCAAACTCTTGGTCTCTAGTGATGCACCTGCCTTGGCCTCCCAAAGTGCTGGGATTACAGGCGTGAGCCACCGCGCCCAGCCGATATTGTCTACTTTATATGTGGCTTCAGTAATGAATATTTGAAATTTAATAATGAATAGTTGAAAGTAAACTGCATTTTGTTGTAATGGTGCTTTTACGATAATGGGAAGGAAGACTGGAGTGGCTACAGATTTGTTAGAAAAATTTCCTAATGTCATCATTTGGCTCTGTTACCAATTATAATTCAGTATATGAAATAATTCAATCATTTAAAAATATTCTGGATAGGCTGGGCACTGTGGCTGATGCCTGTAATTCCAGCACTTTGGAAGGCTGAGGCAGGCAGATCACTTGAGGTCAGGAATTCAAAACTGGCTTGGCTAACATGGTGAAATCCTGTCTCTACTAAAAATACAAAAATTAACTGGGCATGGTGGTGCACTCCAGTAGTCACAGCTACTTGGGAGGCTGAGGCAGGAGAATCACTTGAACCCAGGAGGTGGAAGTTGCAGTGGGCTGAGATCGCGCCACTGCGCCCCAGCCTGAGACAGAGTGAGACTCCGTCTCAAGAAAAAAAATATTATGGATAAAATTTATTCTGTTTACCACCAACCTAAAAAAAGGAAACAGCTGGAAATCGTAGCTAAATAACTTGAAACTGACATTATTAAAATTGGCCAAGTACTTAGGTTGAGATGGGTGGGCATGTACTTTACCAACCGCCAATGCTACATGGCACACATATCCTACATTATAAATGCATTTTTCTCATTATTTTTATTCTGGCCTGGCAACAAGATTAGCTAATATTAATTTCTTGCAATACCTTACTTTAATGATTGATATTCTTCATGAATTTTCATTACTTTCAATTGCACTGCAGTTAAGATCAACTGACATTCAGAAAATTAAACAACTAATAGAATGCACTGCAGAAACTTTGGAAAAATTAAAGATTGGCATTAGCATGAATCTCAAGTTGAAGATATGGTTAAGTCATCAGTTTAAAGTCATTCCATTTAATTTTTTTTTTTTTTTTTTTTTTTTTTTTTGAGACAGGGTCTCATTCTGTTGCTCAGGTTGGAGTGCTGTGGCACAACTCACTGTAACTTCAAACTCCTGAACTCAAGGATTCTCCTGCCTCAGCCTTCAAGTAGCTGGGACAACAGGCACATGCCACTACACCTCTCTAATTTTTAAAAACCTTTGGTAGAGATGGGGTGTCACATGTTGCCCAGGCTGGTCTTGAACTCTTGACCTCAAGCGATCTTCTCATCTTGGACTCCCAAAGCACTGGGCTTACAGGCGTGAACTGCCACACCCAGTCAAAAATAGATTTAAACCTCTGCCTAAGAATGTACTACTAAAAAGTAATGAATATATGTCTTTTATTAGAAACATCATTTTAAGTTGTTTTGATTTGTGAAAATCATCTCCCTGGACTTACAAAGAACTACCTTCACTGTGGAAAATAATATCATTTAAGTGAAATTTTAAAACATGTATTTTGAATTATTTCCTTCCTTCCTTCCTTCCTTCCTTCCTTCCTTCCTTCCTTCCTTCCTTCCTTCCTTCCTTCCTTCCTTCCTTCCTTCCTTCCTTTCTTTTGAGATGGAATCTCGCTCTGTTGCCTAGGCTAGAGTGCAGTGGCGTGATCTTAACTCACGGCAACCTCCACCTCCCAGGTTCAAGTGATTCTCCTGCCTCAGCCTCCCAAGTAGCTGGGATTACAGGTGCCCACCAACATGCCCAGCAAATTTTTGTATTTTTAGTAGAGACAGGGTTTCATCTTGTTGGTCAGTCTGGTCTCAAACCCCTGATCTCAAGTGATCTGCCTACCTCGGCCTCCCAAAGTGCTGGGATTACAGGTGTGAGCCACCATGCCCGGCCTTGAATTATTTTCAAGATTTTGCAAGTAATAATGTAGAATCAACAAAGTTACAATCCCTGCAATTATACAAAAAGCTAAAAAGATAGCATTATTGCAATCAATAGTGCTAAAGCTGAAAGAAGTTTCATTTTAATAAGTTTGTATGAGATTGAAAAATGGTAATGGATGAGGAATGGTAGTTTAATAGTAGATCACATGTCAGACTTAAGGACAAGAAATATATTGGAAAAAGATTAGCAGATTGAAAGTATCAAATGATGGTTGAATTGCCATCATAAATTGGCTGAGATAGAAGAGTTTGGAAAGATTACTGAAAGCTTGTGGAATCAACTGGCTGTGTGGAATTCACAAAAAGAGTATTTTATACTTATTATTTGTAAACTGTAAGCTACACATGCTTTATATTAGTAACATTTTTATAGATTTATATAGATAGGTATAGATATGCACACATTATTTCCCCGGGGAGCTGGTTGTTTATTAGCATATCAATGAGTAGTATATATTTTTAGGGGTAACGTGAAGCTCAAACAAGAAAATGTATGTAAAATACTTGGCATTGCTTACTACAGACTTGATAATAAATGTTAACTCTGTTCCCACTTTCCACCCTACCTGCTTTGTTCTTTCCTGGACAAGTTACTTAACCTTTCAACCATAGTTTCATAATGGGAATTGCAGGTTCAATCCTAATTGACTTTTGGGGATTCAATAAAATGGCATGTCTTACTTAGCTGACAAACTAGGAGCTTAATTTACTGTTCCTCCTTCTTCCTTTAGTATATAAAGGTATAATTCATTAAGCATTTGATAAAATGAAACTTCCGCCATGTCCTTAGGAATAAACCAAAGAAAAATGTTCCAAAATTATTAATAGTTAATAATCCCATATATTAAGTTATTTATCTGAATCTTGTCTACTTACTGACAAACTTTTTTTTATTTCAGTTTATAGTTATAGTTGATCAGATGTCTTTTTGTGAGGTAAACATTCTTTTTTTTATTTTGTTCTTATTCCTGGCAAGCTATGATGGATAGGTAAACATTCTTTTTTTTTGAGACAGAGTCTCACTTTGTTACGCAGGCTGGAGTGCAGTGGCACAATCTCCGTTCAACGCAACCTCCGCCTCCGAGGTTCAAGCGATTCTCATGCCTCAGCCTCCCGAGTAGCTGAGATTACAGGTGTGCACTACAATGCCTAGCTAATTTTTGTATTTTTTGTAAAGACAGGGTTTGGCCATTCGCAGTGGCTCACAGCTGTAATCCCAGCACTTTGGGAGGCCAAGATGGGCGGATCACCTAAGGTCGGTCGGGAGTTTTGTTTTTTTTTTTTGTTTTTTTGTTTTTTGTTTGAGACGGAGTCTCCCTCTGTCGCCCAGGCTGGAGTGCAGTGGCACAATCTTGGCTCACTGCAAGCTCCGCCTTCCGGGTTCACGCCATTCTCCTGCCTCAGCCTCCCGAGTAGCTGGGACTACAGGCCCTCGCCACCATGCCCGGCTAGTTTTTTGTAGTTTTAGTAGAGACGGGGTCTCACCATGTTAGCCAGGATGGTCTCCATCTCCTGACCTCGTGATCCGTCTGCCTCGGCCTCCCAAAGTGCTGCGATTACAGGCGTGAGCCACCGCACCCGGTGAAGTCGGGAGTTTGAGACCAGCCTGATCAACATGGAGAAACCCCATCTCTACTAAAAATACAAAATTAGCCGGGCGTGGTGGCACATGCCTGTAATCCCAGCTACTCGGGAGGTTGAAACAGGAGAATCACTTGAATCTGGGAGGTGGAGGTTGAGGTGAGCCAAGATCACGCCATTGCACTCCAGCTTTGGCAACAGGAGCAAAACTCTGTCAAAAAAAAAAAAAAAAAAAAAAAAAAACGGGGTTTCATCATGTTGGCCAGGCTGGTCTTGAACGCCTGACCTCAAGTGACTTGCCTGCCTCGGCCTCCCAAAGTGCTGTGATTACAGGCATGAGCCACCACACCTAGACTGTAAACATTCTTGAAAAAATATTGTTTACCTTAGATTATAAACTTGAGAATAAGATCTGTTTAACCATATTCTCTCTTCTGCTTACCTTCCATAGTTGGAAGAATTAAGTCAACCAAAGAGTACTATCCACTTCCAAATTATTTTTTACTCTTACCAAAATATGAACTTCTGGGGGGTTTTGTTTGTTTGTTTGTTTGTTTGTTTTGAGACAGGGTCTCACTCTGTTGCCCAGGCTGGAGTGCAATGGTGTGCTCATGGCTCACTGTAGCCTCAACCTCTGAGCTCAAACAATCCTCCCACCTCAGCCTTCTGAGTAGCTGGGACAGGGTTTCACCACGTGGCCCAGGCTGGTCTCAAACTCTTGAGCTCAAGTGATCTACCTGCCTTGGCCTCCCAAAGTGCTGGGATTACAGGTGTGAGCCACTGCACCCATGAGATCTCTTTTTTTTTTTTTTTTTTTTTTTTTTTATGGCTGAATAGTACTCCATTGTGTATATGTACCACATTTTCTTTTCTTTTTTTTTTTTTTTGAGACGGAATCTGGCTCTGTTGCCCAGGCTGGAGTGCAGTGGCCGGATCTCAGCTCACTGCAAGCCCCGCCTCCCGGGTTCACGCCATTCTCCTGCCTCAGCCTCCCGAGTAGCTGGGAGTACAGGCGCCCGCCACCTCGCCCGGCTAATTTTTTTTGTATTTTAGTAGAGACGGGGTTTCACCGTGTTAGCCAGGATGGTCTCGATCTCCTGAACTCGTGATTCGCCCGTCTCGGCCTCCCAAAGTGCTGGGATTACAGGCTTGAGCCACCGCGCCCGGCCATGTACCACATTTTCTTTATCCATTCATCTGTTGATGGACACTTAGGTTGCTTCCAAATCTTGGCTGTTGTGAATAACAGTGCTGCAATAAATAGGAGAGTGCAGATATCTCTTTGACAAAGTGATTTCCTTTCTTTTGGGTATATACCTAGGAGTGGGATTGCTGGATTGTATAGTAGCTCTATTTTTAGTTTTTTGAGGAACCTCCAAACTGTTCTCCGTTGTAGTTGTACTAATTTATCTTCCCAACAACATCATACGAGGGTTCCCTTTTCTCAGCATTTATTATTGCCTGTCCTTTGGATAAAAGCTATTTTAACTGGGTGAGATGATATCTCATTGTAGTTTTCATTTGCATTTCTCTGATGATCAGTGAATGATGTTGAGCACCTTTTCATAAACCTGTTTGCCATTTGTATGTCTTCTTTTGAGAAATGTCTGTTTGGATGTTTTGCCCATTTTTAATTGGGTTGTTAGATTCTTTTTTCCTATACAGTTGTTTGAGCTCCTTGTATAGCCTGAGAAAATATTTGCAAATATTTTTATCCTATTCTGTGGGTTGTCTCCTCACTTTGTTCATGGTTTCCTTTGCTATGCAGAAGCTTTTTAACTTGAGGTGATCCCATTTGTCCATTTTTTCTTTGGTTGCCTGTGCTTGTGGGGTATTACTCAATAAATCTTTGCCCACTTCAATGTCCTGGAGAGTTCTCCCAATGTTTTCTTTTAGTAGTTTCATAGTTTGAGGTCTTAGATGTAAGTCTTTAATCCATTTTTATTCGATTTTTGTATACGGTGAGAGGTAGGGGTTGTTTCATTTTTCTGCGTATTGGATATCCAGTTTTCCCACCACCATTTATTGAAGAGACTATCTTTTCCCCAATATGTGTTCTTGGCACCTTTGTTGAAAATGAGTTTTCTATAGATATATAGATTTGTTTCTGGATCCTTTATTCTGTTCCATTGGTCTATGTGCCTGATTTTATGCCAGTACCATGCTGTTTTGGTTACCATAGTTCTGTAGTATCATTTGAGGTCAGGTAATATTCTTCCACTTTTTTTTTTCTTTTTGCTCAGGATAGCTTTGGCTATTCTGGGTCTTAAAATATAAATTTTAGAATTGCCTTTTCTATTTTTGTAAAGAATGTCATTGGTATTTTGATAGCATTGCATTGAGTCTGTAGATTGCTTTGGGTAGTATGGATATTTAAACAATATTGATTCTGCCAATCCATAAACATGGAATATATTTCCATTTTTTCATGTTATCTTCAATTTCTTGCCTCGGTGTTTTATGATTTTCACTATAGAGCTCTTTTATTTCTTTGGTTAAGTTAATTCCTGGGTATTTTATTTTATTTGTAGCTATTGTAAATAGGATTACTTTCTTTTTCCTTTCTTTCTTTCTTTTTTTTTTTTTTTTTTTTTTCCTGAGATGAAGTCTCGCTCTTGTCCCCAGGCTACAGTGCAATGGCATGATCTTGGCTCACTGCAACCTTCGCCTCCCAGGTTTAAGTGATTCTCCTGCATCAGCCTCCTGAGTAGCTGGGATTACAAGAGTGCACCACCATGCCAGGCTAATTTTTGTATTTTTAGTAGAGACAGGGTTTCACCATGTTGGCCAGGCTGGAGTAAGTACAATTTTTAAATTCTGCTTCCCTTACTTCATACTTCTATAAGGAAAAGTCATTCATTTTTTAAATACAATAAATATTTATTGAGTACATACAATATGCCAGGTACAGTGTGAAGCACTGAGGATTCACTGGAGAACAAGACAGTGATTCAGTGGGATGAATAATTAAATAGGTGGAATACTTTAGATAACTGTGTTATGGTAAGGGAAATACAGGAGGCTAGTAGCCCTTAGAAGGGGTACTTATCCTAGAGTTGGGAATCAAGGATGTCTTCGTAGTAGAGGAATTGATGTCTAAATTGAATGGTAAACAGGTATTAGCAAGGCAGAGGTGTATATCTGTATGTGTGTGTGAGTGTTTGGTTGCCTTGCTGAAAAGTTAGATGGAGTAGGATCAACAAGGGAGAAAAAGCATTATAGGGCTATGTTTACTTTAAAAAATGGGAAAATACAGTATAGCTTAAGTCTAGGGTGTAGGAGGTAGTACTCATGGATGAAGGTGAAAAGCTAAGCAGGGACTAGATCTTATAAGACATTGGAAGACATGTTAAGGAGTTTGAATTCTATCCTAGGAGAACTGGGGACCTCTTAACCCTGTGCCTTAAAGCTAAAGACTATCTATATCAGAATCACCTAGAGGTCTGGTTAAAAATGCTCATTTCTATTTTCTGCCCCAGATCTAAAAATCAAAATCACTGAAGTGAAGTCCCCAAGTCTATATTTTTAACAGTACTCACAAGTAATTTCTTTTTTTTTTTTTTTTTTTTTTTTTTTGAGACAGAATTTTGATTGTCTTCCATGCTGGAGTGCAAAGGCTCTCAGCTCACTGCAACCTCCACCTCCCAGGTTCAAGCAATTCTCCTGCCTCAGCCTCCTGAGTAGCTGGGATTACAAGAGTGCGCCACCATGCCCGGCTAATTTTTGTATTTTTAGTAGAGACTGGGTTTTGCCATGTTGGCCAGGCTGGTCTCGAACTCCTGACCTCAGGCAATCCACCTGCCTCAGCCTCCCAAAGTACTGGGATTACAGGCATGAGCCACTGTGCCCAGCCCCAGTTAATTTTTTTATTTTTGTAGAGATGGGGTATCAGAATGTTGCCCAGGCTGTCTTGAATTCCTAGGCTCAAGTGATCCTGCCTGGCCTCCCAAAGCACTGAGATTATAGGCATGAGCCACCAAGCTCAGCCAGTTCATCCCTTTTTAATGCCAAGTAATGTATTCCATTATAGGCACATATCACAATTTATCGATTCACCAGTTAATGGACATTTGTGTTGTTTCTAGTTTTAGGCTATTTATTAATAAAGCTGCTGTGAACATTTACATAACAGTCTTCATATGGACATGTGTTTTTATTTCTCTTGGATAACTACTTAGGAGTGGGATTGCTGGGTTGTATAGTAATGTACATTTAACTTTTTAAAATACTGCCAAATTTTTCCAAAGGTGGTGTACTATTTTGCATTCCCGCCAGCAATGCGTGAGAGTTCTAGTTGTTCTCTGTCCTCCACTGTACTTGATATTACTGGTCTTTTAAGTTTCAGCCATTCAGGCCGGGCGCGGTGGCTCAAGCCTGTAATCCTAGCACTTTGGGAGGCCGAGACGGGCGGATCACGAGGTCAGGAGATCGAGACCATCCTGGCTAACACGGTGAAACCCCGTCTCTACTAAAAATACAAGAAAATTAGCCGGGCGAGGTGGCGGGCGCCTGTAGTCCCAGCTACTCGGGAGGCTGAGGCAGGAGAATGGCGTGAACCCGGGGGGGCGGAGCTTGCAGTGAGCCGAGATCGCGCCACTGCACTCCAGCCTGGGGCACAGAGCAAGACTCCGTCTCAAAAAAAAAAAAAAAAAAAAAAAAAAAAAAAAGTTTCAGCCATTCTATTGGGTGCCATGATACCTCATTGTGGTTAATTTGCATTTCACAAATAACCAATGATATTGTACATCTTTTCATATGCTTATTTGCTTTTTATATATTTTATTTAGTGGAGTTTTTGTTCAATTTTTTGCCCTTTTATTAATTGGGTTGTTTGTCTGATTATAGAGTTGTAAAAATTGTCCATATAATCTGGATACAAGTCTTTTATCAGATACATGCTTTGAAAGTGTTTTCTCCCAATCTGGAGCTTATTTCTTAATTTTTCTTTCTTTCTTTCTTTTTTTCAGATGAAGTTTCACTCTTGTTGCCCAGGCTGGTGCAATAGCGCAATCTCAGCTCACTACACCTCCACCTCCTGGGTTCAAGTGATTCTCCTGCCTCAGCCTCCCTAGTAGCTGGGAATACAGGCATGTGCCACCACACCCAGCTAATTTTGTATTTTTAGTAGAGATGGGGTTTCTCCATGTTGGTCAGGCTGGTCTTGAACTCCCGACCTCAGGTGGATCCACCCGCCTCAGCCTCCCAAAGTACTGGGATTACAGGCGTGAGCCACCGTGCCCGGCAACAGTGTATTTCAAAAAGCAGTTTAGGCTGGGCACGGTGGCTCACGCCTGTAATCCTAGCACTTTGGGAGGCCAAGGCAGGTGGATCGCCTGAGATCAGGAGTTCCAGACCAGCCTGGCCAACATGGTAAAACCCCGTCTCTACTAAAAAAATACAAAAAATTAGCAGGGCATGGTGGCACATGCCTGTAATCCCAGCTACTTGGGAGGCTGAGGCAGGAGAATCACTTGAACCCCAGAGTTGGAGGTTGCGGTGAGCCGAGCTTGTGCCACTGCACTCCATCCTGGGCAACAGAATAAGACTCCATCTCAAAAAAATAAGAAATAAAAAAAAGCAGAAGTTTAAAATTTTCAAGTACAACTTACCAATTTTTTTAATGGCGCGTGCTTTTTGCATCCTATCTTATTCTATTTTTAAGACATAGTCTCATCCTGTTGCCCAGGCTGGAGTGCAGTAGTATGATCACGGCTCACTGCATCATCAACTACCCAGACTCAAGCAATCCTCCTACCTCGGTCTCCCAAATAACTGGGACTACTGGTGCACACCATCACCCCCAGCTAATTTTTGTATTTTTTTGTAGAGCCTCCCAAAGTGCTGGGATTACAGCATCCTACCTAGGAAGACTTTTTCTTGTCCAAGTGTGGCAGCTCATGCTTATAAGCCCAGCACTTTGGAAGGCTGAGGTGGGCAGATCACTTGAGGCCAGGTATTTGAGACCAGCCTGGCCAACATGGTGAAACCCCATCTCTACTAAAAATACAAAAAAAAAAAAAATAGCTGGGTGTGGTGGCGCACACACATAGTCCCAGCTACTCGGGAGACTGAGGCAGGAGAATCGCTGGAACCTGGGAGGTGGAAGTTGTGGTGAGCCGGGATTGCGCCACTGCACTCCAACCTGGGTGATGGAGGGAGACCGTCTCAAAAGAAAAGAACAGAAATCTTTGTCTAACCCAAGGCCCCAAATATTTTCTCCTATGTTTTACAGATTTAGAAGTTTTATAGTTTTAGCTCTAACCTATAGATCTATGACCCACCTCATTAATTTTTTGATACATGGTGCAAGTTAAGGGTCAGAGTGTTTCCGTGTGAATATCCAGTTGTTCCAGCACTATTATTGAAAAGCCTTATCTTTTCCCCCATTGAGTTACATTGGCTGCTTTGTTGAAAGTTAAATAAATATATTTGTGTGGGTCCATTTTTGGAAATTTTGTTCTATTCCATTTTACTGTATGTCTATAATAATCTTTTTAATAAAGAAAACTATTTTACTTTGATAAAAAGAACTCAAGTTATTTTTAGGTATTATGAAGAAAGGCTGAATCTTTTTTTTTTTTTTTTTTTTTTTTTGAGATAGGGTCTTATTTTGTCACCCAGCTTGGAGTATACTGGCACGATCTTGGCTTACTGCAGCCTCTGCCTCCAGAGTTCAAGCAATTTTCCTGTCTCAACCTCCCGGGTAGCTGGGATTACAGGCACATGCCACCATGCCTGGCTAATTTTTTATTTTTAGTAAAGATGGGGTTTCACCATGTTGGCCAGGTTGATCTTGAACTCCCAACCTCAGGTGATCTGCCCGCCTTAACCTCCCAAAGTGCTAGGATTTCAAGCTAGAGCCACTACGCCCGGCCAGGCTGAATGTTATATGTGTGAACAATTTGCATTCTTCCCAAACATCTCTTACTCTAACCGGAAATATACGTGTATATTAAAGGTATTCTCTGTAACTAATTTCTAGGATAGTAAGTTATCATTGTATTGAATGTGCATTTTTTAATGCATAAGAAGTAATTAGGCATTCTTTGCCTGTAGCTTCATTTTTCTCCAAATATTAAAAAGGGAGTAAAATAAACTCATCATGTGGAAATCTTTAAAATAACCTAAACCAGGTTCTATTAAAGAATAATGAAAATATATATTTAACATTTCAAAGGCTAAATCAGAATAAATTCTGTTCTTTGGGAACAACAGTTAGCCACATAAATACCATAAATCAAGGAAGGAGATTTCCTGACTTCTGCTTCCAAGCAATTCTAATAAATGAAGAAGGAAGTGATTTTCCTTTTTAAAAAACTTATTGTTGGCAGGATTAGTGTACTTCCTTTCACTCTTTTAGGATGTTAAACACATGTACACTAATATTCCTGTATTTCATAAACCTTTGGGGATTTTGTCAGATTCTGAGTATGCATATTTTTTTATTTTTTATTTTTTTGAGACGGAGTGTTGCTCTGTCGCCCAGGCTGGAGTGCACTGGTGCGATCTCGGCTCACTGCAACCTCCGCCTCCCAGGTTCAAGTGATCCTCCTGCCTCAGCCTCCTGAGTAGCTGGGATTACAGGCATGCACCACCATGCCTGATTAATTTTTGTATTTTTAGTAGAGACAAGGTTTCACCATGTTGGCCAGGCTAGTCTGGAACTCCGACCTCAAGTGATCCTCTGGCTTCAGCCTTCCAAAGTGCTGGGATTACAGGCTTGAGCCATTACATTCTTGAGCCCAGCTCAGAATGTTAAATTGTTTCAGTAAAAAGTCCTTCTGTTGTGGAAATGTTACAAATGCATTACTAAAAGGGAGAGAAACATCCAGGAGTAAACACTTGTTGTCAGGGATCCCTTATCCTGGTGGAATAAGCATAAGCTTTGGAGTCAGAATTAATTTGCATTCTCTTTGACTTATTATGAGTCAAGGGGCAAGTTTCTTAGCTTCTCTAAGCCTCAGCTTCTTCCCTTGCAATAGTAACACTTGGCTGGCTGTGTTATCATGAGGAATAAATTAAATGACATCTAGTATTCTGCTTGGCCTAGAGTACACACTCAGTAAATACTGATCCCTTTCTCACTTCTCCCAGGCTTAGAAGTTTTCTGGAGGTAAATTGCATAGCCCACAGCAGAAGTTGATCTCTGGTTCTTCCTCATTCTTTTTTAGTAACAGAACGATAGAAATTTGAAAAGTACTGGAGGACAGGAAAACACCTGAGCTCAGGGATCAGACTCTAGGATAAGAAACTAGTTCAGCAGGAAGTGTGCACTGTCAGCCCCTTAAGGATCATATGCTCAAGGTGTCCAATCCCATCGTACATGTTTAATACCTCAAATGTCACTTGATGGTAGAAGACTCTCCAGGGAACTCTTTGAGAACAGTACCCAGCTGTAGTGGAAGGCTCACCTGAGAGCACCTTGTAGTCTTTCTCTGTCCTTCTTTGTCCTCATGTAATTTAATTATGTCCTTTCTTGCTGCAGCTTTTAAATTCAAAGACCATTGTTATTAGTGTCTGTCACCTTAAATTACCAGATTTGGGCTCTCGTGTTCACCTCCTCCCACCCTTATCCTGTGAAACAGACAGTGGTATTGCCTAATTTGTTTCTGGTTGTTCCTCCTGTCTCCCCAGCACACCTGACATTTAACAATTAATTTTATTCCAAAAAGCAGAAAAAACATTTTCCAAATGCCCTAGCTATTTATTGGGAAGCTCTCCACATCCATATTAGCAAATAACAGATTCTCAGTTATGTGTGCAAATATCTTAATGTACTTTAGGGATTATACAGAATAATTGTCAATTTTTATTTTCAGAATATTGGCCAAAACATAACATAATCTCAATTGGACTGATCGTACTAATTTATAGTTATATTTGTATCACTATTCTCATTTTATTGAAGAACAAAATGAAGATTAGACTTTTATATACTGTTTATGCACTATATACTACATACTGTTTATGCCCTAAGAATATAAAAGTACAATATTTGGACTTTATACCTCAGTTTCAAGGAAGGCAAGCTAGTGTTAGAACTTAAAGTTCCTAATTCTGTTTTTCGTTTTGTTTTGTTTTGTTTTGAGATGGAGTCTCACTCTGTTGCCCAGGCTGGAGTGCAAATGGCATGATCTTGGCTCACTGCAACCTCCGCTTCCCGGGTTCAAGCGATTCTCCCACCTCAGCCTCTCAAGTAGCTGGGATTACAGGCACCCACCTCGGCTAACTTTTTTTGTATTTTTATAGAGACGGGGTTTCACCATGTTGGTCAGGCTGGTCTCAAACTCCTGAACTCAGGTGATCCCCCCCACCACCCGCCTTGGCCTCCCAAAGTGCTGGGATTACAGGCATGAGCCACCGCGCCGGACCCCTAATTCTGGTTTTTTTTTTTTTTTGCATGTACAAATATTTTGTCCTGTAGTGCATTGGATCTATCTCAAGCATAAAAATGCACAGAACTTTTTCTCTGATTGTATATAAATAAAATATATTCATTTGTATGTATGTACATCCACCTTACACTATAACACCTAACAATATTTTATTGGCCAAGCCTGGTGGCTCATGCCTGTAATCCCAGCACTTTGGGAGGCTGAAGCAGGTGGATCGCTTGAACCCAGGTGTTCGAGACCAGCCTTGACAACATGGCGAAAACCCATTTCTATAAAAAATACAAAACTTAGCTGGGTATGGTGATGCACACCTGTAGTCCTAGCTACTCAGAAGGCTGAGGTAAGAGGATAGATTGAGCCGGGCAGGTCCAGGCTGCAGTGAGGTGTGATTATGCCACTGCACTCCAGCCTGGGCGACAGAACAAGATCCTGTCTCAAAAAATAGAAGTAAATAAATAGATAATATTTCGTTGATTGATTGATTTCCAAAAGCTCTTTCTTTATGGGCACAAATTTGAGCCTGCTCAGATGTGTAGTATAAACTTTTTTACACTTTCTGTTACAGTGTCATGCAGGTGCTGCCCTACTGGGAGTAGAAGAATACTCAGATGTTAATACTGTTTCTGGAGAGACTTTTTGTTAGGGAAATAATTAAATGTCTTCATTGATTAAGCCATTGTTAAAAGGATATTTTGCTATATGTTACTGAAAGCAACATTAAAAGAAATTTTGTTTGCAGTTAAAGCACCTGACTTTATTTAGGCGTTCGTTCAGGTTTTCAAAGATCAGATTATTTAAATCTTATATAAACTTTTCTGGAACAGAAAAAGTAGAAATATTCTCCAGCTCTTTCTATAAAGTTGTGATAACTTGAAACCAAAACGAAACAGGGAGAAAAAGAAAATGAAAGGCCAATTTCACTCATCATAGATACATCAATTCTAAATAAATTGTTATGGTGAGTGTGCTTGAATATAAAAATAAATAAATAAATAGTAAACTGAATCAGCAGTATATTAAATAGATAATATGCATGCCTGATCTAGATGGATTTATCCAGAATATAAGAGTGGTTTCACATTAAAAAACAAAAATCAAAAAAGTATCAATGTTAATTTACCTATTAACACATGGGGGTATCATCATCTCTAAATATGTAGAACAAGCATTTGAATTTAGCACCCATTCATGATAAAAGCTCTTAGCAAACTAAAAAGGAAAATTTGCTAATTTGTTAAGGGGAATCTACAGAAAACTTAAATTGAACATCATTCATAACATTAAACTTTAGAAAATTATATCTAAAACTAGGAAAATATAGGGATGTTCCCTATAATTACCACTTCTATCAGCATTTTACAGGAAATTCTAGACAAGGTAGTAAGTCAATACAAAGAAATAAGAGAGATAAGAACTAAAAAGGAAGAAACATTGACAGAGAATATGCTTGTTTTTGTGGAAAGCTCCAAATTATATAACCATAAATTATTAGAAATAGTAATTGCACTTAACAAGGAGGCTGAGTTTAAGATCAATATACAAGGCCGAGCGCAGTGGCTCATGCCTGTAATCCCAGGACTTTGCAAGACCAAGGCAGGCGGATCACCTGAGGTCAGGAGTTCGAGACCAGCCTGACCAACATGGTGAAACCCTGTCTCTACTAAAAATACAAAAATTAGCTGGGCGTGGTGGCAGGCACCTGTAATCCCAGCTACTTGGGAGGCTGAGGCAGGAGAATTGCTTGAACCCAGGAGGTGGAGGTTGCAGTGAGCTGAAATTGCGCCATTGCACTCCAGCCTAGGCGACAAGAGCGAGACTCCATCTTAAAAAAAAAAAAAAGACAACAAGGCTGGGTTTAAGATGAACATACAAGGCCGGGCATGGTGGCTCACACCTGTAATCCCAGTACTTTGGGAGGTCGAGGTGGGCAGATCACTTGAGGTAAGAGTTAGAGACCAGCCTGGCCAACATGGTGAAACTCCATCTCTACTAAAAGTACAAAATTAGCCAGGCGTGGTGATGTGCGCCTGTAATCCTAGCTACTCGGGAGGCTGAGGCAGGAGAATTCCTAGAACCTAGGAGGTGGAGGTTGCAGTGAACCGAGATTGCTCCAGGTGCAGTGGCTCACGCTTATAATCCTAGCACTTTATGAGGCTGAGGTGGGGAGATCACTTGAGGCCAGGAGTTCGAGACCAGCCTGGCCAACATGTTGAAACCCAGTCCCTACTAAAATTACAAAAAATTAGCCAGGAGTGGAGGCAGGTGAGACTTTGTCTCTAAATAAATAAATAAGTAAAAGAGTGTTGAGAAAATTGGCTATTCGTGTGGAAAAATAGAAAATACCATCTCTATCTCATATCAAAATAAATTCCTGATATAGTAAAGTCCTAATACACACAGCACCACAAAGCAGTGTATAGAAGGATTTGGAGTTTTTTAAAAAAAAGTATATATATTTATTTTTATTTTATTTTATAAATATATCTATATACACACATACACACACACATTTTTTTGAGATGGAGTGTCGCTTTTGTTGCCCAGGCTGGAGTGCAATGGCGCCATCTCGGCTCACTGCAACCTCTGCCTCTCCAGTTCAAGTGATTCTACTGCCTCAGCCCCTCAAGTAGCTGGGATTACAGGCATGCGCCACCATGCCCCACTAATTTTGTGTTTTTAGTAGAGATGGGATTTTTCCATGTTGGTCAGGCTGGTCTTAAACTCCCGACCTCAGGTGATCTACCTGCCTTGGCCTCCCAAAATGCTGGAGTTACAGGCATGAGCCATCACACCCTGCCCAAATGAATGGTTTCTAATGCAATTTCATGATTCTTTTTTTTTCTCCTTTAACTACCCATAATATAGTTTTGTAATGTATACTTTTTGATTTATATTTATTGAAAAATATTATTTCTAAAAATGTTTTCATGATAGCTGAATCCACGAGAACAAGGGTCAGCAAATTATTTCTGTAATGGGCCAGTTGTTAAGTATTTTAGACTCTTATGGCCACATACAGTGTCTGTACACCCCCTACTCTTCCTTTTTTTTTTTTTGAGATAGAGTCTCGCTCTGTTGCCCAGGCTGTGGTGGCACCATCTTGGCTCACTGCAAGCTCTGCCTCCTGGGTTCATGCCATTCTCTTGCTTCAGCCTCCCGAGTAACTGGGACTACAGGCGCCTGCCACCATGCCCGGCTAATTTTTTGGTGTTTTTTAGTAGAGACAGGGTTTCACGGTGTTAGCAAAGATAGTCTCGATCTCCTGACCTCATGATCCGTCCACCTCGGCCTCACCAAAATGCTGAGATTACAGATGTGAGCCACCGTGCCCGGCCTCTTCCTTTCTTTTTCTACTCTTCTACCTTATCTTTTCACTTTACAATCCTTTAAAAGTATAAAATCTATTTTAGCTTGTGGGCCACACAAAATAGGTCATGGGCCAGACTGACTCACAAGCTACAGGTTACCAAACCCTGCACTAGAACATATGCTCTGAGTTCTGTAGATTTTGTTGAAATGAGCTCAGCCAACATTAAATCATTAATTGCTTAATGTAACCTGATAATGCCGATTAAATATTACTGTTGCCATTTTAGAAATTGGAAAATTGAAACAGAGAAGTTAGATGACTTACCTAAGACTATACTCTGTAGGAGACAACAGACTTGTTACTCTATTATGTCATATGTGTTTTAAATTGGCCCTTAAATATACAATTTTATATTTATTTATTTTTTAAATGAGACCGTGCTCTGTCACCCAGGCTGGAGTGCTATGGCACAATCATGCCCCACTGCAGCCTCAACATGCTGGGCTCAAGCAATCCTCCCCCTTCAGACTCCCAAGTAGCTGGGACTCCAGTGATGCACCACCATGCTTCAAAATATTCTATCTTGGTAAAGAAACTGGGAAAAGTAGAGTGAAAATAACTAAAAGTTTTAGTTATTGTAGTTATCAAAAACATCGTCAACATTTTCCAGATCCTAACATTAAAAGAACACCACAGAGCTAGGTCTATCGGGTAAGAAGACTATGTGGAACACTGAACCATGTTAAAGAAAGTTGGCAGCCAGGCACGGTGGCTCACACCTGTAATCCCAGCACTTTGGGAGGCCAAGGTGGTCAGATCACCCGAGGTCAGGAGTTTGAAACCAGCCTGACCAACATGGTGAAACCCCATCTCTACTAAAAATACAAAAAGTAGCCAGGCATGGTAGCATGTGCCTGTAATCCCAGCTACTCAGAAGGTTGAGGCAGGAGAATCACTTGAACCTGGTAGGTAGAGGCTGTAGTGAGCCAAGATTGAGCCTTTGCATTCCAGCCTGGGCAACAAGACTGAAGCTCCATCTCACAAAAAAAAAAAAAAAAAAGAAAGAAAAAGAAGGCTGCTTTGGAATGAATATGTACAACGCCTTCCCAAGGAGTGAGAAAAGATCAGCAGTCTCATCCAGGCCACATCCTTGTGGGAACTGACCTCATCTGGAAAGTAAACTGTTTATTCCAATCGTTTAAATGTGATGGAAGTTCATGATAATTGAGCTCTGGGAATTGGTTCTACAAGAGTCATCCACAGATTCTTTACCCTGAAAGGAGTCCCAGATGTGTTCAGTTTATCTCCTTTCATTGGGAGATTTTTTTCATTAGATTTATTAGGGAAATACAGTATTGTGCTTTAGGGTTGCTTGATTTGTTTTGTTTTTATAATTATTGGACAATGTCAGGAGCTGCTAAACCTGGGTTTTTGTATAGCAGGTGAATAGAATTAGAACCACGGCTGGGCGCGGTGGCTTACACCTGTAATCCCAGCACGTTGGGAGCTTGAGGCAGGTGGATTGCTTGAATCCAGGAGTTTGAGACCAGCCTGGGCACATAGCAAAACCCCGACTCTACAAAAAAATGCAAAAAGTATCCAGGCATGGTGGCACGTACCTGTAGTCCCAGCTACTTAGGAAGCTGAGGCAGAAGGATCATTTGAGGCTAGATATGGAGGTTGCAGTGAGCTGAGGTCACGCCACCATTGCACTCTGGCCTGGTGACCGTCAGACCCTGTCTGGAAAAAGAATTAAAACTATGAACTCTAATTAGTTCATTTACATAGCAGAATTGGAAGCCAAGGCTTTGGTTTCAGCACTCTTGTAATTATAAATTGAAATAAAGGCTGACCATATTTTAAAAATCTTTCTGTTAGGCAGTTCTTTTTTTTTTTTTTTTTGAGACAGAGTGGTGTGATCTCGGCTCACTGCAACTTCCGTCTCCCAGATTCAAGCAATTCTCCTGCCTCAGCCTCCTGAGTAGCTAGGATTACAGGCATGTACCACCACACCAAGCTGATTTTTGTATCTTTAGTAGAGATGGTTTCACTGTGTTGGCCAGGCTGGTCTCGAACTCTTGACTTCAAGTGATTCACCCACCTTGGCCTCCCAAAGTGTTGGGATTACAGGCATGAGCCACCACGCCCGGCCAGGCAGTTCATTTATTGAGTAGCTAAAGTAGATAAAAGAAGAAAAAATATCGTCTTCCTTTTCTTTTATTTTCTTTTCTTTTTTTTTTGAAACGGAGTTTTGCTCCGTCGCCTGGGCTGGAGTGCAGTGGTGTGCTCTCGGCTCACTGCAAGCTCCGCCTCCTGGGTTCACGCCATTCTCCTGCCTCAGCCTCCTGAGTAACTGGGACTACAGGTGCCCGCCACCACACCCGGCTAATTTTTTTGTATTTTTTAGTGGAGACGGGGTTTTACCGTGTTAGCCAGGATGGTTTCAATCTCCTGACCTCGTGTTCAAACCGCCTCGGCCTCCCAGAGTGCTGGGATTACAGATGTGAGCCACTGTGCCTGGCCCCAATATTGTCTTCTATAAGTAGCTTTCATCCTAGTTGGAGATAATCACCACATACTTGCAAGAAAGACTTTAGACTTATCCTCTTGTTCTGTCTTCTGCCTGAGGCTTTTGATAAAGGCAAAGCCCTTTTAAGCCCAAGCAGGACGAGGTCCAAATCTGAAAACTACACTGTCCTCATTTGGAACTTTACCTTCCAAATGAGTCAGATAATTTTGGAGCATTCCCATTAATGAGTCATGCTGACCAAATGTAGTTTTTGTGTATTTCTTGCTATAACTTTTTAATATTCCCTTTCTTCCCTTTCTACATTTGTTGAGTGACTACTGTGGAAACAAGACTCAAAAAGTTAACAGGCACTGGTATAAAAGTATTTTAGTGATTTAACAAACTAGTGTTGCCAGACGCGGTGGCTCATGCCTGTAATCCCAGTACTTTGGGAGGCTGAGGTGGGCAGATCACCTGAGGTCAAGAGTTTGAGACCAGCCTGGCCAACATGGCAAAACCCTATCTCTACTAAAAATACAAAAATTAGCTGGGCGTGCTGGCAGTCACCTGTATACCAAAAAAAAAAAAAAGCCCACAAATTTTTTGATACTTCTCCCTATAAAATGTGAGACGCCACTCCCCTCGAACATGGGTGGGGTTTATGGACTTACTTTTTTTTCTTTTTCTTTTTCTTTTTTTTTTGAGATGGAGCTTCACTCTTGTTGCCCAGGCTGGAGTGCAATGATGCTGTCTCAGCTCACTGCAACCTCTGCCTCCCGGGTTCAAGCAATTCTCCACCTCAGCCTCCAGAGTAGCTGGGATTACAGGTGCCTGCCACCATGCCCAGCTAATTATTTTTGTATTTTTAGTAGCAGCGGGGTTTCACCTTGTTCATCAGGCTGGTCTTGAACTCCTGACTTCAGGTGATCCACCCGCCTCAGCCTCCCAAAGTGCTGGGATTACAGGTGTGAGCCACCGCACCGAGCCTATACTCCTTTTCTCTCTCTCTCTCTTTTTTTTTGTTTTGTTTAATTACTAAATTGTCAGAGCATATAAAATTTATATACAATTGCAGGAGAAGAAAGATTTATTTTCTCACCTGTCACTGGGTATGTGGCTGAGATCCCTATAACAAAAGCCAGATTAACAAGAGAAAGGCAAGGAAATTTATCTCACAAGTTTTTACATGACATAGGAGCCTTCAGAAATGAAGACTCAAAGAAACAGGGAAAGTTGTATGTTTTATGCTCAGTATGATGAAATATGAACAGTCAAGGGGAAATATGATTGGAGGAGAAAGGGGTATGAACTAATGGGAAAAAACTCGGAGGAACTCAGCAAGGTCAGTTTGTTCAGATTCTCTCCTATGTCCCTCTGTCCTCAGAAATAAGGATGTTCCCTTCCTCTGGGCGTAGGGAGGGTACCTCTCACATGAGGGTTTTGTGATCTGCTTCTGGGGAGAAGGGTGAGAGAAAAGTGAGAGTGATCTTGTTTCTACTGTTTTCTCAAATGCCAAGAGGTGGAGTGTTCTGAACTCCATCACTATTCATACCTCCACTTGTGTTTTAGTCTTGGATATTCAGCTAAATATATGCAACTCGCCATTAGTCTCTTCGCTGAAGTTTTCTCAGTCCTTTCTTAGTTGGGTGCAGTTTGTTTGCATGAAGGACTAATGAGTATAATAGTCCCTGATGTTTAGCATACTGAAGACTTTTTTCTATAGCCTTGCTACTTGTAGGACAGTTTGTTGGCATTTAGAATACCTGGAGCACATTTTTTCCCTTGATTCAATTGTAGATGTTGCTTTACTATTTTCTGGCTTTGAATATTATTGAGAGCTCTGATGACAAACTGGTTTGATATCCTTAAAAGTAACTTAATCTTTTTGCCAGGAAGCACAGGTAATTTTTTTTTCTTTGTATTAAAGTATAATAGTTGGCCAGGTGTAGTGGCTCATGCCTATCATCACAGCACTTTGGGAAGCTGGAGCAGGAGGATCACTTGAGCCCAGGTTGAGACCAGCCTGGGCAACATAAGAAGACCCTGTTTCTACAGAAAATTTAAAAATTAGGCCAAGTGCTGTGGCTCATGCCCGTAATCCCAGCATTGAGAGGCTGAGGTGGGAGGATTGCTTTAGCTCAGGAGTTCAAGACTAACCTCGGCAACATAGCAAGAGTAAAAATAAAAAATATTAGCCGAGTGTGGTGGCCTGTGCCTGTAGTCCCAGTTAGTTGGGAGGCTGAGGCAGGAGGATGGCTTGAGCCCAGGAGTTTGAGGTTGCAGTGAGCTATGATCAACCACTGCACTCCAGCCTGAGCAACAGAGTGAGACCCTGACTTAAAAAAAAAAAAAAAAAAAAAAATTAGCCAGGCTGGGTGCAGTGGCTCATGCCTGTAATCCCAGCACTTTGGGAGGCTGAGGTGGGTGGATCACTTGAGGTCAGGAGTTCAAGACCAGCCTGGCCAATAATGGTGAAACCCCATCTCTCCTAAAAATACAAAAATTAGTCAGGTGTGGTGGCAGGCGCCTGTAATCCCACCTACTCGGGAGGCTGAGGCAGAGAATTGCTTGAACCAGGAGGCGGAGGTTGAAGTGAGGCGAGATTGCACCACTGCACTCCAGCCTGGGTGACAGAGCAAGACTCCATCTCAAAAAAAAAAAATTAGCCAGGCGTGGTGGCATGCACCTGTAGTCCCAGCTACTTAGGAGGCTGAGGTAGGAGAATTGCTTCAGCCTGGAAGGTTGAGGCGGCAGTGAGCTGTGATTGTGCCACTGCACTGTAACCTGGGCAACAGAGCAAGACCCTGTCTTAAAAAAAATAAAGGACTGCCGGGCGCGGTGGCTCAAGCCTGTAATCCCAGCACTTTGGGAGGCCGAGACGGGCGGATCACGAGGTCAGGAGATCGAGACCATCCTGGCTAGCACGGTGAAACCCCATCTCTACTAAAAAAATACAAAAAACTAGCCGGGCGAGGTGGCGGGCGCCTGTAGTCCCAGCTACACAGGAGGCTGAGGCAGGAGAATGGCGTAAACCCGGGAGGCGGAGCTTGCAGTGAGCTGAGATCCGGCCACTGCGCTCCAGCCCCCGCGACAGAGCGAGACTCCGTCTCAAAAAAAAATAAAATAAAATAAAAAAAAAATAAAGGACTAAAGAATAATAATTTTATAGGATATATCTTAAAGTTAACCGATTTGGGTTTATTTAATTTGGTACATGGTTTGCTCTTCCAATATGTAGATTCATGTCTTCTCCCACCTCCACCCAAAGTGTTAATTGAATTATAGTTGTAAATATTAATTCGATTCCATTACTTTTGTTTTCTTCTTCATGGCATCCAGAAATATGTATGTTGGATCTGGTTTGATCATTTTACTTTGTTTTAAATCTTTTTAATCTCTCTAATTTTTCTTGGCCTTTCTTATTCCCAAACTCTAAATCTCAAATTATATATTTGGCCCTTACTATTCTTTTTATAAAGGTCACATTCTCTGAGACGCAGACTCTAAGACAGAGACGTGTACACATGAATATTGGTGAGTACCCTTGGAATCGACAGTTGTGACAAAGTGAAAGAAGGACGAGAGGAACAGCTGAACCATAATCAGTGCTGTGCTAGTAAATAGTTAACAACTGGCTCTTAGGAGAGGAAAGCTTCGATTTGTAACATCTGACAATTTCCAGTGTGTAAATATGTCTGTCTTTTTTTTTTTTTTTTTTTTTGAGATAGCATTTCACTCTTTTGCCCAGGCTAGAGTGAAGTGGCACGATCTTGGCTCACTGCAACCTCTGCCCCCTGGGTTCAAGTGATTCTCCTGCCTCTGCCTCCATACAGGCGCCTGCCACCACGCCCAGCTAATTTTTTTGTATTTTTAGTAGAGACAGGGTTTTACCATGTTGGCCAGGCTGATCTCGAACTCCTGACCTCAGGACCTCCACACACCTCGGCCTCCCAAAGGGCTGGGATTACAGGCGTGAGCCACCTCGCCCAGTCAGTGTGTAAATATTTCTATCATGGCTAACTGAAAGTTGGCAACATGATGTTACTGAACATGGAGCTGGAAATAAATGCATAGTAGCTAATCCCAGCACTTTGGGAGGCCAAGGCAGGTGGATCAGTTGAGCTCAGGAGTTTCAGACCAGCCTGAGCAACATGGCGAGACCCTCTCTCTCTACAAAAAATCAAAAAATTTGGCCTGGCACGGTGGCTCATGCCTGTAATCCCAGCACTTTGGGAGGCCAAGGCAGGCAGATCACTTGAGGTCAGGAGTTTGAGAACAGCCTGGCCAACACGGTGAAACCCTGTCTCTACTAAAAATACAAACATTAGCTGGGCATGATGGTGCACGTCTGTAATCCCAGCTACTTGGGAGGCTGAGACAGGAGGATCACTTGAACCTGGGAGGCAGAGGTTGCAGTGAGCCTAGATTGCGCCACTGCACTCCAGCCTGGGCATCAGAGTGAGAACTCCATCTCAAAAAATAAATAAATAAAATTTTAAAAATAAAATAAAATAATTAGCTGGGTATGGTAGTGCCTGCCTGTAGTCCCAGCTACTCGGGAGCCTGAGGTGGGAGGATCGCTTGAGCCTGGGCGGAGGGGATTGCAGTGAGCCATGATTGTGCCACTGCACTCCATCCTGGGCAACGAAGCAAGAATAAATAAATAAATAAATAAAATTAAAATGCATAGTAGCACCCATTCAGATATATTATAGATAATCTCTAAAGAATAGATAATAGTACATGTAGTAAAATAATCAGAAGGTAATGCATATTGAGTGTTTATTACCTTGGTTTTTAATATTATTTAGTTTTAAATATATGTAATTGAAGTTTTAATAGTGGCTGTGTTTAACAACCTGCTTGCAAAATTCCTAAAACTGTAACAATTGGCTCTCACAGGCCAGTAGGAGCCAGTTCCAGCACACTACTGACCATGACGCAGTTGCAACAAAGGTCTCAGCCAATCCATGGGGAGCTTTCAAGTCAGAATTGCCCTTCAGAGTTGTCTCACCCTGAGGCAAGGGCTTCTATATCTTGGCATGGACCTGTCACTACATGCAGGTGGATCTTCGTGAGACGGTGTTGCCTTGGGTGAAGGGATTCTCTTGGAGTCACAGACAAGGATTTAGCCACCATTACCAGCAACTTGAAGTATGAGTGCTCCAGTCCTGAAGTGGGTATTTAAGGAACATACCATAGCATCCACTACACTTATGTATCCTGTAGTTTAGTTTTGGATTCTGCTTTGGGATAGTATTTTTTTATGGTATAGTTTCATCTGTCATAACTTGTGATTCTTGTTTCTGTGGGGTTTTGTTCTTATAGTAACTTTGTATGGATACTGAATTTTTTTGTTTGTTTGTCTTGCTTGTTTGTTTTTTTGAGACAGAGTCTTGCTCTGTCACTCAGGCTGGAGTGCAGTGGCACAGTCTCGGCTCACTGCAACCTCCGCCTCCCAGGTTCAAGAGATTCTCCTGCCTCAGCCTCCTGAGTAGCTGGGATTACAGGTGTGCACTGCCACACCAGGATGATTTCTTTGTATTTTTTTGTAGAGATGGAGTTTCAACATGTTAGCCAGGCTGGTCTTGAACTCCTGACCTCAGGTGATCCACTGGCCTCGGCCTCCCAAAGCGCTGGGATTAGAGGCATGAGCCACCACACCCGGCCAGGATACTGAATTTTGGTTGTGATTATTATTAATGTTTGAGTTTATTTATTATTTATTTATTTGTGAGACAGTCTTGTTCTGTCGCCCAGGCTGGAGTGCAGTGGTGGCGATCTTGGCTTACTGCAACCTCCATCTCTTGGGTTCAGGCGATTCTCCTGCCTCAGCCTCCCAAGTAGCTGGGATTACAGGCACCCACCACCACCCCTCTTGGCTAATTTTGTATTTTTAGTGGAGACAAAGTTTCACCATGTTGGCCAGGCTGGTCTGAAACTCCTGGCCTCAAGTGATCCTCCCACCTGGGCATCCCAAAGTGATCCTCCTGCCTGGGCCTCCCAAAGTGCTAGGATTACAGGTGTATGCCACAATGCCCGGTCTCATATTTGAATATGTTGGATTTTTCTGGACCAGCTTTTTTCTTTTTTTTTTTTTTGAGACAGAGTTTCACTCTTGTTGCCCAGGCTGGAGTGCAATGGCGTGATCTTGACTCACTGCAACCTCCGCCTCCCGGGTTCAAGGGATTCTCCTGCCTCAGCCTCCAGAGTAGCTGGGATTACAGGCATGTGCCATCACACCCAGCTAATTTTGTATTTTTAGTAGAGATGGGTTTTCTCCATGTTGGTCAGGCTGGTTTCGAACTCCCATCCTCAGGTGATCCTCCCAGCCTCTGCCTCCCAAAGTGCTGGGATTACAGGCTTGAGCTACCGCACCTGGCCTGGAACAGCTTTTAACAGATGGATCTTTTGAAGAGAATGTGTTTTGAGGGTATTTCCTGGTTGGTTGTTTTTTTTTTTTTTTTTTTTTTTTTTTAACTCAAGAGCTCCCTCTCCTGTTGTCATAGTATGCCTTTCTTGTAGCCCAACTTCCTCTGATTTTCCTAGTGTTTTTTTCAGTGGGATACTTATTAGCAGGAACATTTATTTTATTTTCCAAAGTGCCTCTTTATCCCCAACGACACACTTTCGCAAGACTGCCACTGTTGTTCGTATGAATTCTCCAAGCCTTATGACTCCTGTTGCCAGTGCTGATATGCCAGGTTTCAGACCAGTTCTCGGCTGTTCCCACTAAGGGTTGGGCACTTTTTTCTGGGAGTGAAACTTGTTGATGTTATCAGGTTCCATTAATGTTTAAGACCCTCCATATTCCCTGCTCTTTCAAGCAGCTCCAGTGATGTCTACACACTTGTGGGGATTCAGGCTGGTTTCCAGGGTATTTTTTTCAACTTGTATGTATATTGGGGATTGTAGTTTGGTTTTTTTCTTTTTTTTTTCTGTATTCGATATTTGCTGTAGGGATTTTATTTGCTGTCCTTTTTGCTCTGTATAGTTTTTAGGAGGAGATTGGGAAGAGTCACCGGAACCTAGAAGGTATATTTCTTTTTTTTTTTTTTTTTTAAACTGAGTCGTCTCACTCTGTTGCCCAGGCTGGAGTGCAGTGGCGCAATCTCAGCTCACTGCCACCTCCCCCTCCCAAATTCAAGTCATTCTCCTGCCTCAGCCTCCCAAGTAGCTGGGATTATAGGCATGCCCACCATGCCCGGCTAATTTTGTGTTTTTAGTAGAGATGAGTTTTCGTCATGCTGGCCAGGAACTCCTGATCTCAGGTGATCTGCCCGCCTCGGCTTCCCAAAGTGGTGGGATTACAGGCGTGAGTCACCACACCCGGCCTTTCTATTTAATATGTATAAGTATAAATAATATTGTGCTTTAAATATCCTTTATTTTCTTTTCCTTTTTTTTTTTTTTTGAGATGGAGTCTCTCTCTCCCACCCAGGCTGGAGTGTAGTGGAGCGGTCTCGGCTCACTGCAACCTCACCCTCCCAAGTTCAAGCAATTATCCTGCCTCAGCCTCCTGAGTAGCTGGGGACTACAGGCGCCCACCACCACGCCCGGCTAATGTTTGTATTTTTAGTAGAGACAGGGTTTCACCATGTTGGCCAGGCTGGTCTCAAACTCCTGACCTCGTGTGATCCACGCGCCTTGGCCTCCCAAAGTGCTGGAATTACAGGCATGAGCCACCATACGCAGCTTCTTTTTTTTTTAAGACAGGGCTTTGCTCTGTCACCCAGGCTGGAGTGCATTGGTACAATCATGGCTGACTGCAATCCCCTCTTCCCAGGCTCAAGTGATCCTTTCACCTCAGGCTGCCGAGTAGCTGGGATTTCAGGCGAGCGCCACCATGTCCAGCTTATTTTTTTATTTTTTGTAAAGACAGGATCTCGCCACATTATCCAGGCTGGTCTCGAACTCCTGGACTCAAGCGGCCTCCCAAAGTGCCGGGATTATAGGCGTGAACCACTGCGCCCAGCCTGTTTTCATTTAGCATTTGTGTTTACATCTGTGCTCCATATGTACATCTAGTTTGTTGCTTTTAGTTGTTACATTTATCTCACAGTTTACATCCACCTATTTTAGGTACCCATTCCTGTGGTTAAAACACTTGCGCTGGCTGGATGTGGTGGCTCACACCTGTAATCCCAGCACTTTGGGAGGCCGAGGTGGGTGGATCACTTGATCCCAGGACTTTGAGACCAGCCTGGGCAACATGGTGAAATACTGTCTCCACAAAAAAATTTAAAAATTAGCCGAATGTGCTTGTGCGTGCCTGTAGTCCCAGCTATTCAAGAGGCTGAGGTGGGAGGATCACCAGGAGGTCAACGCTGCAGTGAGCCGAAATTATGCCACTGCACTCTAGCCTGGGAGACAGAGCAAGACCCTGTTTCAAAAAACAAACAAACAAACAAACAAACAAAACACCTGGGTTGCTTCCACTTCCCTGCTATCTTGGGAGAGCTGGATAAACACTTGTATGTGTTACTGTGGTAAGCCACGTGACAATTTTTCTGGGACATATACCCAGGAGATGGGATCTTGGGGTGACAGAGCACACACACACTCACACGCACACACACACTCTTAACTTTACTGAGCATATCCAGAGTATTTCCCAGAACAATTAAGATAGTTTACAGTTCCCTCTGCAGTGCACAAGAGGTCGGTCTCCTCCCAAATTCATGCTAAGATTTGGTATTACCCACCTCTTAAATTTGCCATGCTGGTAAATAATTCATTAACTTTCAGCCTTAAATTTTGTATTTTGGTACCTTTCTTCATGCTAAATCA
This sequence comes from Macaca nemestrina, assembly GCF_043159975.1. Classification (NCBI taxonomy): domain Eukaryota; kingdom Metazoa; phylum Chordata; class Mammalia; order Primates; family Cercopithecidae; genus Macaca; species Macaca nemestrina. The sequence continues at coordinate 83,119,044 of NC_092134.1, read as the reverse complement.
TAAACATATTATACTTTTTTACCCATGGATAAGAATTCATTATCTTCCATTAGCTTTGTGGTTTACTTTTTCTTTTATATGTTTTTTTTATTTAATTTTTTTCTTTTTAATGGAGATAGGGTCTCACCATATTTACCAGACTGGTCTCAAACTCCTGGGTTCAAGTGATCCTCCCCCTTCAGCCTCCCAAAGTGCTGGGATTATAGGCTCACGCCTGTGCCCACCTTGTTTCTTTATATCTTTTTTTTTTTTTTTTTGAGATGGAGTTTCACTCATGTTGCCCAGGCTGGAGTGCAATGGCACGATGTCAGCTCACTGCAACCTCCGCCTCCTGGGTTCGAGTGATTCTCCTGCCTCAGCCTCCTGAGTAGCTGGGATTACAGGCACCTGCCACTGCTAATTTTTTGTATTTTTAGTACAGACGGGGTTTCATCATGTTGGCCAGGTTGGTCTCCAATTCCTGACCTCACGTGATCTGCCTGCCTCGGCCTCCCAAATTGCTGGGATTACAGGTGTGAGCCACCATGCCTGCCTGTGTTCTTTATATCTTTAATCCATCTGAAGTTCACCTTTAGTGTGAGGTAAGGCTCTAACTTAATTTTCTTCATATTATGAACCAGTTTTATCAACATAATTTCTTTTCCTTTTTTTTTTTTTTTCTTTTTTTTGTGACAGAATCATGCTCTATCAACCAGGCTAGAGTGCAGTGGCACAATCTTGGCTCACTGCAACCTCCGCCTCCCGGATCCTCCAGCCTCAGCCTCTCATGTAGCTGGGATTACAGGCGTGAGCCACCACGCCCAGCTAATTTTCGTATTTTTAGTGGAGATGGGGTTTCACCATGTTGGCCAGGCTGGTCTTGAACTCCTGACCTCAAGTGATCCACCTGCCTTGGCCTCCCAAAGTGCTGGGATTACAGGCATGAGCCACTGCGCCCGGTCTATAAACATAATTTCTAAACAATCTGACTTTTCGTCATAAACACGCCTTTGCCACCTTTATGATGCCACCTTTTTCATGTGAAGTTCTATGTATCATGGATCTATCCAGAGCTTTCTATCTGTTCCATTGGTTTATTTGTCCTTGTGTCTGTCTCACTGGGTTTTTTTCACATTTCTATAGTGTGTTAGGTCTTAATAGTTGTTATTATTACCCCCCTGTATTTTTGTTGCTGTTATTGTTTTTGAGACAGAGTCTCACTCTATTGCCCAGGCTGGAGTGCAATGGCATGATCTCTGTTTACTGCAACCTCAGCCTCCTGAGTAGCCTGGGATTACAGGCACACACCAGCATGCCCGGCTAATTTTTGTATTTTCAGTAGAGTCACCATGTTGGCCAGGCTGGTCTCGAACTCCTGACCTCATGATCCACCTGTCTCAGCCTCCCAAAGTGCTGGGATTACATGCATGAGCCACCACACCCGGCCTATTTACCCCCCTTTCCACCTCCTTTTTCAAAATTGACTATCTTTTCACTGACTACTTTTCCATAATCATTTTAGAAAGAGTTTGTCACAGCTAGAAAAAGTTCCAGCTAATATTTTTAACATTTAAAAACATTTTCTGGCTCACATCTGTAACCCCAGCGCTTTGGGAGTTTGAGGCGGGCTGACCACTTGAGGCCAGGAGTTGGAGACTGGCCTGGCCAACATGATGAAACCCCATCTCTACTAAATATACACTAATCCCAGCTATTCAGGAGCCTAAGGCTGGAGAATCACTTGAACCTGGGAAGCAGAGGTTGCAGTGAGACGAGATCACACCACTGCACTCCAACCTGGGTGACAGAGTGACAGTCTGTCTGAAAAAAAGATTTTTAAAAAAGTACATTTTCTATATATTTAATATATTTGAATTTATAGATTAATTTGGGGAGAATCGATATCTTTACTAAGATAAGGTGTCTTATCCAAGAATGTAGTTTTTGTGTGTGTGTGTGTGTGTGTGTGTGTGTGTGTTTGAGATGGAGTTTCACTGTTGCCCAGGCTGGAGTGCAATGGTGCGATCTCAGCTCACTGCAACCTCTGCCTCCCAGGTTCAAGTGATTCTCCTGTCTCAGCCTCCCAAGTAGTTGGGATTACAGGCGCATGCCACCACACCTGGCTAATTTTTGTATTTTTAGTAGAGACGAGATTTCATCATATTGGTCAGGCTGGTCTCAAACTCCTGACCTCAGGTGATCCACTCGCCTCGGCCTCCCAAAGTTCTGGGATTACAGGTGTGAGCCACCATGCCCGGCCTGTAGTTGTTTTTTTTTTTTTTTTCAGGTTTTTTTGGTGTCATTTCACAAAGTTAAATTTTCAGGATAAAGGTATTGTGTTATATATAGTAATATTTCTGTTTTTCTAAAGATTTTTCTCTTTTTTTTTTTTTGAGACGGAGTTTCACTCTTGTTGCCCTGACTGGAGTGCAATTGTGTGATCTCGGCTCACTGCAACCTCCTCCTCCCAGGTTCAAGTGATTCTCCTGCCTCAGCCTCCCGAATAGCTAGAATTACAGGTGCCTGCCACTATGCCTGGCTAATTTTTTGTATTTTTAATAGAGATGGGATTTCACTGTGTTGGCCATTTATAAAGAATTGTAAAACATAAATGTTTATTAGATGTTTTATTCTGTACCTCTTGGGATGATCATGTGATTTTCCTCCTTTAATTCATAGATACAGTTAATTGGATAGTTTTCTCATGTTAAGCCATTCTTGTATTCCTGGAAGAAAACCTTGTGTTGAGTTCAGTTGGATATTTATGTGCATCTTTTTAAAAAATCTATTTTCATCAGTATCTTCAGTTTATTTATTTATTTATTGTTTTAGATAGAGTCTCGCTGTGTCGCCCAGGTTGGAGTGCAGTGGCGTGATTTCGGCTCATTGCAACCTCCGCCTACCATGTTCAAGCAATTTTTGTGCTTCAGCCTCCTGAGCAGCTCATTTTGTTTTGTATTTTTCATAGAGACGGAGTTTCACAATGTTGGCCAGGCTGGTCTTGAACTTTTGGCCTCAAGTGATCCACCCGCCTGGGCCTCCCAAAGTACTGGGATAACAGGGGTGAGCCACCGCTCCCAGCCAGTAACTTGAGTTTATGATTCTCTTTTCTTATATGGTCTTTATCTGATTTTGAAATAAAGAGTAAAGCAGCTTTTCCTCTTTTCTAGAACAATTTATTTGTTAAAAGGATTATTTGTTCTTTGAAGTCTTGGTAAAACTCACTGTAAAACCTGATATGCCTAAAGCTGTTGTCTTTGGATAAGGTCTTTAATTACCAATTTATTTATAGATATTTATCTGTTCATACTTAATTTATTTTCCCAATTTTGACATTTTATATTTTCTAAAACCATCTATTTTTATTTTTTATTTTTTCTTCTTATTCTTCTTACCAAAAACCATCTAATTCATTTATTATTATTAAATGTATTAGTCTATAATTGACCATCCTATGGTTTTCTATTTCTGTTGTATCTGTAGTAGTTCTCTTAATTTCATTACGTAATTTGATTATTTTCCTTCTTCTTCTTTTCCTTTTTTTCTTTTCTTTTTTTTTTTTTTTGAGATGGAGTTTCACTCTTGTTGCCCAGGCTGGAGTGCAATGGTGCAATCTCGGCTCACCACAACCTCTGCCTCCTGGGTTCAAGTGATTCTGCTGCCTCAGCCTCCCGAGTAGCTGGGATTACAGGCATGCACAACCACACCCGGTTAATTTTGTATTTTTAGTAGAGACGGGGTTTCTCCACGTTGGTCAGGCTGGCCTCAAACTCCCGACCTCAGGTGATCCTCCTGCCTTGGCCTCCCAAAGTGCTGGGATTACAGGCATGAGCCACTGCACCCAGCCATCATCTTTCTTTCTTAAGAAATCTTAGAGATTTTTAAATCTTACTAATCTTTATAAATAACAAAAATAAGTCCCAATATAACTGAAATTACGATAAATATTAATCAATTATGTTGATCAATAAGAAAGCAGAAACTCAGGTTGGATCTCAGACTGGATTCAAAAATTGAGGTCTAGCAATACACTATCTCTATACTATGAGATACCCTTGAAATGAAAGTATATGGGCAAGTTGTAAGTAAAAAGATGTAAATAATCCCAGCACTTTGGGAGGCCAAGGTGGGCGGATCACGAAGTCAGGAGTTCGAGACCAGCCTGACCAACATGATGAAACCCCCTCTCTACTAAAAATACAAAAATTGCCAGGCATGGTAGCAGGTGCCTGTAATCACAGCTACTCAGGAGGCTGAGGCAGAAGAATCACTTGAACCTGGGAAGTGGAGGTTGCAGTGAGCCGAGATTGTGCCACTGCACTCCAGCCTGGGTGACAGAGCGAGACTCCGTCTCAAAAAAAAAAAAAAAAAAAAGATGTAAATAGATATTTCATCCTAATATGAATACACACTCACATACCAGGAACAAACCAGGTAGCTATTTCCTTTTTTTTTTTTTTTTTTTTTTTGAGACAGAGTCTCGCTCTGTTGCCCAGGCTGGAGTGCTGTGGCCGGATCTCAGCTCACTGCAAGCTCCGCCTCCCGGGTTCCCGCCATTCTCCTGCCTCAGCCTCCCAAGTAGCTGGGACTACAGGCGCCCGCCACCTCGCCCGGCTAGTTTTTTGTATTTTTTAGTAGAGACGGGGTTTCACCATGTTAGCCAGGATGGTCTCGATCTCCTGACCTCGTGATCCGCCCGTCTCGGCCTCCCAAAGTGCTGGGATTACAGGCTTGAGCCACCGCGCCCGGCCCCAGGTAGCTATTTCCTATCAGACAAATTCAAACTAGAAATCAAGGCAAAAAGTATACCAGGAACAAAGAATAAGAAATAGGCTTGGTGCTGACTATCAGGAGCTCAGCCAAGTGGAGGTATCAAGTAGATAGTTGGATATATAGGACTAGAATTCAGGGGCAAAGCTCAGAGGCAAAGTCAAAGCTGAGATATACATTTGGCGTCATCAGCATGTATATGGTACTTAAAGCCATAAGACTGGGTGAGATGCTGGGTGTGGTGACTCACACCCAGCACTTTGGGAGGCTGAGATGGGCAGATTGCCTGAGCTCAGGAGTTCAAGACCAGTCTGGGCAACATGGCAAAACCCTGACTCTACGGGGAAAAAAAAAAAAAAAAAGACTAGGTGAGACCATCAAAGGATTGTGGATGTAAAAGAAGTCCAAGGAGTAAACTCTGGTCCACTTCAATATTTTGAGGTCAAGGAGATGAGGAGGAACCATCAAAAAGATGTGGAAATGGCCAGCAAGGTAGAAGACAAACCAGGACAGCATGATTTTCTGGAAGCCATTTGAAAATTATTTCAAAAAAAATGACTGGCCGGGCGTGGTGGCTCACACCTATAATCCCAGCACTTTGGGAGGCTGAGGCGGGTGGATCACTTGAGGTTAGGAGTTTGAGACCAGCCTGGTCAACATGGTGAAACCCCATCTCTACTAAAAACACAAAAGTATTAGCTGGGTGTGGTGGCGTGCACCACCACTACTGTAGTCCCAGCTACTTGGGAGGCTGAGGTGGGAGGATCACTTAAGCCTGGGAGGTGGAGGCTGCCTTGAGCCATGGTCACACCACTGCACTCCAGCCTGGGCGACAGAGTGAAACCCTTTCTCAAAAAAATAATAACAATTAAAAAAGCAGACATATTAGAAAAAAGCTGATGGTACAAAAGAGAGATAGGAGAATTACTGAAGCAATGTCCTTGACTAGGAAAGAGGAGATGGGACCTAGTGTACATATGGAGGGGCTGACATTAGATAGGAATCAGATAATTCATCCACATGTAACAAGAGAGAAAGAATATGTGGGTACAGATGCAGACAGGTTAAGGAAATATGGTGGAAGTGTGTGGAGTCAGTAATGATTGCTTCCAGTGCAATAGGGAGCTAAGTCATTAGCCAACAATCAGGATGGAAGAAAAGGTCTCTGAGATTTGAGGAGACAGGAGAAAATAAAAAATTGTTTAGGAAAGTCAGAGTAAGTAGATTAGGAAAATATAGTATATTTGCCAGGCAGAATTATGGGACCACTTGCAGTTTATGATTACTTAAAGTAAGATGAGTCAGCAAATTTGAAAGTTTCCCTCGAGCCTCATTCAGCAGTCAGGGTGCAGGTGTGGAGTAGGCAGAGAAAACTGGATTTCAGCTGGGCTTTGGTCAGCGAAGGAGCAAAGCAAGAGAGAATCAAGCAAGTTGGAGTTGAGAGTATATGCAAGGGACTTAAATTATTGACTATGGAGTTTAAGCTGGGTAACAAAGGAAGTGAGGACAGGAGGCGGTGAAGGACAATAAGAAGGTGATACAATCAATGTAAATGTTCTTGTAAAGATGAAAGAATTGTTGGATTGGGGTACTAGAAGGAGTGGCTCACGCTTGTAATCCCAGCACTTTGGGAGGCCGAGGCAGGCAGATCACAAGGTCAGGAGTTTGAGAGCAGCCTGGCCAATATGGTGAAACCCTATCTTTACTAAAAATACAAAAATTAGCCAGGTGTGGCGGCAGGCACCTGTAATCCCAGCTACTCGGGAGGCTGAGGCAGGAGAATTGCTTGAACCCAGGAGGCAGAAGTTGCAGTGAGCCGAGATCGTGCCATTGCACTGCAGCCTGGGTGACAGGGCGCGAGTCTGTTCAAAAAAAAAAAAAAAGAGATGATGTTTGGAGAATGAAATATTTGAAACATAGACTATGGAAGTGTTGCAAATTTTTCTTTTTTAATCTCCTGAACTACATACCACTCACTCCCCTCCCTGTTACAGGCATCTAACTCCTTCTTGCTCACCGTCATTCTAGCCAGTACTTCTGTAATAATCCCTAGCAATTTCAATATTCATGTAGACCTTTCCAACACTTAACTTCCGGTTTTTTATCTGTTCTCCTGCAGTGATTTAGACCTCTAGCCGTTTTGGTCATATCCTTGACCTTGTCATTTAAAAAATTTGCCGGGCACAGTGGCTCACACCTGTAAGTAATCCCAGCACTTTGGGAGACCAAGGCGGGAGGATGACCTGAGGTCGGGAGTTCCAGACCAGCTTGACCAATATGGAGAAACCCCATCTCTACTAAAAATCCAAAAAATTAGCTGGGCATGGTGCTGGACGCCTGTAATCCCAGCTATTTGGGAGGCTGAGGCAGGAGAATAGCTTGAACCCGGGAGGCAGAGGTTGCGGTGAGCTGAGATTGTGTCATTGCACTCCATCCTGGACAACAAGAGTGAAACTCCGGGATTACAGGCATGAGCCACTGCGCTGGGCCGAGCTTTCTTATACATCTCCTCCATCATGTCTGGAGTCATGCTATTCTTTATGTATTGAGAGAACCATTTCTTGTAAGCATCTTCATCTTCTTCCATTAAGTAGAGCGTGTAATCTGCAACATTCTGGCCTATGATGTGCTTCTGGTGTACTTCTTTTCTTGTGTTCAGAGGCCAGGCACAGTGGCTCATGCCTGTAATGCCCGCACTTTGGAGGCCAAGGAGGGAGGATTACTTGAATCCAGGAGTTCAAAAACAGCCTGGGCGACATATTAAGACCCCAACTCTACCAAAAATACAAAAATTAGCTTGGCATGGTGGCTTATGCCTGTAGTCTTAGCTACTTGGGAGGCTGAGGTAGGAGATCACTTGAGTCCTGAAATTGAGCCCAGGAGGTCGAGGCTGCAGTGAGCAGTGATCATGCCACTGCACTCCAGCCTGGGGGACAGAATGAGACTCTGTCTCAATGAATATATATGTGTATATATACATATGTCACTAAGTATTCATTTTTTCATATCAACCCTATGTATCACTTCATAAGCCATTCAGTATCAACATTTCTTTGGAAGTTCACGCTTTTTAAAAAATATCGGCTTCCCTCCATTTACTTTTTTCTCTCCTGTTAGAACTCCTATTATATGAATGTTGTAATTTCTATGCCCATCTACCATATTTCTTTCTTTTTTTTTTTTTAGACAGAGTCTTGCTCTGTCACGCAGGCTGGAGTACAATGGCACGATCTCGGCTCACTGCAACCTCTGCCTCCCAGGTTCAAGCGATTCTTCTGCCTCAGCCTCCCAGGTAGCTGGGATTACAGGTGCTCACCACCACAACCAGCTAATTTTATCATTTTTCTTAATTTTATATTTTTCATCTTTTATTCCTTCCCAAAGTCTTTTGGAAAAGTTCCTTGACCTGATCTTGGATCATTTGCATTTTGCTGTAGATCTCATCTAATTAGTTTATTTCATCTATATTTTGAATATACATAATCATACTTGATTCTTTTCTTTTTTTGTTGTTTTTTTTTGGGGGGGGAGATGGAGTTTTGCTCTTATTGCCCAGGCTGGAGTGCAATTGCATGATCTCGGCTCACTGCAACCTCCACCTCCCAGGTTCAAGCGATTATCCTACCTCAGCCTCCCGAGTAGCTGGGATTGCAGGCACGCACCACCATGCCCAGCTAATTTTTTTTTGTATTTTTAGTAGAGACGGGGTTTCTCCATGTCGGTCAGGCTGATCTCAAACTCCCGACCTCAGGTGATCCACCCACCTTGGCCTCCCAAAGTGCGGGGATTACAGGCGTGAGCCACCTCACCCGGCCCGTACTTGATTTGTTGTAACTGTGTCTGCTTTAGTACCAATATCCTCTTTTATTTCTTTGGGGACGTTACTTTTGCTTGTGTTTATTAACTTTGTCATCTAAAATAGGTTATTCACTTTATCGCCTTTCTAGTTGTCTAGTTATTTTGACCTGTGAGGTCATTTTCCCTCATAGGTATCAGCTACCTTGGTGGGTAATGAATGGAGAAAGTGGTGGGAGGCATCAAAGCCTAGGCCTTAGCTTGTGCCACCCCTGGTGAGTTGCAGTCCAACTTTGAATATCGTCATTTGTGTTGTTCTCATCGGGGGGCTATGCCCCTTCCTATACCTTACCCTAGGCTTTGTTCCTTTCTAAGAATGTATTTGTCTAGACCTCTGGCTGAAAAGGAGGCCTAGAAGGAAAGATAGAATGATACCTTTAGCTGCTTGTTGCTTGGGCCAGCATTTATTGTTTTTTTATGTTTTGTTTTTGGATTTTTTTGTTTTTTGGGGTTTTTTTTCATTCTACATCCTAAGCGTGTTTTTCTATGAGCCTCTTGGTATTCCTGCATTTTGGTTTTGCAGTAGGGCTGATGGAGAAGGCAGTGATCTACACTGGGCAATGTGGTGGATAGAAAAGAGTCAAAACTTCTCCCCATATCTATCCCTGTGGTGGTTAATACTGAGTGTCAACTTGATTGGATTGAAGGATGCAATATTGATCCTGGGTGTGTCTGTGAGGGTGTTGCCAAAGGAGATTAACATCTGAGTCAGTGGGCTGGGAAAGGTAGAGCCCCACTTAATCGGGTGGACACAATCTAATCAGCTGCCAGCAAATATAAAGCGGGCAGAAAAACGTAAAAAGAAGAGAGACAGGCCTAGCCTCCAAGCCTATATCTTTCTCCTGTGCTGGATGCTTCCTACCTTTGAACATCGGACTCCACGTTCTTCAGTTTTGGGACTTAGACTGGCTCTCCTTGCTCCTCAGCTTGCAGACAGCCTATTGTGGGACCTTGTGATCATGTATGTTAATACTTAATAAACTCCTCTTCATATATATATATATATCTCCTATTATTATATATAATATTAAATATAATTTATTATAATTATAACAAATATAATTATAATAAATTTAAATATAATATAAATTATAATAAATTTAAATATAATTAATCTATAATTATAATTATCTAATAACCAACTATAATTATATATAATTATAATATATAATATAATTATTATATATAATAATTATAAATAATATAATATAATAATTATAATCATATAATTAAATATAATATTATAATAATATAATTATTATATATAATAATAGGAGATCTATATATTCTATTAATTCTGTCCCTGTAAGAGAACCCTGATTAATACAGATTTTGGTACCAGACATGGTTCTAGAGGAACAGAGTATTAAGGATGGAATTCTTTGTTCTTTTTTTTTATTCTCTGTCACCCAGGCTGGAGTGCAGTGGTGTGATCTCGGCTCACTGCAACCTCTGCCTCCCAGGTTCAAGCAATTCTCCTCCCTCAGCCTCCTAAGTAGCTGGGATTACAGGCACATGCCACCATGCCTGGATTTTTTTTTTTTTTTTTTGATTTTTGTATTCTTAGTAGAGATGGGGTTTCACCATGTTGGCCAAGCTGGTCTCGAACTCTTGACCTCATGATCTGCCCACCTTGGCTTCCCAAAGTGCTGGGATTACAGGCGTCCACCACCGCATCCAGCCCGGATGGAATTATTTAATTGGTTTTGGTGTTTCTAGAGTTAGCTGCTTAATATGATTAGACCCCAAAATGCTAAGGACTGTATTTCTAATAGTAGGGAGAACTCTGATAGTTCTTGGGATGAATTGTTTAGAGAGTTATTAAAAATAAATGCATTTAACACTCCTGATTCACCACTCATGAGAGGCAAGGAGTTTGGTGAGTCTATACGTAATACCTTTGACCATGTGTGGAGAACCAAGGAATATAATGAAGCTGGTTGGTTGCCCCTAAGTTCAGTGGACAAAGTGATGAAAGAAAATGATGAACTCAGGGATTCTGTCTCCCAGCTTCAGAAGGAGGTACTGAGCTTCAAATCTGCTAAGATTGCCCTTAGTGAGAGTCTTATCTTCTGTAGAGAAAGAGCCAAAATTGCGGAAAAACAGACACAAGATCTTATATGCTAGTGACTGACCTGCAACAAAAGGTGCATGCACAGCCTCGCCAGGTATCTGATATTAAAGTGAGGGCATTGATTGGAAAAAAATGGGACCCTGCAACTTGGACTAGGGACATGTGGGAGGACCCTAATGAAGCTGGGGACAATGAGTTTGTAAACTCTGATGAACCTTTTTTGCCAGAAGGAACAACTTCCCCATTCCCAGTAGTGGCAACATACCCTCCCTGACCCATGCTGTCATCTGCTTTTCCACCTCTGTCTGAGGAGATAAACCCTGCACTGCCTGAGACAACAGTGATGGCCTCCCCTGAGGAAGCTGCCAAGCAACATAATGTTGATTCTCCTCAGAAGCCATCCCCAACACTCCTGTTTGCTTCTAGACCTATAACTAGACTAAAGTCCCAGCAGGCCCCTGGAGGTGAGGTTGAGAGTGTGACCCACGAGGAGGTGCACTACACTCGAAAAGAACTGTTTGAGTTCTCTAATTTATATAAAAAGAAATCCAGAGAACAGGCATGGGAATGGATATTAAGGGTATGGGATAATGGTGGAAGGAACATAGAGTTGGATCAGGCTGAATTTATTGATGTGGGCCCACTAAGTAGGGCTCTGCTTTTAATGTTGCAGCTCAGGGAGTTTAAAAAGGTTCTAATAGGTTATTTGCTCGGTTAGCTGAAACATGGATTAAAAGATGGCCACTGTGAGTGAGATGGAAATACCTGATCTCCCTTGGTTTAATGTAGAGGAAGGGACCCAAAAGTTTAGGGAGATTGGGATGGTGGAGTGGATTAGTCACTTTAGACCTACGCATCCCAGCTGGGAGGGTCCAGAAGATATACCGTTGACGAATGCCTTGCAAAATAAATTTGTGAGGGCAGCACCTGCATTTTTGAAGAGGCTTGTAATTGCTCTTCTCTGTGTATCAGATCTAATGGTGGGAACCACAGTCACTCAACTACAACATTTAAAATATGATGGGAGTAATTGAATCCTAAGGTGGTAGGGGCCAAGTGGTAGCACTCAACCGTCAAAGGCAAGGTGGGCGTAGCTACTGTGATGGACAGCAGAGAAAAAGTGGCAATCAGAATAGTCTGACTCATGTAGAGCTCTGGCATTGGCTAATTAATCAGTGTTCCTAGAAGTGAAATTGATAGGAAGTCTACTGCATTCCTCTTATACAAACAGAAAACCTCTAGGTCAAATGGACAAAGGACTGATTTGAATTACAAAAACAGACAATTGGCCAGGTGTGGTGGCTCCTGTAATCCCAGCACTTTGGGTGGCTCCTGTAATCCCAGCACTTTGGGAGGCCGAGGTGGGCAGATGATCATTACTGGCCTTGCCAGCTGAGGGCAAATTGCTTCTGGTGGGCTTTATAGACAGGGATGGATAAAAAGGCATTTGCCAAGTCAATGGCTGCATACCAGGTACTAGGATATGTGTTAATTTGCACAGGCAGAAGACAGATGGATCATGGAGAGTGACAGTGGATTATCATAAGCTTAATGAAGTGGTGACTCCAATTGCAGCTGCTGTACCAGATGTTGTTTCATTGTTTGAGCAAATTAACACATCTCCTAGTACCTGGTATGCAGCCATTGACTGTCCATAAAGCCCACCAGAAGCAATTTGCCTTCAGCTTTACTGTCCTACCTCAGGGGTACATCAACTCTCTGACTTTGTGTCATAATCTTATTCATAGAGACCTTGATCGCTTTTCACTGCTGCAAGATATCACACTGGTCCATTACATTGATGACATTATGCTGATTGGATCTGGTGAGCGAGAAGTAGCAAACACACTGAACTTACTGGTGAGACATTTGTGTGCCAGAGGATGGGAAATAAATCTGACTAAACCTCGGGGACCTTATACCTCAGTAAAATTTCTAGGGATCCAGTGGTGTGGGTCCTGTTGAGATATTCCTTCTAAGGTGAAGGATAAGTTGTTGCATTTGGCCCCTCCTACAACCAAGAAAGAGTCACAATGCCTAGTGGGCCTATTTGGATTTTGGGGGCAACACATTCCTCATTTGGGTGTGTTACTCTGGTCCATTTATTGAGTGACCCAAAAGGCTGCCAGTTTTGAATGGGTTCCAGAATAGTAGAAGGCTCTGCAACAGGTCCATTCTGCTGTGCAAGCTACTCTGCCACTTGAGCCATGTGACCCAGCAGATCAAATGGTGCTTGAGGTGTCCATGGCAGATAGGGATGCTGTTTGGAGCCTTTGGCAGGCCCCATGGGTGAATCACAGCAGAGGTCTCTAGGATTTTGGAGCAAGGTCCTGCCATCTTCTGTAGATAACTACTTTCATTTTGAGAGACAGCTCTTGGCCTGTTACTGGGCTTTGGTGGAAACTGAGCATTTGACTATGGGTCATCAAGTCACCATGTGACCTGAGCTGCCTATCATGAACTGGGTGCTTTCTGACCCATCTAGCTTTAAAATGGGTCATGCACAGCAGCATTTCATCATCAATTGGAAGTGGTATATATATGATTGGGCTCGAGCAGGTCCTGAAGGCACAAGTAAGTTACATGAGGAAGTGGCTCAAATGCCCATGGTCTCCATTCCTGCCACCCTGCCTTCTCTCCCCCAGCCTGCACTGGTGGACTCATGGGGAGTTCTCTATGATCAGTTGACAGAGGAAGAGAAGACTAGGGCCTGGTTCCAGATGGTTCTGCACAATATGCAGGCACCACCTGAAAGTGGACAACTGCAGCACTACAGCCCCTTTCTAGGACATCCCTGAAGGACAGCAATGAAGGGAAATCCTCCCAGCAGGCAGAACTTCAAGCAGTGCACCTGGTTGTACACTTTGCATGGAAGGAGAAATGGCCAGGTGTGTGATTATATACTGATTCATGGGCTGTAGCCAATGACTGGATGGTCAGGGACTTGGGAGAAGAATGATTGGAAAATTGGTGACAAAGAAATTTGAGGAAGAGATATGTGGATGGACCTCTCTGAGTGGTCACAAACTGAAGATATTTGTATCCCATGTGAGTGCTCACCAATGGGTGACCTTAGGAGAGGAGGAATTAAATAATCAAGTGGATAGGATGACCCATTCTGTGGACACCACTCAGCCTCTTTCCCCAGGCACCCCTCTTATCCCCCAATGGGCGCATGAACAAAGTGGCCATGGTGGCAGGGCTGGAGGTTATGCATGAGCTCCCACTCACCAAGGCTGATCTGGCTACGGCCACTGCTGAGTGCCCAATTTGCCAGCAGCAGAGGCGCCAATACTGAGCCCTCAATATGGCACCATTCCTCGGGGTGATCAGCCAGCTACCTGGTGTCAGGTTGATTATATTGGACCGCTTCCATCATAGAAAGGGCAGAGGTTTGTCCTCACTGGAATAGACACTTACTTCAGATATGGGTTTGCCTATCCTGCATGCAGTGCTTCTGCCAAGACTAACATCTGTGAACTCACAGAATGCCTTATTACCATCACAGTATCCCACACAGCATTGTCTCTGACCAAGGCACTCACTTTACAGCTAAAGAAATGTGACAGTGGCCGGGCGCGGTGGCTCACGCCTGTAATCCCAGCACTTTGGGAGGCCGAGGCGGGCGGATCACAAGGTCAGGAGATCGAGACCACGGTGAAACCCCGTCTCTACTAAAAATACAAAAAATTAGCCGGGCGCGGTTGTGGGCGCCTGTAGTCCCAGCTACTCGGGAGGCTGAGGCAGGAGAATGGCGTGAACCCGGGAGGCGGAGCTTGCAGTGAGCCGAGATCGCGCCACTGCACTCCAGCCTGGGCGACAGAGCGAGACTCCGTCTCAAAAAAAAAAAAAAAAAAAGAAATGTGACAGTGGGCTCATGCTCATGGAAATCACTGGTGTTATCATGTTCCTCATCATCCTGAAGCAGCTGGGTTGAGAGCATGGTGGAATGGCCTTTTGAAGTCACAATTATATTGCCAACTAGGTGATAATACTTTGCAGGGCTGGGGCAAAATTCTCCAAAAGGCCATGTATGCTCTGAATCAGTGTCCAATATATGGGATTGATTCTCCCATAATTAAGATTCACAGGTCCAGGAATCAAGGTGGAAGTGGAAGTGGCACCACTCACCATCACCCCTAGTGATACACTAGCAAAATTTTTGCCTGTTCTTCCCACGACATTATGTTCTGCTGGGCCTAGAGGTCTTAGTTCCAGAGGGAAGAATGCTGCCATCAGGAGACAGAACAACGATTCCATTAAACTGGAAGTTAAGATTGCCACCTGGACACTTTGGGCTCCTCCTACCTTTAAGTCAACAGGGAGTTACAGTGTTGGCTGGGGTGACTGACCCGGACTATCAAGATGAAATCTGAAATCAGTCTACTACTCCATAATGGAGATAAGGAAGAGTATGCATGGACACAGGAGATCCATTAGGGCATCTCTTCGTATTTCCATGACCTGTGATTAAGGTCAATGGGAAACTACAATAGTCCAATCCAGGCAGGACTACAGATGGTCCAGATCCTTCAAGAATAAAGGTTTAGGTTACTCCATCAGGAAAAAAGCCATGACCTGCTGAGGTGTTTGCTGAAGGCAAAGGGAGTACAGAATGGGTAGTAAAAGAAGGTAGTCATCAATACCAGCTACAACCATGTGACCAGCTGCAGAAATGAGGGCTATAACTGTCATAAGTATTTCCTCCTTCTTTTGTTAAAAACATGTTTATGTGTGTATATACTTGTACTAAGAAACTATTTTCATTTTATTTCCTTTTCCTTTATCATGTGACATAAGATTTATTGACTTCGTATCAGCATTTAAGTATTGTTAACTTTATGTAATAGGATTTGGGTTGGGGATCAGTGCCTTTCCGGTTGTACAAGGGATACTCGTATTATGTTAAGTGTAATTATGACATTATTGTTTTTATTTGAAGATTATGTGTGCTCTCAGGAGATGTGTTCAAGTTGACAAGGAGTGGACTTGTGATGGTTAATACTGAGTGTCAACTTGATTGGATTGAAGGATGCAAAGTACTGATCCTGCATGTGTCTGTGAGGGTGTTGCAAAGGAGATTAACATTTGAGTCAGTGGGCTGGGGAAGGCCCACCCACCCTTAACTGGGTGGGCACAATCTTATCAACTTCCAGTGAATATAAAGCAGGCAGAAAAATGTGAAAAGGAGAGAGATGAGAGATGGGCCTAGCCTCCCAGTGTACACCTTTCTCCCATGCCAGATGCTTCCTGCCCTTGAATATCAGACTCCAAGTTCTTCAGTTTTGGGACTTGGACTGGCTCTCCTTGCTCCTCAGCTTGTAGACAGCCTATTGTGCAACCTTCTGATCGTGTAAGTTAATACTTAATAAACTCCCCTTTATATATATCCTATTAGTTCTGTCCCTCTAAGAGAAGCCTGACTAATACAATCCCCATGTTGGAAGCCTGGACCTCCACTGTACAGAATTATTGAGGAAGGACAATAGGGTCTGGAGGCAGCAAACCTAAAGGCTGCACGCCAACTTCCTAGAACTAAATGGAAAGGAAACCCCTAACTTTCCACACACATAAGAAACAAAAGGACCAGAGGCTACTCCCTTTGACCTTTTTCTGTGAGGCAGATGGGAAATTGGCTGTCCTCAATGAATCAGACTGATTGCAGGCCAGTCTTTGTTTGCATTAAAGTATAACTTTGAGACCGGGCGTGGTGGCTCATGCCTGTAATCCCAGCACTTTGGGAGGCTAAGGCAGGTGGATCACCTCAGGCCGGGAGTTCGAGACTGCCTGACCAACATAGAGAAACACTGTCTCTACTAAATATACTAAATTAGCCAGGCGTGGTGATGCATGCCTGTAAACCCAGCTACTCGGGAGGCTGAGGCAGGAGAATCGCTTGAAACCAGGAGGTGGAGGTTCAAGAACCAAGATTGCTCCATTGCACTCCAGCCTGGGCAAGAAGAGCGAAACTCCATCTCAAATAAAAAAATAAAATAAAATAAAATAAAAAAAGAAGAAGTATAAGTTTGTAACTTTACCCTAGCCTCTGATTGGGTGCTTTTTGCTGCAACCAATCAGACTGATTGCAAGCTGCCCCTTTATTTACATGAGATGAGCATGAAGTGATCAATAGGAAACTTCTAGAGGGTATTTGGACCCAAGAAGATTCTGTATCGGGGCCCTTGAGCAGCTGCTTGGGCCACTCCTGCGCTGTGGAGTGTACTTCTTCTGTTGCTTCATTCTTTCTTTGATTTGCTAGGCGTTTTGCCCAATTCTTTGTTCAAAATGCCAAAAACCTGGACAACTTGTAGTCACAACCCTCTGGTGGTAACATGATTTCCCTTCATTACCAATCATAACCACCTTCTAATTCTTCTGGGGTTTTTGCTGGTTTTTAGTTTCCTTCATTACACTCATTTATTTCTTCCTTCTGAGGTGTCTTCCGGTTTACACTGGGGGAGGCAGACTGTGCCACTTTGCCATCATGTTAGGGGACCATAATTATGTCCCTTTCACGACTCAGCCTACCTCAGGGTTGTTGAAGCTTTGTGTTTCCAGTTGTCTAGAGCAGAAGATACTCTTTCTTCATAGTAGTAGTCCAGAAATGAAGATGTTCAACCTGAAGAACTACAAGCAGAATATAAAAGCAAAGGAAACACAAAGCAATATATACGCACAAAAGAGAACAAAATAGGCATTTTACTGAAAGATATTGAAATGTACTTTCAATATGCTTGTATTTAATTTTACAGTCCTTTGGGAATCTTCTTAACCCTGGAAATGAAACAAGAAAATTAACCTCATTATAAATTGCTTTAAACACATTTGTGGGAATATAGGTGAGTCATAGGGAAAATAAAAGTGCCTCCAGAACTCACAAAGTTAAACTAGTAAAATCTGTATGTAATCCTTTTGTTTGTTTGTTTGTTTTTGAGACAGGGTCTCCTACTGTCACACAGGCTATAGTACAGTGGTGCCATCTCAGCTCACTGCAACCTCTGCTCCCCAGGCTCAAGCAATCCTCCCACCTCAGCCTCCCAAGTAGCTAAGACCACAGGTGCACACCACCGCACCTGGCTGTTTTTTTGTACTTTTGGTACAGACTGGGGTCTTGCCATGTTGCCCAGGCTGGTCTTGAACTCCTGAACTCAAGCATCTAAGTTCAGGAGTTCCTTGGCCTCCCAAAGTGCTGGGATTACAGGTGTGAGCCACTGTGACTGGCCTGTAATCCATATACATAAAGTTACCATAAAGGTGACAGAATGCCTCGAAGACCCAAAATCAGGAAGAAAAGGACTTGGCAATACCTTATTACTTATTAGACAGTATTCTTATACCTAAAGTTAGAACATGGCTTAAATATTGATAATTAATGATGGTTATTTCCAAGGATAGACCCGTCTGTATTTTTTAAATTTTCGGTGAACATGCATTACTTATGTAATTGGAAAAAACTGAATATTATTTTAATGGAATTTTCATAGGAAAATAATTATATAAATATACAAAGTACTGCAAAGATATTTGGTGTAGCATTGTTTGCAATGTAGGAAAATATCCAAATTTCTATCAGTAGGAGAACAATTCAATAAATTACGATATATCTATACAATGGGCCAGGTGTGCCTGTAATCCCAGCTACTTGGGAGACTAAAGCAGGAGGATCACTTGACCCCAGAAGTTCGAGGTTACACTGAGCTATGATTGTGCCACTGCACTGTAGCCTGAGTGACAGAGCAAGACCACATCTTTAAAAACAAACAAAAACTACAGATATACAATGAATATCATGCAACCAACAAAATGATGATGTAGCTCTATATTTATTAGCATAGAAAAATTTCAAAGATGTACTGTTTAATGAAACATATAGTAGGTTTTTTTTATTTTATTTTATTTTTTATTTTGAGACACAGTCTTTGTTGCCCAGGCTGGAGTGCAGTGGCGTGATCTCGGCTCACTGAAACCTCTGCCTCCCAGACTCAAGCCATTCTCATGCCTCAGCCTCCTGAGTAGCTGGGACTACAAGTGTGTGCTACCATGCCCAGCTAATTTTTTATATTTTTAGTAGATACAGGGTTTCACCAAGTTGGCCAGGCTGGTCTCGAACTCCTGGCTTCAAGTGATCCACCTGCCTCAGTCTCTCAAAGTTCAGGATTATAGGCATGAGCCACCACTCCTGGCCTCAAAGTAGGTTTTAAAACATATCCAGGCCGGGCACGGTGGCTCATGCCTGTAATCCCAGCCCTTTGGGAGGCCAAGGCAGGTGGATCACCTGAAGTCAAGAGTTCAAGACCAGCCTGGCCAACATGGTGAAACCTTGTCTCTACTAAAAATACAAACAAAATTAGCTGGGCGTGGTGGCATGCACCTGTAGTCCCAGCTACCTGGGGAGGCTGAGGAGAATCGCTTGAACCCAGGAGGCAGAGATTTCAGTGAGCTGAGATTGCACCACTGCACTCTAGCATGGATGACAGAGGGAGACTCTGTCTTGAAAATAAATAAATAAAAATAAAATAGTAAACTGGAAATAAGAGTCTGCAGAGATTTAGCATGAGTAAGAAGTGGTTAGGTCAGAAGGATATCTGACACTTGAAGCTAGTAATGGAATGTAAGGAAAGTGAAACTTAAAAATTTATGTATTTCATCCCAAGGCCCTATAATCATTAAATTAGCAATATTATCCCTCAAAATAACCTAAATTAATTAGTTTAATCACTATAAAAGGGAAAACGGGAGACCAGAAAAAATGTTGCTTTCTGATTATAACCTATGAGTCATGCTTATTCAACTTAATTGTTACATTTGGTTTAATAATTTTTTTTCCATAAACTTATGCTCATGATATATGACTTTATACTGTATACATCAAATAGTAATATTTTTCCTAATGTTTTGCTGTATTATAGAATTTTAAATGTCTTATTTTATGGTGTCTGCCACCTGGACAAATTTGTGAATTAATACTACTTATTTTTTTTGAGACAGAGTCTCACTTTATTGCCCAGGCTGGAGTGCAGTGGCACAATCTGGGCTCACTGCAACCTCCACCTCTTGGGTTCCAGCAATTATCCTGTCTCAGCCTCTGAGTAGCTGGGATTACAGACGTATACCACCATGCCCAGCTAATCTTGTATTTTAGTAGAGACAGGGTTTCACCATGTTGGCCAGGCTGGTCTGAAACTCCTGACCTCAGATGATCCACCCGCCTTGGCCTCCCGAAGTGCTGGATTTACAGGCATGAGCCACCGCACCTAGCCTAACACTACTTCTTACTTCAGGACTTAGATTTCACCAAAATAAATCAGACTGCTTCTGTGAAGTCTTTAAGATTAACAAAAGTTCAATTTTCTAAATTCCTGATTTTGAATATTAAATAATTATCTGTCCTGAAAGAGTTAACGCAGACTCCAAAGCCCTTATTTCCTCTGGAATAATTTCCAGTGGTGTAAGTGAGAATCTGGTTCAACAGATTTTGGAAATGCGGAGTCATCTCTTCAGTATATCCCAGGAAATAAACACCTAATTTACTCAATTTGGGTCTAGATATGATAATTGCACTTAAGGTCATGTCACTGAATCATAATATGGAGAAAAGCATTCTACAGTGGTCTTTCTGGTACTTCTATTAGCAAATCCCTAAGGATAGAATTAAAAATGGACCTATCTAGTGTTAGATTAGGTTCATGGTATTATAATTGGTTTTTTGTTTGTTTTATATTACTCAGTGATGACATCTACAGGCCTATGATGAGAAACACTAACAGACTAATGCTGAATTTACCTGTACTATTTTATGACTGGTGTCAGTCTAACCTCATACCAAACATTACTTTTGGTTGATGTAGTACCAGTTTCTCCTGTACGTGCTACAGGAGAAAGTCAAGTTAGGGAACCAAAAGGTATATGATCAAAGGCCCAACTACCAGAGTGCTTCCAGTCCATAACTTACTGTGACTGGAGGGATGCAAGAGATTTTCGGAAGGTAGACTGCACCTCTAACTGAAGCAGCCTGGGAATATCTGGGTACCCACCCAGCTGGGCCCAGAGTGAATGCATAGATGTCTTCTCTGCTATTGGGTAGCTTGAAGTGGACAGATCAACATTCCAGATGGGCTGTGTCTGGTCCTCTTGTTGTCTACAGAATCAGAGAGCATAAGTTGGGAATGCCAAATTCTCCTGAGCTCCATAGCCCATCAAAATATATCTTATTCTCCCTTCTTCACTACCACCTCATCCCGTAATGCCCTCCCCTTGCACTGACCAGCATTAGCTATGCCCACTCTGACAGAGAGATGGATGAAAAAGCAGAATTTGCTGAGTTACCAAAGCTGCATTTTCATGACTTCACCTAGTAATCCATTTTACAACTACCATTTTAGCTTCATGGTGTAGAGAGACCACATAACTTTCCCCCTTCCTTCCCAAAGCTCCTGCCTCCTTAAAAAAAAAATAGAAGAAAAAAAGAAGATAATGCTTCTAAGTTTCTTTATTAACTATTCTTAAAAGAATGAGTTTTTTAGTAAGAAAGACTCTATTTTTAGAGGAACTCAAAATCCAATGTTAAATATTTAAGTAGAAATATATGCCAACTTAGCTAAGGGAATTAATACTCCTTTTTTTTTTTTTTTTTTTTTTGAGACAGTTTCACTCTTGTTGCCCAGGCTGGAGTGCAATGGCACGATCTCGGCTCACCGCAACCTCGGCCACCCAGGTTCAAGTGATTCTCCTGCCTCAACCTCCCAACTAGCTGGGATTACAGGCATGCGCCACCACGCCAGGCTAATTTTGTACTTTTTTTAGTAGAGCTGGGGTTTCTCCATGTTAGTCAGGCTGGTCTTGAACTCCCAACCTCAGATGATCCACCTGCCTCGGCCTCCCAAAGTGCTGGGATTACAGGCATGAGCCACCGTGCCCAGCCTAATACTCCTTTAGACTCTCCATTGCACCATTTGATAATTGTGAAGAAAGGGAAGTTCTTGGGCAGGGAAAAAAAATTAGGTCCCACATATCGTCCAAACAAAGTTTAATATCAGTCTTTCTAGCACATACCTAAATTTCTTGAATATGTCAGAGGTTCTGTCTTCTTCCACTAGTAATTTTAAGAATGGCTTTTGAACAAATGTGGTAGCAGCAGGTATCTGCTTTTCTTCGACGATTAAGGGGATAGGTTGACTAAGATTCAATTCATATATCTTTTTGAGCTATAAAAAAATAGATCAGAAAAAGGAAACCATGAAAAGAGACAGAATCTTTAGAAGAGTCTTCAGAGCTGGCCCTACACTAAACTGTGACTCCTCCTTTTCCATGGATTTGCAAATCCTTTCCCTACTCCACCCACCTCCAACATGCATCATTTCAAGAGGTGGCAGCTCTGCTACATAAAAACCTTGGTCCTACGTAAGCTCAAATCCTGGTCCTCTCATTTTCTTGCTGTGAGACTTTGGGATAGTTGCTTATCTACACTTCTTTCTCCTCATTTCTAAAACAGGGATAATAACACAGAGTTGTTGTGAGAATTGTAAAACACAGTGTATATGGAAGCACTTTATAAATTGTGAAGCAGTATGCAACTGTAATGATAGCCGTCATTTACTAAATACCTACTGAATGTCAGACACTGAACTAAGCCATCTCCATATATTAGCTGATTTGGTATTTGTAATAACCTTATGCGGTATGTGTTATTATTACCCTTGTCTTACAGCAGGAGAATCTGAGGCTCAGAAAATGTAAGCAGCTTGCATAAAGTCACTTAGCTAGTATGTAGCTAGGCTGATTTGAACCCAGACAATCTGGTAGCGGAGCTAGCCATCTTGAGCACCACGCTGATTCAGTGCAAAGTATTCATTTATATTTAACCTCTTATCCCTTTTGCTTTTTTTGTCTCCTTTCTCCAAGCCTTGATACCCATACCTCATCCTCTGGATTCTGGCTTCCCTGGCCCCAGACCCTTATTCCTCCTCTGAAATGCCCTAGGCATTGTGATTCCTGTTAGACAACGCATATTGCTGCCAACCCATCTTGCTTTACTCTACGTACATTGGCCATATTTGCCAAATCAAAGAAAGGAGCATATTCATTTTTTTTTTTACAAAGAGCTGTAATATTTAAAATATAACTGTTCTGGGCCGGGCGCAGTGGCTCACGCCTGTAATCCCAGCACTTTGGGAGGCGGCCGTGGGCGGATCACTTGAGGTCAGGAGTCCAAGACCAGCCTGGCCAACATGGTGAAACCCCGTCACTACTAAAAATACAAAAATTAACCAGGCATGTTGGCGGGCACCTGTAATCCCAACCACTCAGGAGGGTGAGGCAGGAGAATCACTTGAACCCAGGAGGCGGAGGTTGCAGATCACACCACTGCACTCCAGCCTGGGTGACACAGTGAGAACTTGTCTCAAAAATAAGTAACTAAATAATAAAATAAAATAAAACAGCTCTGGAAAATTTATATGTTTGACTTGGATGATAATTTGGATTAGAATCTGATGAGAAGCCTCTCTGTACCTTCCAAAGTAGCAAGTAAACTAATCTTATAAACTAATCGACGCTGAGAGAGAAGGATATACAGATATAAAATGTTTCTAGAACCACAGCTTGTAATATTTATTATTAGAATTCAGGCCAGGCATGGTGGCTTACACCTATAATCCCAACACTTTGGGAGGTTGAGGCGGGTGGATCACCTGAGGTCAGGAATTCAAAACCAGCCTGGCCATCATGGTGAAACACCATCTCTACTAAAAATATAAAATGTAGCTGGGTGTGGTGGTGGGCACCTGTAATCCCATCTATTCAGGAGGCTGAATCAGGAGAATCGCTTGAACCCAGGAGGTGGAGGTTGCAGCAAGTCAAAATAGTGCCACTGCACTCCCTGGGAGACAGAGCAAGACTGTCTCAAAAAAAAAAAAAAAATGCCATTTGAAAGATGGAGGCAGAGATTGGAATTATGTGGCTACAAACTGAGGAATGCTAAGGATTGCCCATAGCCACCACAATCTAGGAGAGAAGCATGCAACAGAATGCCCTCTCAGAGCTTCTAGAAGGAACCAACCCGGCAGACACCCTGATTTCACTAACTTTTGGCCTCTAGAACTGTGAGAGAGTAAATTTCTGTTGTTTTAAGCTGTGAAGTTTGTGGTGATTTGTTACAGCAGCCCAGGAAAGTAATATAACATAGTGTCTCCAAGTAAATGTCATTTACAGAGCTTACCACTTTCGCGTTTTTACAACATGCTGGAGAGAGGGAGTGGAGAGCAAGTTACCTGGTTGAATACATGTATCATTTTCTTCAGGCACTGATTCCGTTTCTTCCCTAGAGACTTCTGCTTCTCAGTCCAGACCTGCATCACCTTTTTCCCGTAGTCATCAAGTCTGCTCAGCATCACGTGGAGGTTCCTGGCCTCATAGCCTTTCCCAGTATTTTGGATGGCTTTTAGTCGTTTCATTATGTTGTTCCTTGAAAAGATTAATAAGAATTAGAATGATAATAGTTTCAGACCCTACTTCAGCAAACTTGTCCTCAGTTTCTTTTTTTTGAAACGGAGTTTCGATCTTGTTGCCCAGGCTGGAGGTACCATGGCGCGATCTTGGCTCACTGCAACCTTCGCCTCCCGGATTCAAGAAATTATCCTGCCTCAGCCTCCCAAGTAGCTGGGACTACAGGCATGCACCACCGCGCCCGGCTAATTTTTGTATTTTTAGTAGAGATGGGGTTTCTCCATGTTGGTCAGGCTGGTCTCAAACTCCTGACCTCATGATCCACCTGCCTTGGCCTCCTAAAGTGCTGGGATTGCAGTCGTGAGCCGCTGAGCACGGTCTATTTTATTTTATTTTATTTTATCTTATCTTGTCTTTTTTATTTTATTTTATTTTTCTGATACAGAGTCTAACTCTGTTGCCCAGGCTGGAGTGCAGTGGCATGATCTTGACTCACTGCAACCTCTGCCTTACGGGTTCAAGTGATTCTCATGCCTCAGCCTCCCAAGTAGCTGGGAATACAGGTGTGCACCACCACGCCCAGCTAATTTTTGTATTTTTAGTAGAGATGGGGTTTTGCCATGTTGTCCAGGCTGGTCTTGAACTCCTGACCTCAAGCGATCCTCCTGCCACAGCCTCCCAAAATGTTGAGATTACAGGAGTGAGCCACTATGCCCGACCTGTCCTCAGTTTCTTTCAATTCTTTCATCATCCCCAGTAAGCAGAGAAGGATGGGAAGCTTGCTTAATAAGACTTTCATCCAGTTCCTATGAACGAACCTTCAAAAATCTATATGATATCAAAATTTTCATTAAGTCTTTACCAAGTTTCCAGTGTTAAAATAGTGTTGCTTACAATTATTTTAATATATTTTAAAAGTTATGCCAGGTGAAGTAGCTCATGCCTGTAATCCCAGCACTTTGGGAGGCTTAGGTGAGAGGATCGCTTGAGGCCAGGAGTCTGCAACCAGCCTGGACAATATAGTAAGACTCCATCTCTACAAAACAAAAATAGCTGGGCATGGTGGCACATACCTGTAGACACAGCCACTCAGGAGGCTGAGGCGAGAGGCTTGCTTGAACCTAGGGAGTTCGAGCCTGCAGTGAGTTATGATCACGCCACTACATTTGCCTTTTTGTTAAGGGCAAGACTCCAGCTCTTAAAAAAATAGTTAAATGTGGTTATTTGTAATAAAAATTACCTTAGGGAGCCGGGCGCGGTGGCTCAAGCCTGTAATCCCAGCACTTTGGGAGGCCGAGACGGGCGGATCACGAGGTCAGGAGATCGAGACCATCCTGGCTAACACGGTGAAACCCCGTCTCTACTAAAAAATACAAAAAACTCCCCGTCTCTACTAAAAAAACACAAAAAATTAGCCGGGCGCGGTGGCGGGCGCCTGTAGTCCCAGCTACTCGGGAGGCTGAGGCAGGAGAATGGCGTGAACCCGGGAGGCGGAGCTTGCAGTGAGCTGAGATCCGGCCACTGCACTCCAGCCTGGGCGGCAGAGCGAGACTCCGTCTCAAAAAAAAAAAAAAAAAAAAGATAGATCATTTTTTCATATGTCCAGATATGTGTAAGACACATAGAAGGTAAGGCCAGGCAAGGTGTCTCACGCCTGTAATCCCAGCAGTTTGGGAGGCCAAGGCAGGTGGATCACAAGGTCAGGAGTTCAAGACCAGCCTGGCCAACATGGTGAAATCCCGTCTCTACTAAAAACACAAAAATTAGCCAGGCGCAGTGGCAGGCGACTGTAATCCCAGCTACTCGGGAGGCTGAGGCAGGAGAATCGCTTGAACCCGGGCAACAGAGGTTGCAGTGAGCGGAGATCGTGCCATTGCACTCCAGCCTGAGCAACAGAGTGAGATCCCGTCTCAAAAAAAAAAAAAATGACACATAGAAAGTACTTAATACAATTAGGGAAAAGACAGTGTCCTTGCCTTCAAAAGCACTTATAATCCAGAATAGGAGCCTAAGTTACTTGTAAAAAAAAGAAATAGAATAAATGCTAAATAGAAATATAATCAGGCTGCAGGAGCAAAAAGGAAAGCATCATTAATTCTAGTAAGAGTAATAAGGCCAGGCGCAGTGGCTCACGCCTGTAATCCCAGCATGTTGGGAGGCCGAGGTGGGCAGATCACAAGGTCAGGGGCTCGAGACCAGCCTGGCCAACATGGTGAAACCCTGTCTCTACTAAAACATACAAAAATTAGCCGGGTGTGATGGCGGGCATCTATAGTCCCCAGCTACTCGGGAGGCTGAGTCAGGAGAATCACTTGAACCTGGGAGATGGAGGTTGCAGTGAACAGAGATTGCATCATTGCACTCCAGCCTGGGTGACAGAGTGAGACTAAAAAAAAAAAAAGAGTAATAAAGAAAGCTTTATAGGAAGATGTCAAGCAGAATTTTGAGGGACAGTCATAAAAAGATTCTCCCTTTCTCTCTCTCTCCCCACTGCCCTCCTATAATGTATTCCACCACATTTTGGTGGTCCTAAACAGAGTTTGGCCATCCTCATTCTACAGGAGAGGAAAAGAAATCTCAGCAAAGTTAAATATTTTTTCTAATGTCCCATAAATGATAAACGGTAGGTTTGGGAAGCAAGCCCAGATCTTCTTTCTTCCATAATGCCAATATTTCTCAAGGTGCGGACTCTGATCACCTAGACTGAATCATAAGGGGGAGACGGGTGGGGGGCTTGTTGAAAATGCAGGTTCCAAGGTACTTCTCCATACCTTTTGAATCAAAATCTTAGTGGTAGGCTTCAGGAATCTGCATTTTAAAATCTCAGGTAACTCTTACTTTACTAAAGTTTGAAAACCATTGTGCTTACAAACAGAACAGAGAAGAAGGGGATGAGGAAGTCCAAGTGGAGAAATCCTATAAATAAAGGTAAGAAAACCAAAGTTATATTTTGAGAGTGATGAGTAGTCTGGGGTTTTTGACCACAGATATGTGAAAGGATATAGTAGGGGATGAGACTGGAATGGTTGGATTATGAATGGCTTTAAAAAGTATGTTAAGGAGTTTGGATCTTCTCTTTTTTTTTTTTTTTTTTTTTGGTAGATGATGGGGACTCATCAAAGATATTTTTCTGAATATATGTATTTTATATATATGCATATATATATATATATAGCCTCGGGTGAATCAGTAAGATTTACCTGAGATTTTATTTATCCATCCATCTCTATCTATATTGAGAGAGAAGAGAGAAAGAATAATTCTTAGCTCTTAGATTTCTTTTATGGGTTATAATGAATACTTTAGAACCTACTATATATGGATCATTTAATACTTAAATTATTATCTTTGTATTTAATATTTAAATGTATTAGATTTTTTAATTTTCCAATAAGCCTCTTCACACCAAATATTTCCTGACATTTTTCTGTCTAATTACACAGGCTTTTGAGATTTCCTTATCATTTTTTCTTACTGAAATCATATTTCACTGCTTGGAAAAGTTTAGTTTAACTTCAAACTTAGGGACTTTATTGTTGGATGTAGTTTTAGAGATAATTATTATTATTATTATTTTTTCCAACAGGGTCTCTCTTTGTCACCCAGGTTGCAGTGGCACGATCTTGGCTCACTGCAGCCTTGACTTCGTGAGCTCAAGTCATCCTCCTGCCTCAGCCCCCTAAGTAGCTGGGACTAGAGGCACATCATCAGGCCTGCCAATTTTTTTTTTTTTGATAGAGATGGAGTTTCACCATGTTGCCCAGGCTGGTCTTTAACTCCTGGGACCAAGTGATCCGCCCACCTTGGTTCCCAAAGTTCTGGGATCATAGGCATGAGCCTGGTGAGATAATTCTTTTTTAATAATCTGAAGACTGGGCGCGGTAGCTCACGCCTGTCATCCTAGCACTTTGGGAGGCTGAGGCGGGTGGATAACAAGGTCAAGAGATCAAGACCATCCTGGCCAACATGATGAAACCCCGTTTCTACTAAACATACAAAATTTAGCTGGGCATGGTGGCGAGTGCCTGTAGTCCCAGCTACTCGGGAGGCTGAGGCAGGAGAATTCCTTGACCTTGGGAGGCGGAGGTTGCAGTGAGCCGAGATGGTGCCACTGCACTCCAGCCTGGCAACAGAGCAAAACTCCGTCTTTTTTTTTTTTTTTTTTTTTTTTTTTTTTGAGACGGAGTCTTGCTCTGTCACCCAGGCTGGAGTGCAGTGGCCGGATCTCAGCTCACTGCAAGCTCCGCCTCCCGGGTTTACGCCGTTCTCCTGCCTCAGCCTCCCGAGTAGCTGGGACTACAGGCGCCCGCCACCTCGCCCGGCTAGTTTTTTTGTATTTTTTAGTAGAGACGGGGTTTCACCGTGTTAGCCGGGATCGTCTCTCGATCTCCTGGCCTCGTGATCCGCCCGTCTCGGCCTCCCAAAGTGCTGGGATTACAGGCTTGAGCCACCGCGCCCGGCCAACTCCGTCTTAAAAAAAAAAAAAAAAATCTGAATATTCAATCCAGTAGTAACCATGGGGGTATCTTACTATTTAAAAGCCTATGTCTAGAATCATGGCTATTCATCCTCCTTACATTTTGTTTCCACTCTCTTAGCCCATCCCATTTATGTTGATAAAACATTGCCCTGTCCTAAGGAACACTGATTTTTAGATGGAGAGTCTTTACATTTACTGAGCATCTACTATGGTAATACTACAACTGTACTACGTATGTTATTTTATTTAACCCTTTCAACCTTTTATTTGTTTTAATTTATTTTATTTTATTTTGAGACAGAGTTTCTCTCTTGTTGCCCAGGCTGGAGTACAATGGTGCAATCCCAACTCACTGTAACCTCTGCCTCCCAGGTTCAAGCAATTCTCCTGCCTCAGCCTCTTGAGTAGCTGACATTACAGGCTGCACCACCACGCCCAGCTAATTTTTGTATTTTTAGCAGAGACGGGGTTTCACCATGTTGGCTAGGCTGGTCTCGAACTCCTGACCTCAGGTGATCCACCCACCTCAGCCTCCCAAAGTGCTTAGATTACAGGTGTGAGCTACCATGCCTGGCCTCAACCATTATTTGAAGTAAATATTATTATATCCATTTTACATGCAGCACATTTAAGTCTCAGAGAAGTTCTGGAAATTTGAACTAAGATCTGTCCGACTTCAAAGCCTATGTTTAAGAGAAAGCATGATTAGGATTTGAATATGAAAACCATGACAGTTATTACTTTAAGACAATGTAGTACAATAGGTAGTACAGTATACTATCGACTTTGAAAATAGATTTTTAAAAATTCACTTCTACCACTTACTAGCTGTGTGATTTGGGCAAATAGGATGAACTTTCTGAACCTGATTCCCATTCTTCCAGTTAAATGCAATAATATATCTAAAGTTCCTGTTTGTTGTAGATGCATTATAAGCCCCTGTATGCACATAACTAAATTTACATAATTTATTTTCATTTAGTTTCTCCTTGTCCATATAATGTTTCCTCAAACAATTCCAGATTAGATTAGCATGATTCTCCTACAAAATGTATGTTTCCTTTAGTCTATCTGTTTTTACTGTTTCAAGACTGTAGTAATTTTTTTTTTTTGAGACAGGGTCTCACTGTGTTGCCCAGGCTGGAGTGTAGTGGTGCATCCACGGCTCACTGCAACCTCAACCTCTCAGGCTCATGTGATCCTCCCACTTCAGCCTACCAAGTAGCTGGGACCACAGGCATACATACCACCACGCCTGGCTAATGTTTATAATTTTTGTAGAGACAACGTCTCACTATGTTGCCCAGGCTAGCCTCAAACTCCAAGGCTCAAGCAGTTCCTCCACCTTGGCCTCCCAAAGTACTGGGATTACAGGCGTACGCCACCAGACTGGGCTGATTTTACTTTTTATTTAGACTCCACCAGCTTGCCTGGCATGGATGCCTTTGTTTAGTAGGAGTTACACTGTTGATATATCACCTTAGCATAGAATCCTTTTAAAACAACTGTGAATATTTTCCTAGTAATTCTACTCTCACCCTTATATTCTTTCAAAACGTTTAGGTGGATGCCACCTAGTCCTAATTTATGCCTCTGTATGAGCTTTCCTCTTCTTAAATCTGTCTTCCACATTACTGGTGTTTTACTTCCCTTGCTAATAATTCTTTAGTTATCCTCTATTAAGTACAGAATGAAATACAAGTTCCTTAGCATGTGATTTAGGATTCTTTTTTATCTTGCCTCTCTTTTATCTTTCCAGTCTCATCTCTTATTACATCTTGCTTATTCTTTGTGTTCCAAGTACCAGTAACAAAGTACTTTACACACACACACACACACACACACACACACACAGAGCTTCTTCCTGCTGCCTTTCTTTACTCTGCTACACTCTCTGACTTTTCTGTTTTATTGACTGTTTCTTTTTTTGAGACAGAGTCTTACTCTGTCACCAGGCTGGAGTGCAGTGGCGCGATCTCAGTTTACTGCAACCACCGCCTCCTGGGTTCAAGTCTCCTGCCTCAGCCTCCCAAGTAGCTAGGGTTACAGGCACCCGCCACCATGCCTGGCTAATTTTTTTATTTTTAGTAGAGACAGAGTTTCACCATGTTGGCCAGGCTGGTCTCAAATGGATTACCTCAGGTGATCCGCCTGTCTTGGCCTCCCAAAATGCTGGGATTACAGGCGTGAGCCACTGCGCCCAGCTCATCTTTTCTAATTTTACATCTTCCCTGTCATCTCTTCTTAGATATATTTCACTGATCATGTGGGAATACAATTCTAAAACCATATTTTAGCACTTAACTGTAGAATTCTTCACTTACAGAGGTTCTACAGAAATCTTTATTCAAAAACAGTTTATATTACTGTAATATTTTTCTCTCACATGTAATATTAGAATCTTCTTGACGTAGCCATCCTTGTCATAAAATTTTTAATCTGTCAGTATTGTATTTGTTGTTGCATCTGTCTGTGATTTTTTTATTATAACATTAAATATTAGAGAAAGGTTTCTGAAAAAATGAATTAATCCTCAATGGGATTAAGGTTATGATTGTATAAAGTCATATTTTTAAATGATTTTACTGAGACAGGTCAGATTATGCCACTTAGGTTCTCAAAGTCTTCAATAAATCTAAACGAATCATAAAAATTGAGAAAGCGACGTGGCACAGTGGCTCACACCTATAATCCCAGCACTTTGGGAGGCCGAGGTGGGCAGATCATGAGGTCAGGAGTTCGAGACCAGGCTGGCCAACATGGTGAAACCCTGTCTCCACTAAAAATACAAAAATTAGCCGGGCATAGTGATGTGCATCTATAATCCCAGCTACTCAGGAGGCTGATGCAGGAGAATTCCCTGAACCCAGGAGGTGGAGGTTGCAGTGAGCTGAGATTGTGCCACTGCACTCTAACCTGGGCGACAGAGCAAGACTTCGTCTTGAAAAAGAAAAAAAAAAATTGAGAGAAAGCTGTCAAAAAATTCCCTTCAAAAAGTACTAAGCCAGTATAATATCATAGGGGAAACCTGCCAAACCTTATTAAGAACAGCTAATTTTACTATTAAATTGTTTCAGAGCACAAAAGATAAACTTCCACATTTTTTAATGATGCAAGCTTAAAATTATACCAAAACTTGACAAAGATAATACCATAAGAAGTAAACTGCCTGCCAAACTTAACTAATGAATACGAATGAGAAAAATCCTTAATAAAATATATTGATTCTACAATATATTCAAAGAAGGAAAAAAAAAAATAGCCAGGCATTGTGGCGGTGTGCCTGTAATCCCAGCTACTCTGGAGGCTGAAACAGGCTGATGCAAAAGAATTGCTTGAACCTGGGAGACAGAGGTTGCGGTAAGCTGAGATCATGCCACTGCACTCCAGCTTGGGCAACAGAGCGAGACTCTGTTTTAAAAAAAACAAAAACAAAAACAAAACAAAGAAGGTTACAGGTAGAACAAATAGGATTTATATCAGGAATACAATGATGGTTTAATATAATTATATTAATAGAACTAAGGAAAAAAATCTCCTTTTTTTTTTTTTTTTTTTTTTTTTTGGAGACAGAATCTCACTCTGTTGTCCAGGCTGGAGTGCAGTGGCATGATCTCGGCTCATTGCAACCTCTGCCTCCTGGGTTCAAGCAATTCTCCAGCCTCAGCTCTACTATAGGTGCATGATACCACATCGGCTAATTTTTTGTTTTGTTTTGTTTTGTTTTGTATTTTTAGTAGAGATGGGTTAGCCAGGACGGTCTCGATCTCCTGAGATCGTGATCCGCCTGTCTCAGCCTCCTAAAGTACTGGGATTACAGGCATGAGCCACTGCTTCCGGCCTTTTTTTTCTTTTCTTTTCTTTTCTTTTTTTTTTTTTTTTTGAGACAAGGTCTCGCTCTGTCACCCAGGGTGGAGTGCAGTGGCGCGACATGATCGTAACTCACCACAACCTTGAACTCCTGGGCTCAAGCAGCCCTCCTGTCTCAGTCGCCCAAGTAGCTGGGACTACAGGTGCACACCACCAAGACTAGATAATTTTTTTTTTTTAATGATGGAGTCAGGCTGGGTACAGTGGCTGACGACTGTAATCCCAGCACTTTGGGATGCCAAGGTGGCAGAATCATTTGAGCCTAGGAATTCAAGACCAGCCTGGGCAACAGGAGACCCTATCTTAAAAAATTTAAAAATTAGCCAGGTGTAGTGGTGTGTGCCTATCATCCCAGCTGCTGGGGAGGTTGAAGTGGGAGGATAGCTTAAACCTGGGAAGCTGAGACTGCAGTGAACTGTGATCATGCCACTGCACTCCAGCATGGGCAACATAGCGAGACCCTATCTCAGGAGAAAAAAGACGGGGCCCCCATATGTTGCTCAGGCTGGTCTTGAAACTCCTGGCCTCAAGCAGTCCTCTCGCCTCAGCTTCCCAAAGTGCTATGATTACAAGCATAAGCCACCTTCCCAGCCCATATTTTCTTTAATACATGTGAAAATAAAGTGTTCAAATCACATTATTTAACAAAATTGAACATTCAGGGGTTTTTTTGTTTGTTTGTTGTTGTTGTTGTTGTTGTTTTGAGACAGAGTCTCGCTCTGTTGCCCAGGCTGGAGTGCAGTGGTGCAGTAGTGCGATCTTGGCTCATTGCAACCTCTGTCTCCCAGGCTCAAGCAATTCTCATGCCTCAGCCTCCTGAGTAGCTGGGACTACAGCAAACCCAGCTAATCCATGGGTTTTTGTGTTCTCTTTTTTTTTTGAGATGGAGTCTCACTCCATCACCCAGGCTGGAGTGCAGTGGTACAATCTCGGCTCACTACAACCTCCACCTCCCGGGTTCAAGCCATTCTCCTGCCTCAGCCTCCAGAGTAGCTGGGACTACAGGTGCCTACCATCACACCCAGCTAATTTTTTGTATTTTTAGTAGAGACAGGGTTTCACCATATTAGCCAGGATAGTCTTGTTCTCCTGACCTTGTGATCTGCCTGCCTTGGCCTCCCAAAGTGCTGGGATTACAGGTGTGAGCCACCATACCCGGCCTTTTTTTTTTTTTTTTCCTGTAGAGATGGGGTTTCACCATGTTAGCCAGGCTGGTCTCGAACTCCTAGATTCAAGTGATTCACCCACCTTGGCCTCCCAAAGTGCTGGGATTACAGGATAAGCTACCACACCCAGCCAATCTTTTTTTTTGTTTTTGTTTTTGTTTTTATCACATTGAATTTGGTTTAATTCAATTTTTCTTTTTTATTTTAGTAAGTTCAACTTTTATTTTAGATTCGAAGGGCACATATGCAGGTTTGTTACATGGTTATATTGCGTGATGCTGAGGTTTGGGGTACAAATGATCCCATCACGCAGGTTATGAGCATAGTACCCAATAGCTAGTTTTTCAACCCTTGTCCCAATTCCTCTCTCCCCTACTAGTGGTCCCCAGTGTCTGTTGTTCCCATCTTTACGTGCCTGTGCACCCAACATTTAGCTCCCATTTATAAGCAAGAATGTCGGTATTTGGTTTTCTGTTCTTCTATTAATTTGTTTAGGATAATGGCCTCAAACCGCATCCATTTGCTGCAAAGGACATGATTTTGTTCTTGTTTATGGCAGCATAGTATTCCATATGTTGTATATATGCCACATTTTCTTTATCCAGTCCACCACTGATGTGTACCTAGGTTGATTCCATGTCTTTGTGAATAATGCTGCAATGAACAGACAAGTGCATGTGTCTTTTTGGTAAAATAATTTATTTTCCTTTGAATATATACCCAGAAATGGGATTGCTGGGTCAAGTGGTAGTTCTATTTTAAGTTCTTTGAGAAATCTCAGCTGGGCATATTGTCTCATGCCTATAATCCCAACATTTTGGGAGCCTGGGGCAGGAGGATAACTTGAACCCAGGAGTTCAAGACTAGCCTGGGAAACATAGTAAGACCCTATCCCTACAAAAAATTAAAAATTAAAAAATTAGCCAGGCATGATGGCATAGCCCTGTAGTCCCAGCTACTCAGAAGCTGATATGGGAAAATTGCATGAACCCAGCAGATATAGACTGCAGTGAGCCATCATTGCGCTGGGCGAGAGAGTAAGACCATGTCAAAAAACAAAACAAGGGCAGGCGTGGTGGTTCACACCTGTAATCCCAGCACTGTGTGAGGCCAAGGCGGGCCGATCACCTGAGGTCAGGAGTTCGAGACCAGCCTGACGAATAAGGTGAAACTCTGTCTCTACTAAAAATACAAAAATTAGCCAGGTGTGGACAACAAGAGCAAAACTTTGTCTAAAAAACAAAACAGCCGGGCGCGGTGGCTCAAGCCTGTAATCCCAGCACTTTGGGAGGCCGAGACGGGCGGATCACGAGGTCAGGAGATCGAGACCATCCTGGCTAATATGGTGAAACCCCGTCTCTACTAAAAATACAAAAAACTAGCCAGGCGAGGTGGTGGGCGCCTGTAGTCCCAGCTACTCGGGAGGCTGAGGCAGGAGAATGGCGTAAACCCGGGAGGCGGAGCTTGCAGTGAGCTGAGATCCGGCCACTGCACTCCAGCCTGGGCGACAAAGCGAGACTCCGTCTCAAAAAAACAAAACAAAACAAAACAAAACAAAACAAAACGAAACACCACCACCACCACAAAAACAAGAAATCTTCAAACTACTTTCCACAGTGGCTGAGCTAATTTACATTCCCATTAACAGCGGATAAGCATTCCTTTGCTCTGCAGCCTCGCTAACAAATGTTAGCCAGACTGAGGCAGGAGAATGTCTTGAACTCGGGAGGCAGAGGTTGCAGTGAGGTAAGATCATGCCACTGCGCTCCAACCTGGGCAACAGAGCAAAAACTCTGTCTCTAATAAATAAATAAAAAGAAAAAAGAAACAGAATGGTATTTCCTAGGTTTTCTTCTAGGATTTGTATAGTTTGAGGTCTTACATTTAAATCTTTAATCCATCTTGAGTTAATTTTTGTATATGGTGAAAGGTAGGGATGCAATTTCATTCTTCTGCATATGGCCAGCCAGCTGTCCCAGCATCATTTATTGGACAGAGAGTCCTTTCCTCATTGCTTATTTTTGTTGACTTTGTCCATGATTAGATGGTTGTGGGTATGGGGCTTTATTTCTGGGTTCTCTATTCTGTTCCATTGGTCTATGTGTCTGTTTTTGTACCAGTACAATGTTGTTTTGGTTACTGTAGCCTTATAGTATAGTTTGAAGTTGGATAATGTGATATGCCTCCAGCTTTGTTGTTTTTGCTTAGGATGGCTTTGGCTATTTGGGTTGTTTTTTGGTTCCATATGAATTTTAGAATAGTTTTTTCTTATGTAGTGAAAAATGACATTGATAGTTTAATAGAAATATCACTGAATCTGTAGATTGCTTTGAACAGTATTATATCGTGCCATGGCACTCCAGCCTGGGGGACAAGAGCGAGATTTTGTCTCAAAAAAAAAAAAAAATACAAAAGCCAGGTGTGGTGGCGTGTGCCTATAGTCCCAGCTACTCAGGAGGCTGAGGTAGAAGGATTGCTTGAGTCTGGCAGGCAGCGGTTGCAGTGAGCCAAGATTGCACCACTGCACTCCAGCTGGGTGACAAAGCCAGACCCTGCCAAAAAAAAAAAAGAAAGAAAAAGAAAGAAAGAAAGAAAGAAAGAAAGAAAGAAAGAAAGAAAGAAAGAAAGATGAAAATATGTTTGTAATGCTTTAATACAGTAAGATGGCTGCATACAAAATTGAGTCTCCATTTACAATAGCAACAATAACAAAAATAAACACTTAGAATATGCAAGAACTAGATGAAAACTTTAAGATGCTCTTTTTTTTGTTTGTTTTTTTGAGACTGAGTCTCGCGCTGTCGTACAGAACGGAGTGTAGTGGTGGCGCCATCTCAATTCACTGCAACCTCTGCCTCCCGGGTTCAAGCAATTCTCCTGCCTCAGCCATCCACGTATCTGGGATTACAGGCATATGCCACCATGCCCAGCTAATTGTTGTATTTTTATTAGAGACGGGGTTTCACCATGTTGGCCAGGTTGGTCTTGAACTCCTGAGCTTGGGTGATCTGCCCACCTCAGCCTCCTAAAATGCTGTAAGATTACAGGTGTGAGCCACCATGCCCAGCCCTGTATCTGTTTTATACATCTATTTAAACATACAAAAATCAAAATTTTGTGCATATGTGGTCACACATGCACACACACACACACACACACACACACACACACATAAACCTGAACAACAACAACAAAAAGATGTATAATTGGCCTGGGTGACAGAGTGAGACTCTGTCTCAAAAAAAAAAAAAAAAAGAGAGAGAGATACCATATTCTTGGATAGGAAGACTATATTAGTGAAGATAAGCTAGGTTTTGCTGTTTTTTAATAAAAATCCCAAGCCTCAGTGGCTTAAAACAACAAAAAATTTGCCGGGCGCGGTGGCTCACGCTTGTAATCCCAGCACTTTGGGAGGCCGAGGCAGGTGGATCACCTGAGGTCGGGAGTTCAAGACCAGCCTGACCAACATGGAGAAACCCCGTCTCTACTAAAAATACAAAATTAGCTGGGGTGGTGGCACAGGCCTGTAATCCCAGCTACTCGGGAGGCTGAGGCAGGAGAATCGCTTGAACCCGGGAGGTGGAGGTTGCGGTGAGCCGAGATCGCACCATTGCACTCCAGCCTGGGCAAAAAGAGCAAAAAAACTCTGTCTCAAACAACAACAACAACAACAACAACAACAACTTCACTTGTTGCTCATACTACGAATTCATCATGGCTTGGCAGGGAGTGAACTTCCCTGTATTCTTTCAGGGACATGTTTAAAGGAACAACAATCACCTTGAACATTGTGGGTTATTATGCCAGAGGAAAAAGAAACTCTGTAGGTCATCAAACCAACAATGACAAGCTCAGCACAGAAATAACATATCAATTCTGCTCACATCTCATTGACAAGTGCTGGCAAACAGCGCTAATAATGACCTCAAAGACTGCATCATAAAAAATAAAACGAAAATAACAGAGAATGGAAGTGATCAATAGGCAGATCAATAGAAAATAATAGCTGGGCGGCCAGGTGCGGTGGCTCGTGCCTGTAATCCCAGCACTTTGGGAGGCCGAGGTGGGCAGATCACAAGGCCAGGAGATCGAGACCATCCTGGCTAACACGGTGAAACCCCGTCTCTACAAAAAATACAAAAAATTAGCTGGGTGTGGTGGCGGGCTCCTGTAGTCCCAGATACTCAGGAGGCTGAGGCAGGAGAATGGCATGAACCCAGGAGGTGGAGCTTGCAGTGAGCCAAGATCGTGCCACTGCACTCCAGCCTGGGTGACAGAGCAAGACTCCGTCTCAAAAAAAAAAAAAAAGAAAAGAAAAAGAAAGAAAATAATAGCTGGGCGTGGTGGCTCACACCTATAATCCCAGCACTTTGGGAGGCTGAGGTGGGCGGATCACCTGAGGTCAGGAGTTCGAGACCATCCTGGCCAACATGGTGAAACCCCGTCTCTACTAAAAATACAAAAAGTAGCTGGGCATGGTGGCACATGCCTCCAGCTACTCTGGAGGCTGAGGGCAGGATAATCGCCTGAACCCAGAGGGCGGAGTTTGCAGTGAGCCAAGATCATGCCACTGCACTCCAGCCTGGGCAAAACAGGGAGACTCCATCTCAAAAAAAAAAAAAATTCCCCGAAATAATAGGTTGGTAATTTGTTAAGAATGTCGGGAAAATTGTTACTTGCCCTAATCCATTTCTGATATTTGCAACTTTCAAAAATCAGGACCAGGCCGGGCGCGGTGGCTGAAGCCTGTAATCCCAGCACTTTGGGAGGCTGAGATGGGCGGATCATGAGGTCAGGAGATCGAGACCATCCTGGCTAACACAGTGAAACCCTGTCTCTACTAAAAAAAAAAATACAAAAAACTAGCCGGGCGAGGTGGCGGGCACCTGTAGTCCCAGCTACTCGGGAGGCTGAGGCAGGACAATGGCATAAACCCAGGAGGCAGAGCTTGCAGTGAGCTGAGATCGCACCACTGCACTCTAGCCTGGGCAACAGAGCAAGACTCCATCTCAAAAAAAAAAAAAAAATCAGGACCAGGACCTGCTGCTTGCTGCCTTCAGGTCACCCCAACAGCAAATTTGCCATGGCAACAACCTCCTACATAATCTGCCATCTCCCTTTGTTTTTATGTTTGTTTGGTTTGTTTTTTAATTTTGTTTTTGTTTGTTTGTTTGTTTGAGACGAAGGCACAGTCTTGCCTCACTGCAACCTCTGCCTCCCAGGTTCAAGCAATTCTTCTGCCTCAGCCTCCTGAGTAGCTGGGACTACATGTGTGTGCCACCATGCCTGGTAATTTTCTTTTCTTTTTTTTTTTTTTTGAGACGGAGTCTCGCCCCGTTGCCCAGGCTGGAGTGCAATGGCGCGATCTCAGTTCACTGCAACCTCCGCCTCCTGGGTTCAAACGATTCTCTTGCCTCAGCCTCCTGAGTAGCTAGGATTACAGGCACCCACCACCACGCCCAGCTAATTTTTGTATTTTTAGTAGAGATGGGTTTCACCATGTTAGCCAGGCTGATTTTTTGGTTTTTTTTGTTTTTTTTTTTTGAGACGGAGTCTTGCTCTGTAGCCCAGGCTGGAGTGCAGTGGCTGGATCTCAGCTCACTGCAAGCTCCGCCTCCCGGGTTCCCGCCATTCTCCTGCCTCAGCCTCCCGAGTAGCTGGGACCGCAGGCGCCGCCACCTCGCCCGGCTAATTTTTTGTGTTTTTAGTAGAGACGGGGTTTCGCCGTGTTAGCCAGGATGGTCTCGATCTCCTGACCTTGTGATCCGCCCGTCTCGGCCTCCCAAAGTGCTGGGATTACAGGCTTGAGCCGCCCGGCCTGTATTTTTTTTTTTTAAATAGAGATGAGGTTTCACTGTGTTGGCTAGGGTGGTCTCGAACTCCTGACCTCAAGTGACCCATCTGCCTTGGCCTCCCAAAGTGCTGGGATTACAGGCATCAGCCACTGCACCCTGCTTGTATTTACTTGCATTTTTAAATTTTTCTTTTCTGTTTTTTTTTTATTTTTTCCTGAGATGGAGTCTTGCTCTGCCCCCCTGGCTGGAGTTCAGTGGCTCAATCATGGCTCACTGCAACTTCCGCCTCCTGGGTTCAAGCAATTCTCTTGCCCCAGCCTCCCAAGTAGCTGAGATTCCAGACACGTGCCACCATGCCCGACTAATTTTCGTATTTTTAGTAGAGACTGGGTTTCACCGTGTTAGCCAGGATGGTCTCAATCTCCTGGCCTCGTGATCTGCCCGCCTCGGCCTCCCAAAGTGCTGGGATTACAGATGTGAGCCTTTTTTTTTTTTCATTAAAAATTTTTTTGTGGGTACATAGTAGGTATATATATTTTGGGGGTACAGGAGATGTTTTGATACAGGCATGCAATGTATAATAATCATCAGGGTAAATGGGGTATCCATTGCCTCAAGCATTTATCCTTTGTGTTACAGACAATCCAATAATCCAATTATATTCTTTGTTATTTTTAAATGTACAATTACATTATTATTGACTATAGTCACCCCGTTGTGCTTTCAATTGCTAGATCTTATTCATTCTATTTTTTTGTATCCATTAACCATCTCTACTTTCCCCCCAACCCCACTACCCTTTCTAGCCTCTGGTAACCATCCTTCTCTTTTTTTTTTCTTGAGACTGGGTCTCACTCTGTCACCCAGGCTGGAGTGCAGTGGCGCGATCTTGGTTTACTGCAGTCTCGACCTCCTGGGGCTTGAGTGATCCTCCAAGCTGAGCTTCCTGAGTAGCTGGGATTACAAGCATGCACCGTCATGCCCAGCTAATTTTTTGTATTTTTTTGTAGAGACAGGGTCTCAATTTGTTGTCCAAGCTGGTCTCAAACTCCTGGGCTCAAGTGATCCTCCCCCCTCAGCCTTCCAAAATGCTGGGATTACAGATGTGAGTCACTGCACCTGTTCCATCCTTCTACTCTTTATGTCCATTAGTTCAATTGTTTTAATTTTTAGCTCCCACAAATAAGTGAGAACATGTGAAGTTTGTCTTTCTGTGCCCGGCTTATTTCACTTAACATAATGACCTCTAGTTCCATCCATGTTGTTGCAAATGGCAGGATCTCTTTTTATTATTATTATTTTTATTTTTATTTTGAGGCAGAATCTGACTCTCTCACCCAGGCTGGAGTGCAGTGGCACGATCAGCTCATTGCAACCTCCACCTCCCGGCTTCAAGTGATTCTCCTGCCCCAGCCTCCCAAGTAATCCTGGGATTACAGGTGCACGCAACCATGCCTGTCTAATTTTTGTATTTTTTGCAGAGACAGGATTTCACCATGTTGGCCAGGCTGGTCTCGAACTTCTGACCTCAAATGATCCACCTGCCTCAGCCTCCCAAAGTGCTGGGATTACAGGCATGAGCCACCATTCCTGGTCTCATTCTTTTTTATGCTATTTCCCATTTTAAAAATCATACATTTCTGGTGAACCAAAAATGATGGAAGAAATTCAGAATAAGTGGAAAGCATCTCTAAACTTTTGAAGTTGATATTTTGGAGACCAACCATGATCCACAAAATATACTTGGCTTCTCTGCTGGAGATATATATGGATGAAATGGATCATGTTATATGTCATTTCTTATTTTCCAAAAAATATATCTCCTTTTGCTATCTTAAACAGGCTTCCTTCTCATAGACCTTATATAAGACAGTCTTTTAGAACATATGGTCTGACAAATATGAATATACTTCTGGGACAATGACAGAAAATATTTGCAATCAGAACTAAACCAGAAAACTAGACATATAATAATTGTGTCTACCTGGCATACTGGATCAGCCTATAGGCAATGTACTTGCGGAATAGGTATCCCAACTGAACCGTGTCCGTATGAAGTATCTCAATTATGAGAGTC
Organism: Macaca nemestrina; assembly: GCF_043159975.1. Lineage (NCBI taxonomy): Eukaryota > Metazoa > Chordata > Mammalia > Primates > Cercopithecidae > Macaca > Macaca nemestrina. The sequence goes on along the minus strand of NC_092134.1, from coordinate 83,077,535 downwards.
CTAGCCGTTGTGTGCAGCTGTGAAGGGAGCCCACAAGTTTTTATAGCCTGATTTAATAGTATCAGGTTCTTCTTCTGAGCCTCCACATCAACAAAATACCTCTTTTCTTCAAGTTCTTGAGGAGAGGAAGGGGGCACCATTATTTTGGGTTTCTTGGTACCTGAAACTGAACTCAGTATCCAGGGCTTGTCTATAGGAGGGAATCGGGATTTCTGGTACCATTCCAAAGGTGAAATCTGTGATGTTTTGAGTAGAGTAGTGAGAGAAGATAGTGATGTAGGCTTCATGAGAGTGGGAAGGGCCCCTTCACCAGTGTAAGGGGTTTGGGATACTGGGGTCCTGTATTTGGTGAGATGGGACTGAAATGTTCTAAATGATTCCATAGCAAAAGGATCTCGAAGTATCTGGGTTTCTTCAGAAGTGTCAGAGACCTCCGGCATTTGGAACTTCTTAGTGGTGAAAGGTACTTGAGCTACCTTGAAAGCTGGAGCACGAGGATGGATCAGTGCTGATTTAGATGTCAGAGAAGAAATAATTGCCGATCTTTTCTTAGCAACAGAAGGGGACCAACCTTTCTGGGGCTTTCCAGGGGCTGGGGACGGCCAGAGTGTGGGAGGATGTCTAGAGGTGGGAGGGATCCATAATGAAGAAGCTAGCCCAGGAAGGGTCCATGGTGCCAGATGCTGCCCAGAGGTAGGAGCCTGCAGATAGGGAGATTGTTCAACAGTGGCAGGAGGCTGGAATTCCTGGAGCTGCTCAGAGAAGGTTAAGGGTCCAGATTCCAGGAGGTCCCCAGGGATGGAAGAGGCTTCAGGAACTAAGCGCTGCCCAGGAGAAAGAGGAGCCCAGAGACTTGGAATCTGTCCAGAAGTGGGTGGGACTCCAGCTATAAGACGCTGCCTGGGGGCAAGAGGGGCGTTTGACATCTGAGGTGGCGGAGGAGTCAGAGAGGCCCTAGTTATGAAAAGCTCCCTAGAGCTAAAGGCCTCCAGTTCAAAGGGCTGCCCTGGAGTGGGAGGGGCCCCAAATATTGGGAGCTGCCCAGGGGTGGGAGGGGCCTGTGGTGCCGGGAACTGCGCAGAAGTGGATTGACCTCCGTATACCAGGGTCTGTCCAGAGGAACGAAGAGTCTGTGGTGCCCCAAGCTTCCCAGGCTCAGAAAGAATCCCCATTTCTAGGGGCTTCCCAGGGGGAAAGGGACCTTGGTTGAGGGGAACCCTTGATATCGGCAATATAGAGGACTTCTCAGGAGTAGGAACTGATGATGCCAGGGACAGCCTAAGGCTTGGAGACAATCTTGATATGATGGATTGCCCAGTGGGGAGAGAAGCCTTCGGTTTCTGAAATGGTTTATGGGACCACTGGACTTCCTTAAGGGTGAGGGGCGATCCCAAGGTATGGGCTTTATCTAAGGTGAGAGGAACCCCTAACTTCGATAACTGTTCTTGAGCCTGTTCTAAGTTGATAGGGGACTCCAAAACCTGGGTTTGCTCAGGGGTAAGAGTGACAGCTGACACCCAGGCATTTACTGGGGTGATGGGGACTCCCAGTGCCTGGGCCTGCTGAGGGGTGAGAGTGATCCCCTGAGCCTGCACCTGCTGAGGGGTGAGAGGGATC